>NW_024096660.1:502500-855000 GCF_016545835.1 Crotalus tigris
CAAAACACATTTGACAAATATGGTTCTATCATTGAATGGACGCATAGGCAGAACCATAGAAACTCCTTTTGCTTTGGTGTATAAGTCTGGCATGTGCTGATTGCTTTTAAAAGTGAATGTTTTAATAACATTTGTGTTAAAATGTTTCTGATTAAACATTCGTACCCACCCACCCATTCGCAGAAGCTTATCTACTGTTAGGTACTGTTTTCATTTGATAGCAGATGATGACACTATTTTAGTTGTTTTTCATATTGACCATACTTGTCCATGTATTCTTGGGAATAAGGACTCTGCAAAATGAGGAATATTGAAATCCTTATTTTTTAAAATCTTTTTGAAGGCCGTATGCATTGTTGATGATCGTGTTATTTTATTATTTATTAGTTCAGGTTATATATCCACCCCTCTCAATTTGTGATCATGAAGAGCTCTCACACAGTCAAAGCAATAGAAAAGAGTATACAGATACAATACAAAATACAAATATAAAGTTGAGGGCATATAAAACCATTAAAACCATAAAACATAACCAGTGGGGGAGTTCATGCATCACGGTCATTACAGCCATCTGGCAGGTTCCACACTCAACTGAATCCTTTAGCACTGTGGCAAAATGATAGTTTCAGAGTCTTCCAAAAGGCCAGAGGGTCGGAGCCAATCTGAGCTCCAGGGGGATGCTATTCCAAAGGGTTGATGCCGTGGCAAAAAAGGCTGTCCTCTGGAACCCATCAGATGTCATTCCTTAACATACGGTTTTGCCAGTCCTGATGGGACGGGTAGATGTAACTGGGGAGAGATGATCCCTCAAGCCTTATATTTAGTCATCATACTTATTAAGCATAAATATTCTCCCTGGGTATGCATGAGAGTAGTAGACAATTGCTACTGCAGATGAGGGTATTGATTGTATATGCACAATTTTCCAGTTACTTTGTATAGTATTTAGGTGAACAGGGCTTCAAAGTCTCCTAGGTGATGATAACAATAGAGATAGATACAATGAACAGTTCACGGAAGAAGTTTTCCATACATTATAAAAATCCAACTGGTTGATTATAAAGCTAGGTATATAATGTGTTTCTTCTTTCACAAGAGTTTTTTCTAGAAATACAGTAATGGAGAGTAGAGTTGAGATTGGATTGCCTGGTATCTCTTCTTTTATCTTTGCTCCTAGCCAACAGTGGTGGTGGGAATACATACCTAACAACTATATTATCTAAAAACCAGTTCCAGAATGTAATTTTCTGGGCACAGCAGCACTATCTGGCTGACTTTTCAGCTTCAGGGTTGGCTGAGACCGTTGTTAACGAGGCCTAGGGCTGTGAAACTACTTTGGGAGCCATCTCAAGGTCAAGTTGCCAACAAATTCTCGGCAGCTGTTTTATACTTCTATGTAGCATTTCTCTCCAAAGGAAAAAGGTGAGACTAGGCCAGGTGCCAAGATAGATAATGAATATGTAAGTCTGTTCTTTACAATTATCATGAGCAACTGATTGACTCAATTCCAGAATTCCTCAAAGTATCTCCAATAATATACTAAAGATCAACCATCATAAACAGACTAGTGGTGGGGTTTTATGGAGGCCAGCTTTTTGTATTAAATGCACATATATACTTTTAAGAGGGGAGGCCTTTTGATATTTAAACACTTAATTTCAAAATGTCTTTGAAGGATATTCAGGAGGTAACATATCCCAAAGATTAAAAATCTTGCAGATAAATGAAAATACTAATTTTAAGAGTTTTAAATATATATAAGGCAAAATGAAAACAGGATCCACATAAGACCTTTTCTTCGATATGTACTTCTATCTGTTCCACAATTCCTTCTTCTGAAATATGTTGGAATAATAGATCTTCACCTTGAGAGTGATTCAGCTAGACCAGGGGTGTCAAACTGGTGTCCATAGGCCGGATGCATCACACGCAGACCATGCCCATCCCAGCTCTGCAAAGGCAAAAAAAACATCACGATATGTCACGTGATGCGATTGAGTTTGACACCTGTGAGCTAGACCCATTATCATTTTTGTATAACCTTGCATAGAACTAGAAACTGGAAAAGAGTTTCACTTAAAAGCACTGGTATTTGGATTTGCCTGTCAGTGCTATGCAGTTTTTATTACTCACCTTCCATATCCTATCTATAAAATAGGGATTCAACAGACTTTTCACAGAAGTGTCCATTTGACACAGGCAGATGGTGAATTGGCTGTCATTACAATATCACACCCTCATTCTACTAACCAGTCAGCAATGCACCACCTGCTTGAGCTACCTTGGGGTTTGTATTTTTTTTTTATTTGCTATGTACTTTAGAGAGCTAAGATCCTTGCCAGGGGAGGGAGAGAAGGGCAAGCATTTTTTTAAAATAAAAGATTTCTGATTACTAAATAGGACACAGCATGAGAAAGGGAGATAGAAAGTGCATATGAATTATTTTTCTTAATCCCTACCGTTATTTGCCTGTGCACAGAAAAAATACATGGTTTTAAAGGATTCCTCCCATCCCCATAGCCTTTGTATTTAGGAGCATATAGATGCTGCTTCTCAAATTTACAGAATAGCAGCAGCAATAGCACTTAGACCTATATACTGCTTCATAGTGCTTTACAGCCTTCTCTAAGTGGCTTAGACTGCAGAATTACATAGGACTTTGGAAGGGATTTTGGAGGTCTAACCCCCTGCTCAAGCAGGAGACCCTATACCATTTCAGACAGATGGTTGTCAAATCTCTACTAAAAATCCTACAGTAATGATTTTTTTTTCAATGGTATTAATGTTACTCATTTATTGGAACAAAACTTTGGATCCAATAGATTGTTGGCTAGGTAAGTCCCTTTTACCTTCTTTGCAGTTAAAGGTCATTTATTCCGTTTATAGGATTATATTTTTCTGCTGGGTCACTCTCTTTTTGTGTATGTGTGTGTGCACGTGCATTTTGTGTGTGTGTGTGTGTGCGCGCGCGCAATGGATAATTGCTGGATTTCAAAAACAATGTGCAAGGTTCTTTTTCTCTGTGGATACCTTCTTTTCACCTAAACCTCTTCCTTTTGCTCAAGATACCTTCTCAAGGCCGTATTCAGTTGTTTGAGGCTTTGAAAGTGGTTTACAAGATCAGTGGTTGAACATTCCCAGGCTTTTAGTGTAGAAGTCATAAAACACAATACAAAAAGAGAATCTTTAAGAAAAAAATATTCTTTTATGAATAAGCTTACTTTTAAGATCTTGACAAATTATATAGCCTATTCATGTATTACAAAAGCATTTGTATAACATTAAGTTGTGTTTTACACTGTTGTTGTTATTTATATGATGTCAAGTTCCTATAGTTAGTCACAAGTATTCAGTTGTGTCCACAGACATTTTCCTTCTGCAGACATTCTAATAGTGACTTCAATCGAGGCAGATAGTTATTCAAAGTATTTATGTACTGAATGTTCTGGGTAAAGACTACTCCACTCTACATCTTGATTATATGTTTTTTGAGTGGTGTGGTGATTGATAGGTCAAGTTGTGGAAGCTACACACTTCTTCTCTAGCACAAACCATAATGTGACAGCACCGAATATTCTAAATCACTGATGTTGTAGTTGTTATTGTTCCATCATTCAGTTGTTTCCAATTCTTTGGAACCAGGTGGATAGCTGCTTCTATGATTTTGTACAAGCTCAGGTTCAGATATTATCTGCCTATTATTAATATTAGTATCTAGTCCCTATTAGATACATGTATAGTTAGTAAAATACTATGTAATTGCATTGTAAAATACTCATGTAATTGAGTATTCTAAAATCTTTCTAGAGGAAGATGATGTAATAATAATAACTCTATCTACCACAATCCTTTGACTTCACTTGGGATAGCTCTGCTTTGTACTCTAGCCACTCTGCTGGGTATTAGATATCACTACTGAACAAATTCCCTGTCTGTTAATGTTGTTGTTGTTTTGCTTGCAATAAAAATCCCAGATCTTTGATAAACACTCTATAATAGATGTTGAGTAGGATTTTTCTCCTGTTTCTGCCACTTCTATTTTAATGTATATATATTTCTAAATCCTTTTGTGTAACTGTGCTGTAAGAACAAATATGGATTACAAATGGCAAATTGTATATCCATTTGTATATCAAAATTGTATATTTTGTATATATAATTAGTAGAATTGTTTTCAAGAGATCTGAAACATGTTCTAGCCTAAGTTTTGTAAAAAAACAGAAATAGGTTTATTTCTCTTCAGGCTTGTTTCATTTAATGTAGAGCCAGGTGGTTTCCCTCTCATAAGATGAAGGGAAATAAATGCTAGAAATTGTTTGGTTTGCTTTATTCCTATGGCTTTCTCCTATTTCTTCAGAATATTCTCCCTCCTAAATTTAAATATTATTACTACTCATCATAAGTCGAACTGCTCATCATCACCTTAGTTTGACTAAAGATTTAAGCTGACATACGTGAGCAGCACTGAATACATTTCTTGCTTAGAAACACAAACAGCTAGCAAGGCCCTAAGTATATTATCAGGCAAGTTCTTTCAGAAACGTATTGCTAAAGAAGCTTAACATTAATTATTGTAACTTCGGGAAGATTACATCCACACTAGCCTTGTAAGAAGCAGCATACACTTCTTGACCTCCAATGCTAGAGCTTTAAGACACAAGAATGGCATTTTACCAACTTTAATAGGATAACCAGTATAATCTTTCAGCAGTAAGGGAAGAAAAAATGTTTAGACTATAATACCCTTTGAGTTTGGTACAGGCTGCCTATGTGTGCTGTATATGTTGCATTGTAACTCATTCTTGCTCTGGACTGTGTTAGCTTTGCTTCTTTAAATAATTTTAGAGGAAATGGTGATCTTTTTTAACCATAGAATTTGCATATTGGCTCATCGCCATTGCAATTATTTTTGTGTGAATGATTTTCTGTGTTGTATCTGTGTATATGCATATGTTCATGTGTTTAAGAGAGTGTGCATGTTTTAATGTAGGATATGCTCTTGGATTTTTTAATTCACTGCCAGCTATATTTGTGAGAACTCAGCTATATTTTCCTAAAGAAAAGAACTGAATTTGTGCACTGCCAAGATGTAGACCTTACAAAATAAAAAAAAACAGGGCTTTATTTTAATTCAGGAGGGAGATCGTTCAGCACAGAGAAAAGAATGTCCTGTGTGTGAACATGTATTTTACTGGAATGGCTGCATTGCTTGGAAAACCCCATAATGCCTGGCTCTGTTGAAAGCATGCTTGTTTACTGTGCACAACAGCACAAATAAATAAAAGTTGGTGGTTTGCGAACAATCCCTAATTAAAAATCAATTAGTATCTGAATGCATGTTTCATAGTTTCCACAAAATCTTACCCGTTGGTGAAAAAAAATGGAGAAGAACTTGAAGCACATCTCTATTTACATAGTTCATTGCATGAGATGGTTGGATTATGATTAATTTTAATAGCTACATTAAAAAATACATCTAACATCATTCTTAATTAGAATAATCTCTAAAGCCAGTTAAATGTTTTCAGAAGACAAATAGTTTAATTAGCTAACCTACAAAGACTCCATTCTCCCCCTCTCTCATGTGCCATAGTCTTAGTCTTGGTATTAGCCTTTCAAGATGTCTGGAACAATCGGATGAAAAGGGATTTTGGGAAGATTAGAAGGCGGGATGTTTGATGGTTGTCGGTTAATCAGGATATATGAACCATCTACAAAGTTTCACAAAATTTAAATAAAATTTATTTTAGTTATCTGGTTAGCCTGAATTACAAGCTATCGTATTCAGAGATAACATTATATAATGAATGCATTTGCTGAATAGTTGATACAAAGAAAATAATCAATGCCAGGGTATACTGGAAATAATATATTAGATGAACAGTCTGAAAAGAAAAATATCCTCTCCCTTTCAGAAACCATGTCTTTTTTGACTGATAACAATGGCTTCTAGAGTTTTTCCTTTTCTTTTTTTTTATAGAAATCATTTAATTCTTTTCCTACCTAAATAAAATACTATCCATATATTGCATTTTTTGGAATTGATATACTAAAATCTAAAGACGTTTTTAAAAGCCACAATACAGTTATTTTGTTTATAAGTGTTATAACTGCTATTTCTACTCATCTGTTTGCTATTCCTTATTCCATTTGCATGAACAAATGTTTCATTAATGTTGGTCACTGAAAATATAGATTTTAAGCATATACAGAAACATTCCTTCAAAACAGTATAAATTCTTTTTTTTTAATTGCCATAACTATTGAAAGAATTGGGAATGTCTTCATTTTTAAGCATTACCGTTCTTTCCTTTTCCAGCAGAAGATGTGCATATATATATAATATTTGTCTATCTTAACCTTCCTTTTTTAAAAATATTTTACCATCCCTTCATTGTAAAAGGCAATCTTACAGTATTATTCATAAAATTATAAAAATATCATAACACTACAGTAACATTTTTGAAGGGCACAAAAACTATAAAATCAAGCCATTAAAATCAATCTGGACACTATTTGTACTTTTAACATTTCAGTTTAAAAATCATTTAGATTGTATTTTAGGAATTTAGATCTCAGCCTGGTCAATTTTCATTCACAGTCATCTCTTTTTCTCTACAAGAGAAGAGGTATACCTAAGACCTAGGCTCAAAGTACACAAGCCCTGATTGCCCCTAATTGGAATTGAGTATTTGCATACAATTTCCATCTTTAATTTTTGTTCACTTATATCATTTTTGTTTACTTATATTCTGAAAATAGTCATCTATGACAGAACAACAGTTTTAATACTTGGCAGTGAAATCTATCTGATAACAGAATTTCAGCAGTGAATCTTATAGAATCTTATAGTATAGTCTGAAATTGGAGAAGTTTTCATCAAAATAAAGAAACACATGGCTGGTCATATAGAACCAGGCAAGTAAGAACAGAAATATTTTAGGTAATACAATATAATTTAATGAAGATGTACGTTTTTGTTCTCATTCTATTTTAACTTACGTACTAGAGTGTAGACACAAGTGGCTGAGCAGCATACACATTAAATAATTAAATAAGAAAAAGAAAGAAAGAAAGAAAGAAAGAAAGAAAGAAAGAAAGAAAGAAAGAAAGAAAGAAAGAAAGAAAGAAAGCCATAGAATATTCCCAGTTCTTTTTTTACTTTGTTGCTAGAGAAAAAAGCTATTGTTCCCTCCTCCCCCCGTAATAGGAAGACTGTTTACAATAAATACTCTAGCAATGGTCACTTACATTCATAGTTTTGTCTGAAGCATGGGTGTCAGAACATGCAACATTTCCATTCCTTTCCAAGTAGTTCTGCTTGTTGGCAATTCTTACTTGTTTTGGCTCAGTTTCATCGCTTCTCGTCAACAGCAGTCAGTGAAGAGGTCTGGAATTGAAGATGAATGGACTTGTGCTCAGAAACAAGAAACTTTCAACTGCTACACTCATCTCATGAATGGCCACCATGTAAAAAATACTCTGTAACCATTCAGTATGCACTAGAGATAGTACTTAAATCAACCTCTACTAAGACAAAAATAAAAGGAAGACTATACAGTTTAGTAAACTACAATATTGTATATATACTCAAGGAAGAAAATGTACAAAGCAGCAAATAAATTATTAGAAGGACATCATAAACATTAGGCCCCTCTCATCCTATGTGGAAAATTGCTACAGGTATCCAGATACCATGGCTTGCTGGACAGAAAACACTTCACCCTTCTCATGTTAGGAAAAACACACAAGCTGATTAAATCCACCTATTATTAACCAGTGTCATTATTTACATCCTATTCTGCTATTGTATCGTTATAATAGAGACCACTTTCCACCAGCATTACCTGGAAAGCATTAGGGACATATACATTTACATATATGTTTTTTTTCTTCAGAGCATCATTAAGATTGTGGGAATTGAATCTCTTGGCTGCATCCTTTGCATAAATACATGGCAACTTAGCAATTGATGTTCAAATAGCTTAATTGCACGAGGGGGTGGTCATTTAATTGCCCCATTGAAATGTTAACAGAAACTGATATGGCATAGAATAGACTTTAATGGTTGTAGTGTAGCACTAATGTCTTCATTCACTTGCAAAATTGTTAATTAGGATACTTTGGTAGTTCATTTTCTTGGGTATTGAAGTATTTAATGCAGTAAGAAAAATAACTCTTATATATGTGGTCTTTTGGAAAAGTAAGCTTTAACATATATATTCCATATTCAAGAGTAACATAATAAATAATAAATAAAATTGGTTTACTTTTTTAAAAAAATTGCATAACTTACTATGAGTTTCCCAAATATGCTGCTATCATAAAAATATTCACATTCTATAAATATTTTTAATTAACAACAAGAATAAAAAGCAGATTCCAATAGCTTTATAAGAAAAATTGTAACATATGTCATAAAAGAATATATGGTATACTGATTATTCTTAAAATAAGTTGAAAAACTGAGGCAGCTTTTTTCTAAAAAATATATATATAATATTGATTTAGGGGAAACAAATATTATGATTATATTAGTATTCTTTGTTGTTTCTAATAGATTATATGGTAGAACTGGGATCTTGAAAGATGGTACCTTTATCCTTTAATTTTGTTTGATGAGATTATTTGATATATGTTATATATGAGTTCACTAAAACAGACTGCAATTGCTCTGGTACTTAGTATTGTAAATTTTACTGGCTTCACTGGTTTACTGGCAACATAACCAATAAAATATTAAAAACAGCAGTTTTTTTTAAAGTAAAAAAAAGACTGTGCTTCCCAAATGGCCAAAAATGCTATTTTGTATATCCAGTAATATTCAGATTGTCACACTTTACTCCCACCAAAAGATCTATGATCTTAAGAAATATAAAATAATGAATTGCTCCCTAATAGTCAGAATTTTATATTCATTAGTTGAATTAATTCTTTATTTTCCGGCATTTTTGTTCTTAACTACAAAGATTCTTGTAAAGAGACCTGACGTTCTGTTTCATTTACTTGTATATATTTGAGAAAGTACTTATCTGGGATCACAAATATGTTCACAGGAGCTATCTCCAGTTGTGCAAGTTTAATCACAATCCCAGAACATTTTCTTTGTGACTTTATGCAAATGTATTTACATAGGAATGGATCTTGGATCCTTTAAAGAAGGCAACAAAGTTGAAAACTGAAGCCAACAAATAAATGAAGGTTTCTCTAAATCCATTGGATAATAGAGGCAGTGTTAAGGCTAACCACAGTGTTGAACTAAACAGAGGGATTACCCCTGGGTTTTGCATCAGTTGTTTTCTGCTGGGTGGCCTCACTTGTCAAAAAAAAAAAAGTTTAACTGGGAGACATTCACATGGCACATTGAGAAAAGAAGTATGCGTAATTCCATCAAAGCTCAGAAATCAGTCATTAATTTATTCTAACCTTCAGTTGTTGGTCATTTGTGAAACATCTGGCCTCTGAGTCACTGAAATCTCAACTTAAATGCAATATTGTCTCTTCCAGTAAGTGCACTGGAAGCAGTGAACAATTTGTCCTTGGTAACATACGTATCTGAGGTTGTCAAACATGAGTGTGTATTTTTTCCTAAGTTCAAACATTCTTCATCTCTAAAATTTTGAAAACATCCTATAAATACATTGTTAATATAATTTATTCTGAAAATCAAAGTGTTGTTCATTTCATGTTAGGAAAAGTTCTGCAATTAAAAAATATATTTTATGGTAAGTTGCAAGAGAGATATTCAGTTATATGGTGAGCTGTGAATTCCAAAACAGTTTCAAATGAAATTGATGTTAGAGGTAGGAAATGCATGATACCTTTCTGGAAAGACATACTTTATTGACTATATGATTAAATCATTGTTATTATAATTGTTTTAGCGAGACTTACACACTTCTGACTATTCCCTAATGTGATGTGGCAGATCTAGACAATTTTTCCATAAAATTTGCAAAAAAATGCTGTGAAGGAGCTTTTGCAACCTTCACAAAATATAGGGGGAAATTTCTTATGAAAAACATAAGAAAACCACTACATGACAATTTTGTATCTGCAAGATAATATAATTCAAAGCTTAAAATATTTGTGATTGGAGCTTTGGCCCCAAATATAATAATTAAATGTATGTTATTTTAATGATAAGCTTTTACCGTTAAGAGGACCACAGTTCTAAACATACATGCCATAATTTTAACTTGCCTGGATACAGAGCCATCAAACTGTTTCATTATAGCAAACTGAAAGGAAGTTTCAGGAGAAATGGCAAATACACAGGCAGCTCTCACAATTTTGTAGTAATAACTTCCTAAATCACCATGTATTTGTGCACCTATAGTTAAGAAAGCAAGTGTACATATTTATCACCCTATTCTCTTTCAAGGCCAATAACATGCAAGGAACAGACAAGAAGTAGCAAATAGTAACCCAAAGAATTAAGGCATAGTCGTGAATTAGATGAAGAAAGGGAGACAGTTATAACTAAGTCTAGTTTACACTGACTCCATTTATTATATTAAATGTTATATTTTTCAATACTTTCAAACCATCTTTGGTTCCATAGGCCACCTCCTACGTCGCCTTTTGTTTTTTCAAGTTCTCTTTTTAAGGAACTCATCATTTCCTGGTAATCATGACTTTTTCAGCCTTCCTTTTCATCCTTACACTCCCTATATTTGTAATTTGGTCTTCATTTAGTCTCTGTATGTTCAATGTACTTTTTTCATACTGATCACTCACTTTTAATATTTTGTCTACATTCTCTCCTCAATCTTTTATTGTTGACCCCATGTCTTCTTATTTTATCATCTTCTTTTCCTATTGCGCTCAACTGACTGTTATTCCTTCTGACCTGTGTAGCTTTTACTTCCATGTAACAAAGTGGTAAAACACACCCTTACATACTATACAGCTATTTTCACCTGTTTCACAAGCAGACCACATACAACTCCCTACCTTTTTACCATTTCCACATCGCTGTATTCATTTTCCCATCTTTAAAAATTTTCTAACAAGAATTTTTTTGGATTGCTTTGTTATTCTGCTGTTTATAAGTAATAATTTATTCCATTCCCTTTATCAAACACAACTGCTTTGGTGTTTAATTCAAATCTTTTCTCATCACTACGTCACACAATCTGATATTTGCTGCAAATAATTTGGTTGCTTAGCCAACCATATGGCATACCAAACTATACATACCTTCACATCCTTAACCAATGCATCCATATAGATCAGGGGGAGAGTTAGTTGCTGTTATTCTGTTTATTCTCACATGTGTTTTATTTTAATCATTTGCATTTAACAGCCAACCTTCTATATTCATGATTACATAATTCAAGCCAATTCCTCGAGGAATGAAAAACTAGTCTCTGTCATTATTTATGCAGTTATCTTTATAGCCATCCTGCCCACAGTTTTAAAGTTTATGCTTCTGATTTAATCAGGGAGTTTTGTTCTGAACAATGCTCAGGATTGGTAAAGCTTGACCATAATTAAAAAGAAATTGGTGCAGTGAGTTGGAATTACAGAAGCAAAACCATACCTCTGCTTGTACAATAGGGCTTTTCTTGCTTCTCTCCAGTCCTTACAGCCTCTGAGTTCCCCTCAGTGCCACTTCTGAAGTTTGGGGGGGGGGGAATCCTCTTGAGCAATGGGATGAGACATTGGTGGGGAAAGACTGCAGCAGCACACAGAAATTAGAATAATAATTTGGCAATTACTATGAAATGTCTTTCTACTGTAACACCTTGACATCCAAGCCAGTGATAGGAGAAAATACAAGAGTTAGACTAGTAAATTCAATACTCTAAAACAAGACAAATATGATCAGAAATAATACTTTTTCTAAATAATGAACACCTATATGTTTTAATGGAAATTTGAAATGTAGGGTGATTTTTTTTTAAATGATTTTCATTAAATAAGCATTTGACAACATGACCCCATGAAAAGCTTTATTCCTATTATAATTTTAATATTATTCTCCCAAATGAGATCCTTGTACTGGAAAAAAAAAACCTCTGGCTGTCCTCCATCACCCTACAATTGCTGTTTTGACTTTGTTCTTTTGTTATATTGTACATAAGTCAGTGCTGGTAAATTGTCACCAGAGGAAAACAGGTTACCAATTTTATTTGGAAATGATATTCTTTTAGGACATATCTCCACACTTAAAGGTCCTTAGAATGATTCTATAGTTGCTTTTATCGTTTTTTATTAAATGAAAAAGCTGGAAGCCTGTTATTTCTTTCAAAAATGATTTAAAATATTTTGGTGCTGCTTTTAATGTTGTGGGTCAGAATCACCCTAATTTTGTAACATATATTTTAAATATATGTAGAAGGAGGCTATGGATAATGCAAAAAACCTCCCATAAAATAATAATATAAAGTTAAATAGAATCAGAGAAAGGTAGAGGGTATTTCCCAGAATCACATTTCAATTTTTCTAACCCATCATTTCAGAAACATTGATGACAAAAAAATACTATGAAGATAGTAGAGATGAGAGAAAAATAACTTTAAACAGCTTGTGAAATATAATGTTTGAAACTGTGCTGTGAGAATTTGCAGATTATGACTTGCATAGTGACTCTTTCCAGCTCCCTGGGAAATGAGCTGTTGACATTCCTTTGGGTCATCACCTAAGATAAGAGGGCAGCCACAAGGATTTAGCAGATAAATTCATCCAAAAAGACTTTATCCATTTCACTACAACTTGGAAAACATTTGTGTCAAATAGCATCATTAATATAAACCCATGAGTTGCTCAAAGTGAGCCATATATTTTTTTAAAAAATCAAATGACCAGAGTAGTGATTTCTTTAAGATTTTAAGATGTAATTCATTGTTTACTTATTTCTTTTGCTTAAACCAATCTTTTGTCAAAAATCTCTGAAACAGAATTGGGATCTTTTGCCACAAAAGATTTATCCTGCATCTTAAATTCTAATAAATTAGATTCCAAATTTGTTGTAAGCAGAAGAATTGATTTTTATTTTTATTTTCTGATTAAAGGGAAAGAACAATATATTTGAAGTTTACTTTGGGGTGTTTTTAAAAAGATAAGCTCTTTAATACATTGAAGTAGATTTTTCCCCTGATGTCTGATTAGATGGGAGCTGATGAGACGAGAAATACATATCACTAGAGGCAATTATTTTATAAATAAAGAGAAAAAAACTTTTTGACTTGAACTAGAGTGATACTATATTGACTGAATGTGCAGCAGAGGTTCCCACAATGCACTGAGAAAACCTAGGCTAACAAACACCCTGCTGTGTTGAATCCCCCCCTCCCCAAAAGACAAAAGGACAATGAAACAGAAAGCTTACCACCGGTAGCTTTCCAAAGGACAAACTAGGCAAACTATACATCTCCACCACTCCAATTTTGTCAGAATGCTAATGAGCTTGCTCTGATCTTTACTCGGCTTCCCATGTTTTCTACATCTTCAAGGACCACATGGCGCTAGCAAAATAAAGACAACTAAATGAGAATTTCGAATGCTTTTTGTGTAAGGACCTGGTGCCTTTCAGCTGATGTGCTCGTTGAATATTCTCAACTTGAAAGAGTACAACAGGGGGTTGGGTATGAACTTTTTAGCGAGGGGAAATTTGTACAAAAGTAAATTAGTGTAAGGTGGAAAATATGAGAGAAATTTCTGATTAATTTCCACTCCATAATATCAATGACACCTTCAGCCCCACTCATACTCTTCTAACAAGAGGTGCTGATAAAAGATGAATGATTCTGTGCTGCTCATGGTGAATGTTTAGTGGTTTTTTAATAGCAGTCTTCTACATAAAAGGCACCAGGAAGTACTCTGCATTAGCAGTTGAGATCACTAGTTAATAGGATGATGTCTTTTAGCTTTTGTCACAAGATTATGAGAAAGGATGGGGTTCTGGTCTGCTCATGACAGAGTTTGGTGTGCTTCTTGAGTACAAATACTAAAATATAGGTTTCTGACCATTATTTGTCATATAGAGCAAAGGCCTTTTAGTGCAACACCTTTTCATTTTTATTTTAACCAGTTCTTTTTTTTTTCCCCTCACTGATCTGTTATTTTCCCCTCTAACTGCACTAGCCACAAAATGTCCTCCTCTGGAATGCATGCATGATGATGTACATATAGTAGGTTCACAGTCAAAAACAAATGTTTGAATTATGTATTGTTTGCTCAAAAGAAATCATGCAATCTAAACCTAACCTTTTTAAAAAAAATAAAAGAGACAGAGAGATGACAAACCTCAGACACTAGTCACAGAACTACAAGTCTTATTAAAAATATATTGAGAATAGTATATGACATTCTCTTTTTATTAATAGAAATTTATCTGTTTAAAAGGACTTAGTTTCATAGCAAAAATTGTATTGTGTAACAGTTGAACATTTCTGCCAATTGCTGAATTTGAGGACATTTTTATTTTGTAAGTAGTTTCATTCGTTTTATTAACAAATTTCTAGCCATACATTATACATTTAGTTAAGTTATAAAATTGCACAAGCACAAATAACTGTTTTTAATTCTGCTAAAGCCTATTTTCTTTCCCAAAATCAAATTGTGTTACATATATAAGCCAAAATAATAGCAATGGAAAGATCACCTCTGCTCCAGTATCTCCTACATGTCACACACAATTAGAAATAAGTTTTATATGCAACCTAATCCACCTATAGCTGTACTCTGATCATTAGCTTTGTTAGTAGTACCGTACAATGCCCCTTTATGGATTACTGCCTTGTCGTGGCGAAGGGGCTTGCGTAACTCAATGAAGCTATAAGCTATGCCGTGCAGGGCCACCCAAGACGGACAGGTTATAGCAGAGAGTTCTGACAAAATGTGATCCACTGGAGAAGGAAATGGCAAACCACTCCAGTATCTTTGCCATGAAAACCCCATGGACAGTACTAAAAGGAAAAAAGATATGACGCTGGAAGATGAGCCCCTCAGGTCGGAAGGTGTCCAATATGCTACTGGGGAAGAGCAGAGGGCTAGTACTAGTAGCGCCAGAAAGAGTGAAGCGACTGGGCCAAAGCCGAAAGGACGCTCAGCTGTGGATATATCTGGTGGTGAAAGGAAAGTCCGATGCTGTAAAGATTTTTTCTCCATAGGAACCTGGAATGTAAGATCCATGAATCAAGGCAAGCTAGACGTAGTCAAAAAAGAGATGACAAGACTGAACATTGACATCTTAGGAATCAGCGAACTAAAATGGACAGGAATGGGTGAATTTAACTCAGATGACCATCAGGTATACTACTGTGGGCAAGAATCCCTCAGAAGAAATGGAGTAGCCTTCATAGTCAATAAAAGAATAGGAAAAGCAATACTGGGATACAATCCCCAAAATGACAGAATGATCTCAATTCGAATCCAAGGCAAACCATTCAATATCACAGTAGTCCAAATCTATGCCCCAACCACTGGTGCTGAAGAGGATGAAATTGACCGGTTCTATGAAGCCCTACAGCACCTTATAGAATTAACACCAAAAAATGATGTCCTTATCATCATGGGGGATTGGAATGCTAAGGTAGGAAGCCAAAAGATAACCGGAATAACAGGCAAGTTTGGCCTTGGAGTACAAAATGAAGCAGGGCACAGGCTAATAGAATTTTGTCAAGAGAATACGATGGTCATAACAAACACTCTTTTCCAACAACCCAAGAGACGGCTCTACACATGGACATCACCAGACGGTCAACATAGAAATCAGATTGACTATGTGCTCTGCAGCCAAAGATGGAGAAGCTCTATACAGTCAGTAAAAACAAGACCAGGAGCTGACTGTGGCTCAGATCATGATTTAGGCTTAAATTGAAAAAAGTAGGGAAAAGCACTAGGCCACTCAGGTATGAACTAAATCATATTCCTGATGAATATACAGTAGAGGTGACAAATAGATTTAAGGAACTGGATCTGATAGACAGAGTGCCTGAAGAACTATGGATGGAAGTTCGCAACATTGTACAAGAGGTAGCAACTAAAACCATCCCAAAGAAAAAGAAATGCAAGAAAGCAAAATGGCTGTCTGAGGAAGCTTTGCAAATAGCTGAGGAAAGAAGGGAAGCGAAAGGCAAAGGAGAAAGAGAAAGATACACCCAATTGAATGCAGAATTCCAGAGAATAGCTAGAAGAGATAAGAATACCTTCTTAAATGAACAGTGCAAAGAAATAGAAGAAAACAACAGAATAGGGAGGACCAGAGATCTCTTCAAGAAAATTGGAGATATGAAGGGAACGTTTCATGCAAAGATGGGCATGATAAAGGACCAAAATGGCAGAGACCTAACAGAGGCAGAAGAGATTAAGAAGAGATGGCAAAACTACACAGAAGAACTATACAAGAATGAGCTTAACATCCCAGATAACCACAATGAGATGGTCATTGACCTCGAACCAGACATCCTAGAATGTGAAGTGAAATGGGCCTTAGAAAATCTGAGCAACAACAAAGCTAGTGGAGGTGACAGTATTCCAGCTGAGCTATTCAAAATCTTAAAAGACGATGCAGTAAAAGTGCTACACTCAATTTGCCAGCAAATTTGGAAAACTCAACAGTGGCCACAGGATTGGAAAAGGTCAGTTTACATTCCAATTCCAAAGAAAGGCAATGCCAAAGAATGTTCAAACTATCGCACCATTGCACTCATTTCACATGCTAGTAAAGTTATGCTTAAAATCCTACAAGCTAGACTCCAGCAGTATGTGGATCGAGAACTACCAGAAGTACAGGCAGGATTTCGAAGAGGCAGAGGAACTAGAGATCAAATTGCCAACATACGCTGGATCATGGAGAAAGCTAGGGAGTTCCAGAAAAACATCTACTTCTGCTTCATTGACTATGCAAAAGCCTTTGATTGTGTGGATCACAACAAATTGTGGCAAGTTCTTAAAGAGATGGGAGTACCAGACCATCTCATCTGTCTCTTGAGAAACCTATATGCGGGTCAAGAAGCAACAGTGAGAACCGAACACGGAACCACTGATTGGTTCAAAATTGGAAAAGGAGTCCGGCAAGGCTGTATACTATCACCCTGCCTATTTAACTTATATGCAGAGCACATCATGAGAAAGGCAGGGCTAGATGAATCAAAAGTTGGAATTAAGATTGCCGGGAGAAATATCAACAACCTAAGATATGCAGATGATACCACTCTAATGGCAGAAAGTGAAGAGGAACTAAAGAGCCTCTTGATGCGGTGAAGAAGGAGAGTGCAAAAGTTGGCTTGAAACTCAACATTAAGAAAACCAAAATCATGGCATCCGGCCCTCTCAATTCCTGGCAAATAGATGGGGAAGAAATGGAGGTAGTGACAGATTTTATTTTTCTGGGCTCAAAGATCACCTCAGATGGGGACTGCAGCCAAGAAATTAAAAGACGCTTGCTCATGGGGAGGAAAGCTATGGCAAATCTAAACAGCATTCTAAAAAGCAGAGACATCACCCTGCCAACAAAAGTGCGTATAGTCCAGGCCATGGTTTTCCCAGTTGCAATGTATGGCTGTGAAAGTTGGACCATAAGAAAGGCTGAGCGCAAAAGAATTGAGGCCTTTGAACTATGGTGCTGGAGAAGACTCCTGCGAGTCCCTTGGACTGCAAGGCGTTCAAACCGATCAGTCCTAGAAGAGATCAACCCTGACTGCTCCTTAGAAGGCCAGATCCTGAAGTTGAAACTCAAGTACTTTGGCCACCTAATGAGAAGGAAAGATTCACTGGAGAAGAGCCTAATGCTGGGAAAGATTGAGGGCAATAGAAGAAGGGGACGACAGAGAATGAGATGGCTGGATGGAGTCACTGAAGCAGTAGGTGTGAATTTAAATGGACTCCAGAAGATGGTAGAGGACAGGAAGACCTGGAGGAACATTGTCCATGGGGTCGCGACGGGTCGGACACGACTTCGCAATTAACAACAACAACAACAACCGTACAATGGGAAGAGTACAGAAGTATAAGTTCTTGATAAGCGCTATCCAGCTTGGAGCTCTCCTCTTCCTAGGTACTGAAAAGTCAAATACCTTCAAAATAAAAGGTATTGTTTTTAATCTGGAGTCTGTGGTTAGAGGTGAGCATCAGGCTGTAAAATTGTTTTTTTTTGTTCTCACCTATCCCAAACCTTTGGGGATAGGACGGGTGAAATTAAGATTATCCCTTCTATTAAACTTCACACATTCACATCTCTGAGACTGTGAGAAAGTATAGATATACTCTATAAAGATACTCTTGTTGCATGTTGAGCCATGATTCCTGCTCTATTTCATGTCAGTTCACAGAGCCTACAACCTCCAAAGGCAGCTTTTTGGGAGGACTGAGTAAGGTGAAGTGCAATGGAAATGTGGGAAAACCTTGTTCTGAGAGCATTATGTACTGTAGTTTGCAGAAGTTTGATGCCAAGTTGAAATATACTTGTATTTGAATAAATTTGGCCCTATCAAAAGAAACATGAATCCAGTACCATATTATTTTAGACTTCAGTAGAACCATTATATTAAACAATAGACATCCATATTTTTTAAAAAAAACTCCCATATATAAAATATTAACATGTTAAATGAAAGTTAGGCAACCTCATCTTTCCTTGTTTTATTGTTTCTATATTTATAAGGAGTTTTGTTTTAATATAAGAAACTTTCAAAGAGGCAGCTTCTCATAGTAGCAGTCTACTGTTAAGAGGACTGGTTTTCAGCTTCATTTCTTGATTCTTTCTTTACATATTTTACTGTACAACTACAATGTGCTTCATGAAATAACAATATTGCAACAGTCAGATTTTACCTAGGAATTTGTATAGTAGGGAAGTCATTATGTAGCAAAATATTTGCTTAATTACTTTTGGTTTTCAGAGAATTTGTTCTCTCTTTGTATGTTCCATTTAATCTAAGCTATTTATTTATTTATTTATTTATTTATTTATCACATTTATAAAGCACATATGTCCCTCACAAGAGTGACTTTTCATAAAAACATCTAAACATACTGTATATAGAGAGCCAGTTTGGTGTAGTGGTTAAAATGCTGGCCTAGAAAACAGGAGGTGGGTTTCTAAAGCCACCTTTAGCTATGAAAACAGGCTGGATAACTTTGGACCAGTCCCTCTTTCTCAGCCCAACCCATCTCACAGAGTTGCTGTGGAGAAAATAGTAGGAACAATGGTTAAGATTGTTAGCTGCCTTGCGTTTCTTATAAAGTAATAAAGACAGAATAAAAATCTAATAAATAAATTATACATATACATATACAGCATCACCACCAGATGGATTTGTAGCTAGCTGACTGGCCGTACTCAGCATGTGGTCCTCAATGGAACTGCATCTACGTGGAGGGAAGTGTGTAGTAGGGTGCCCCAGGGCTCTGTTCTGGGTCCAGTACTCTTCAACATCTTCATCAATGATTTGGATGAGGGGATAGATGGGGAACTCATCAAATTTGCAGATGACACCAAGCTGTCAGGAATAGCCAACACTCCAGAAGATAGGCTTAAGATACAGGAGGATCTTGACAGACTTGAACATTGGGCGCTATCTAACAAAATGAAATTCAATGGTAAAAAAAGTAAGGTTCTACATTTAAGCAAGAAAAACCAAATGCACAGATACAGTATAGGTGGTACCTTGCTCAATAGTAGTAACTGTGAAAGGGATCTCGGAGTCCTAGTGGACAATCAACTAAATATGAGCAAGCAGTGTGTTGCAGCTGCCAAAAAAGCCAACACAGTGCTAGGCTGCATTAACAGAGGGATAGAATCAAGATCACGTGAAGTGTTAATACCATTTTATAATGCCTTGGTAAGGCCACACTTGGAATACTGCATCCAGTTTTGGTCACCACGAAGTAAAAAAGATGTTGAGATTCTAGAAAGAGTGCAGAGAAGAGCAACAAAGATGATTAGGGGACTGGAAGCTAAAATATATAAAGAACGGTTGCTGGGATTGGTTATGTCTAGTTTAATGGGATTGGTTATGTCTAGGGGTGACATGATAGCAGTGTTCCAATATCTCAGAGACAAGCTATTCTCCAAAGCACCTGAAGGCAGGACAAGATCAAAGAGAGAAGCAACCTAAAACTAAAGAGAAATTTCCTGACAGCCAGAACAATTAATCAGTGGAACAACCTGCCCCCAGAAGTTGTGAATGCTCCAACACTGAAAATTTTTAAGAAGAGCCTGGACAGCCATTTGTCTGAAATAGTATATGTATTGTATATTGTATTCTTCCCTGAGCAGAGGGTTGGACTAGATAACTTCCAAGATCTCTTCCAACATTATTGTTGTTGTTTTTATTGTTGTTGTTGTTATTATTATTTAGCTTTCTTCTCAACAATTCCGAGATTCCCAAGTTGAATCAGCTGTCTCCTTTGGATATTTTTTTTTCAAATTCTCAGCCTAATTCATAGCCTTAGGATTTTGGGTGATTTCCCAACCAAACACTAACCTGTTTAAATCCAAATCTGCTTAATGAGAAGGATTTCCAGTGAATATGTATGAAATTGCAAAGATTGATAGTGATTATTCCATCTCATCCACCCATCCATATTTACAGTATGTAAAGAAATATCTTAATCTGAAGTCACCCATAAATTACTGTTGCATTATACTTAATATCTGCATTTCACCATTTTTAAATATGTATTTGCTTGTTGCTTTTGCATCTTGTTGTAATCAACAGTGACTCCAAACAGTGGTCCTGTGATCATTAAGAGCTTTTATTAGAAATCTGGCATATTAGAATCATTGGTGATGTGAGTTAGAACATTTACAGGAGTATTAGCCTAAAAAAGAAAGTGTCTCATTTTATACAGTTCCTTCAAACATTCCTTAATTTAATTTTACTTTCAAGTAGCCAATTAAGTGACATATTCCTCTATAGATTTACTCATCTAGACCATTCATAGAGTCAACAGGTCAAATAATTTTGCTCATTACTTGGGGAGGCTTGATTTGCAGAGAAAAATCCATTCAATAATGAATTGACCCTATAACTTTATGTCTTCATTAGTTAATACAGATTTAAAAGTCTGTTGCACTGAGTCATAGTAACTATAGTAAGTATACTAAGTATAGTTCCAAAGTATAGTTCCAAATTCTATATTCTCTTTCAAATTGCCATTATTATTATTATTATTATAAATAAATACATTCGGACAGCCTTCTGACTCCCAGCAGCTCTGGGAGGTTCACAAAGTAAAATGTTGCTTTTTTATTTGAATTATTCTGATCTATGATGCTATTACATATCATTATTGTCATTATTGGCTAATGTCAGGATGTCTCATCAGTCAATCATAGAACTTAATAGATACAAATCAGTAATTGTTGGTGTTAGTGTTTCTGTATTATACATCTTTAATGTTAAACAATGACCTAACTTTTAATCTTTTTCTGTTCTGCCAGGTTTACCTAGCATATTTGCCAGAGTAGTTCATTTCTTAACACCCTCCTCCTTGATTGCTAAGAGCCAGTTTGGTATAGTGGTTAAGACGTAGACCAGACAAGAGACTGTGAGTTCTACTCCCACCTGAAGCACAAAGCCAACTAAGTGATATTGAGCTAGTCACTTCTCTCATTTCTAGGAAGGAAGAATTGAGAAGTCAGCTCTGAAAAATGCTACCAAGAAAATTGCAGAGGTAGGAGTCAAAACGGCTCGTAGGCACACATTTTTTCCTCCACCGTTGTTGTGTTGTCACTAAACAACAAAGAGCTGATTAATGCGCAGGTAGCAGCAGCTCAACTCCACACCTTCCAATAGTTTTCTCTATACCACTCCCTCACCCTCCCTTAATATGCCCCTGTGCATATTATTGACACAAAGTACAACATTTTGTAGATACTCCATGTTTCATTCATTCTTCTGGAATTACACATATTTTTGTATATCTAAAGCATGTTTACTATTGATCTTCAGTGGTTTCTGGCCTTTGAGTTTAGCATGCTTTGATGTATCAGGGCCCCCATGTAGAATAGATCAGTCTGGAGTGTCTATTTCAGTGTTTCCTGTGCTGAATATTTTTAATAATTCTAATTTAATTCTCAGTTTTGCTTTAAAACTGATTCCGACTCATCTTTGTTGAAAGCTGAAGAACTAAAAAGCTCAAGAACCAGCCATCTGCATTATAGCCATTTTCTTGTTCCTTGGGTCTTTAATCCATCTGCAGTCATTCTTGTCCTTTCAAATTTCCTTGGATTTTGCTGTCCTAGCCCTTACAAGTAATTTCAATATTCTTTCGAAATTTGACCCCCCAAAAAAGACAAACCTCTTGATATCTCCTTCTCTTTTTCCATAATTTACGCAGCACAATTTTTTTAGAGGCATGACTATTTGAAAGCCACACCTAATTCAAATGAAGCCATAAAAATGTATTAGATATTTCTAAAAATAAGTGACTATGACAGAAACGTGTCTGGGTTTCATTTATATCAATTTGGCAGCCAAAAATTCCATCAAAGTTTATGTTTGCTATTCCATCCAACCAATTATGTAAATATCTCTAAAACTGTAAATAATTAAAAAGCATAAAAACTCAGACGTAGATATGTGTGTTTAAGTAAATGATACTTATATCATTTCTGTTTTTATGTTTTCTAACATTAGAAAGTTTATTTTTATGTTCTTTCCTAATAGTACAATGACTTTAAAAGTTGGTTTATGAGTTCCTATACATTTAACTTGTCAATTTAAATTTCCTTTTAACAAAAATTACTTAATTTTTTTCAGCCAGTCATTTAGATTGTTTTTGTCTCATCCATGGAAATATATGTAAATAATTCTAGCTTACGGTATTTTAGTTATAGCATAAAGTAAATTTTAGAAAGATATGATACAGTTCCTACATTCGTAATACACTGCATTGCAGCAAGGCAAAAATATGTGCTTTGGAATGTATAGGAGCACATATAAAGGACCTTTTTTCAAATCATTAAAGCTGCTGCATCTTTTTTCAGTTGATTGGAGTGTTTTTGAAGCTGTTCCTGGCTAATGTCACATAAAGTAAATAGCCACTTCACTTTGCTGGGATACTACATAACTTGACTATCAAAATCCTTCCCAATAACTCACTCTGCTAAAAGAAAGTTCTAGGGTAATACTATAATGGACAAGGTTGAATGAAAACTGGCAAAATCCAGCTTTGTACAATAACTAAATGATGATGTGACAGTCTAAAGTCAAGCAGAAAAATCCAAACATAAGGGGTTTCTTTCTAAAACACATTCATCAGTTGTATGTCTTGTAATCATATCATTTATATTCTTCCACAAATGCTTGATATTTTATTAATACTAATTTTATGTTGCTAAGAAAGATATTACAATGTTATTTTCCCCTATGGAAAAGTAGGCTTTTATGCCATGTTGTGATAGTGAATTTTACACTAAGCATGTAATATGGACTTCCGTTTATGGCTTTCTTTTACTGAAAATCATAAGTACCGGTAAATGAAGACTTACAACATTATTTATTAATCTTTCTTAAATCCATTTATTCTTCTG
This sequence comes from Crotalus tigris, assembly GCF_016545835.1. Lineage (NCBI taxonomy): Eukaryota > Metazoa > Chordata > Lepidosauria > Squamata > Viperidae > Crotalus > Crotalus tigris. The sequence goes on from NW_024096660.1 coordinate 525,992, forward strand.
CAAATTTCACTGGTAATTTTATCGTATATTGCCCTGAGTCCTTATCTAAGACTATACTAAAGTTATTTCAATCCAAATATAGTTTCTGATTTTAAAGCAGTAAAAAATAGAGTAGAATCTTAAGCTTTTAGCAGGGCATGTTCTCATCATGTGCTAAATAATAATTTAATAAATAAACATTTTCTTTTCAATTGTTTCAGAGGAATGTTAAATTCAAATTCTACAAATCAGCCACTTGATTTTTTGAAATCTAATTAGAAATTATCTAATTTTCTGCAAATAATGAATTGGTGAGGCTACTGTATGAACACTAACAACCTCTCATAAATTCTGTGGATATCTACAGATTATGTGATTCATTCATTCTCCTAAAATTGATTATGAGCTGATAGGTCAGTCATTTATTATGTACACATGCCCTGCGCCTTTAGGGGTTTTTTTTTCAATTTGAGAACCTGTTTCTGTGATAATGATATCATCAAATAAGCAAAGCATCTAATACTATTTGGTTTCCATGCCACTCATAGAACAAATTATGTGCAGAGAACAGAATTTTCCCACATTTTCTTCCATCCCTATGAACCATTCCTGAAAATGGGAAAGGCATTGAAGCATCTGGAATATGAGTCAGAAGACTAGATATGAAAAGAGGAATTGGCAATTGCACTATAATGAGTGGAAGGGTTTTCTGTTTGTATACAATCCCCTTGCTATCAAAGCCTGTGTCCTGAAGAACTTCTTGACATTATATATACAAGGTTCAGAATAAGCAAATATGAAGTGATCACCGCTCTAATAATTTCCCTAAATCTGTATTTTTCTTCTGGCATTTCAAGAGGAAAGAGTTGGAAATTGATAGACAACTTTTTTTTTTTTTACCTTTGGAAGATTGTAAATCACTTAGGAAAATAGTTACATACATTTCAATTTAAAATATTTAAAATATATGTTATTCTCATTCTCCAGCTTGTCTTGACAGATTTATGATCACATAATGTGTAGAGAAATTACTGTGCTCACTTATTTATGCAACAGGCTAGTCCTGTCTATACATGTTGCTGCTTTTCTTGAACTAACTATTCAAAGGAATATTTGTAATTTGCTGCAACACTTCCTTCCACCTTTGCATCTAGGTCAATCTATACTTAGTTTAACTTTAGCAGACTTAAGATAGTCTGCTCTTTTCTGTAATTACGTTACATTTGTCATTATTTCCTTACTTCCTTGTATTTTTAAAGGGAAACAATGGCACAAAGATACATACAATTACTTGATTTAGCATAACATTTTTAAATGCTTATTTTCTGTTTCTGATTAAATAGCAGATTACTGGTTATTAAAATAATTAATTGACATGTTTTTAAAGATACATTCTCATGAATCAGCAGAAGAAGTGATGTGTATATTCACTCCTGTTTTCGTCAGAGGTTGCAGCACAAATGTCTTCACAAGACTTCAGTGAACTAAATAAAGCCTTCTTAATCAATGAATAAAAACAATAGTTTTGGTCATGAAATTGACCAAAAGGAGTAAAGCAGTTCAAAGAATGTAACTCCCACATTCTGAGTTGCTGAACAGTATTATAGAATTAATTTTAATGTAACCTTTATTGAACGTGAACAAAGCTTCCCAATAATTTAGAATTCTCTGGAAAGTACTACTAAGTGAAGCATTACCTTATCGCTATGTTGGAATTGTGATTTTCAGTATAAAATAAGTGTATAATGCTTCCTAATTAAGAAGACAGTAAACTGGATGCAAAGAAATTAAAATGCTAATTTTCAAGTCAGATAACACTACAGTAATAAATAAGTTAGCAGTCAGGAAAATGCTCTCACTAGGAAAACCATAAATCAAGATCAAAAAATTCTTTTGCATAGCAATTCATGAAGAATTTGCAGTAAAGTAATTATCATTGTTCAAATGAAAATATATATTTTTATTACAATGGCAATACTATTACTTAAGTCTCATATTTTATTTCAGGGTATCTGGCTGTTAAATTATACTGTAAAGTTGATCACCTGATTCCTTATTTATGTTGAAATTTCCATCAAAATATTTTGAAAAAAATCAGGCATTTCAAATGCAATTGTTTTTAGTACAAAGGATTTCAAGGACTTTTTGCAAAATGGACTATGGGACCATTTGATGAAACAGCTCAAGTGTAATTACGATTAAAGAGAGAAAGTGCTTTCTGTAAGATAGTTAACCAGGTGAGGTTAGGCAAGATAAGATTCCAGCCTTTTTCAGGACACTGGCAATCTTCATTTTAAGCTACATTGCAAAGTGCTTTTTTTCTGAGATTTAAGCATTGTAGCAGAAGCAGAAACTACCTTTTTCCCTTAACTATGCCAGAATACAACCTCTTTTTCCTTTTTTTGTACTAACAAGACTGCTTTACCACTACAGCCCACTTTAAGTAATTAAATCAATTCTTTGTACTTACCATATTCTCCTCTAGTGACGGTACTAGATCTGATTATATGCTTCATGCATATTCAGAGAATGGCACTGACAGCTCTTTAATGAGCTCTTACTTAATCAGTATGAACAATGTTCATCTTGTTCTTTTTTCCCCCCTCATACATTAGAGCAAGGAACAGTTAGGAGGGGGAAAAAATGAAACATCCAGCATTCATTTGAAAAATATATTGTACTTTGAAAAGTGTCTAAGCTGGGGAAGTTGCATTCTGCCCTTTAAAAGTCTGATGGACAAATTGGATTACTAGTATTGGATTAAATAACAAATGGTTAGAGGAGAAATGAGAGAGCTCGCTGTGATCACAGGCTTTTAATATTTTTTTCCTATTTATGGAGCTGAAGGGGTCTTTAACCAGTTATTAAAGTCAGGATTAATTTGTAATGGTCCAACTTGCTAGTTTAAAAGGAGGGAAGGTGTCCTGTTTTATATAGGAACAGATACAAAAATATAATGTAAATACTATATTGCAAAAACTACAAGGAATCAGCATATTTTATATTTAAAGGCTGTGTTATACATTTCAATCATTTCATCTCATTTAACAATAATGAGTTTGCAATCAAATGCTAAATCAATTGCAATATATTTTGCTCATATTCTCAATACTAAACATAATGGTGATTCTTCAAAAGCAACATAGACAGCATTCTTATTTATGTTTGAATTACAGAATGATCTAAATAGGCTTTTTACCCTGCCAGACAAACAAACAAACAAATAAAAACTTGATTGAGTTCAATGTAGGTCACAGAAATAAATTCCAAACCATTTTTGCTGGAAAAGCCTGTGATTTATTGAGAAGCTGCAAAAGAAGCTGCAAAGAATAGGTTTAAATTATATCATTGTTATGTAGATCTATTTTGCCAAGTTCTGTGCATATATTCAGTGTATAATCTCCTTAAATTTGAGTTTTAAAATATCTTTAACCATGCAGAACTGCAATATTTTGGGGGAAAGAATTGAAAACCATGGCCAATGAAATCTTAACTGCTCTTAATATTGCACGCATGTGTCATTTCAGTGATCAAAAAAGCCTTCGACAGAGCCACAATTGGCCTTTTGCCAAGTGCCAAGGTTTTTTTCAGCTTTTTCTTTTTATTCTTTCTTCTTTTGTTGTTACCCAAAAGGATTTGTGCCTATTACAACCTGTATCACATGACCAGTGTCAGGGCATCATATGGTCTAAGACGAACAAAAAAAACAGTGAGTCTGAAAAGCAACTGAAAATGTTATAAAAAAGACGGGGGGGTGTTTCTTTAAAATGTTCGTATTTCTCACCACGTAAACAGTGGAATTTATCTGCAGCTCTAGCTCAATGCTGCCTTAGCTCTTGACATTAAGTGTTTGCCCTTTCCTAATGTAATAGCTTTTAGAATTACACAATGTTACCCGAAGGAGAAACGGTCCCAGTTTGCACTCCTGATTCAAGCTGTAGGATATTTGTTAAACATCTGTATCTGTAAAAAAAAAACAAATATCTGGATATCTGTAAAAAAAAAATAACAGTAAAAATCTCATCTGTTGGATAACACATACACATCCTTTTACAAATTCTGCTTCTGTGATTTGAATAATTCAGTATGTGCATCCATATAAGCTTCTGAAGACGTAGCAGTGATCCTGAGAACGTTGTTGCGGGAACTGGAAGCAATCCTGTGTTTCAGTGCAGCAGACTGTGCTCCATTTCCAGTGACATAGTACAAAAATACCAACCAGCTTGCCTTTAGCTGCACTTCACAGAGCATGGAGACACTATATCCCCTGCTTTTTTTTTCCTGTTATATTTTATTCATTCTATGTAACGGCATGGAACAAGAGTGAGATCCCAATCAAAGGAAGGTATATTGGTAAGCAACAGTATCTTTTTCTCTTGCTAAATGTAGAAACTCTTGTGAACAAGCTAGAAGTTCTTGAGATAATCTCATATAAAAACATGCTAATTATTTATATTAGTTTAAAGCAAAACCATTCATTTGAATGTCTTTCACCATTTCCCCTCTTCTTCCAATAGTGCATGCTCTTCAATCTCTCTCATCCCTAATGTCCTTATCCTATCCTTCCACTTGCGTCTTTGAATCATACTCGCCCTACTTCTGATAGAGTTTGTTCTACCAATATTTCTCTTCTTCGGCACAGAATAAATGCTCCCTCCTTTGGCTTCTTTCCATCTAGACATTCCACTATCTCACCCATTCTATTAAAAACATTCATTACCAATTCTCCCTCTCTAGCTGCAGGCTAATTCCTCCTCTATACTTTGGCTCTAAAGTTTTGTGGCATCCCAGTGGTACTGCTACAATTGTTTTCTTTTTATCAGTGCCACTTTTTGTTTGTCTTCTTCTAGTCTAGCTTCCATCCTTTCCACCGTATTGAAGCTTTGTTCACAATATCCCTGGTCATCTCCTCAGTTTAATACCTAAGAGGGTCTGCTTGGTCTTCATTCTTCTTGATGTCTTACAATTAATTTCTTTCTCTTGTGATTTTATCATCCAAAAGCTTTTCTCTCTTTCTAACTATTTAACCATTTTCAATGTTACTGTGAGAGAGTAAAACTTTACAGCTGCTTTCCCGCTTATTATTGGGAATCCTCTTGCCCCATTTGTCATGATTCTAACCGACAGAGACGTATAAAGCAGAACTCTGAGGCTCGCAAATTCCTCAAAGAACATGTTTATTACAAAATATCGGCACGTCAAAAGTGAAATCAAGTCTGGAGATGCACGTAACAATTCCCCAATACAAAGTTAAAAGTTAAAAAATCCCTCTAAAACTATGCAAGCAACTATGTTCCCCAGTACATCTTCTTGGTGGGCCTTTTTCACAATGCCCAGCCTGCAGTCTTGGGAGCAGCCGATGACCTTGGTTCCCACAGGACAAAAGATTATTTTGACTAGCAAAGCACCTAGGCAACCCTCCTCCCTCTGTTCGATGTGGCAACCGAAAATGAGTAAGGAAAAATGGCTGCAGCCATGCTCATTTGTAGAGTTGACAGAATGAAAGAATCTCCTGTAGGAGAAAGAAAAAGCAGGTTAAGTATTCCCTCGAGGCTTGTGAGGATATTTATCATAAAAAAAATTCATTAATTTATCCGCTCTCACATTAGTACATTTCACCCATGTAGCTTTTATTCTGATTTTACTGAATCTCATTGTTTTCCTGCCAAAGTAGCATACAGCCTATCACCGTTACTCGACTTTGTCCTACCACCAGTTCTCTCTTGCATTTTTTTAAACCATCATTCAAAACTCAGAATATTCAAGGCCAAGCAATATTCTCTCAAACATTTATTTTATCCTCTATTAATACCAATCATTCTCTTTATTGTCAAGATTATATATTTTATCGGACTTCTTTCTCTCTCTTTTTCTCTCTGGTTTTGTTCTCACATTCAATCCATAGTAAAATCAAGATCAATCTGATGGCCAAAGAACTATCATGTCTATCTAGCTATTTCATGTCAATTCCTGTTCCTGGGGAATACTTTCTAAAACACCTGGTGATATTCTCCTCAACAGTCCTTCATGTCTAGATGACATCTGTGTTGTAGAAGGTCTCATTTTCTCTGAGACAAGATAGGTGAAATGGACTTCATATTCTGTTTTATTTAGCCTTCTATTCTTCCGCTGTCAAATTTCAGAACATGTATCCTTCCAACGCAATAATCTGCCACCTTATGCTGTATAAAATGCAGTAGAGGCTGGTGGCATTATAACTTTACTGTGAATGGATATATAGTCTTTCCCTATTCATTTGTGAATTGAAACTCCTCAATTTCCTCAATAGGAAATTTCCCAGTTTTTGTTCTAATCTATAAGGAAAGAGAAAGCATGAAATATTCAATAGTAACAATTTTTATTTATTTACTTATTTGATTTCTATAGCTCCTATCTCAACAAATGATTCTGGGTGGCATACATCATAAAGCATTAAAACAGTTAAAAGAGTACAACATAAATATATATGGCTCCAAGTAAAACTGTTATAATGGATGCTAATGCATTTTCCTTTCGGATGTTAATACAGTCAGGAAACAGGGCCTTTAACACAGTCAGAGACCCACAATCAAGTATTCACAGCCTTGGGAAAAGTGTGCTACAAGCCTAATTCTTGGTATTTCTGGGTTGTTAACTCCAAAATTACTCAAACTACTGACATTATAGTAGAAAGAAAGAGAAGACATTCTATCCAGTCCTTTCTAACAACTTGGAATCCTTTTTGTCCCAAAGCAATTTGGTGCCATTATCATGTGGTGTCTGCATGTGTCTTTGTGTCTTGTGTTTGTGTTTAAACTCAGTGAACTGGATGGCACCATGTAGTCTCCCTACCCTTACATCACAAGGGGCTGAAAATATATGAGTGGGTCTGGTTTCTTCTTCTTGCTTACAGTCCACCATTGCTGTTTTGACATTCTTCTTTGGATTCTTTGTTCCATTTTTCCCATTTCTGAATCCAAATATTTGAACTGCATCGAAGGGAAGCAGTAATATGCATTAGTGCATGTGTACACGTAGTCAAATGGACCTATAAAAGTGATGTAATGATTTTAGGACAATTTATAAACATCAATAATATTTGCATTAAATGTAAAAAGTGGCAGAGGCATTGGTAAAGAAAAAGAGAAAGTACTTAGAATTTCTAATATCTTGTGATCACAACTACAACCATAATTTTCTCCACGTGTATTTTAAATTTAGCAGGAATATTTAAGGAAAAGTTCCATCATTTAATGCATGGTTATGGGAATGGCAGTTATTAATATAAATGAGGGATTGAAAGCAGCAAGTTCTAGACACCTATCGTTTTTACTGCTAATCTACTAATAAGAAAATAACTTTATTACTCTTCCAGAGTAGCAAAAGCTACACCTGTTATAGTCAGTCTTCAAAGTTTGGTGGACACCGCATTAAAAAGCTAAATGAATTCTTTGGCTGTTCCAAGTCTTGACAAATTGTCAACATTTACAAAAATGCAGTCAAGATTACCAAAATTCATATATGAGTTTTAGACATTTGTGCCCCTGTCTTTGTTTTTGGAACAGAAACCCCCAACGCTCACTTTTTATTAAATTAAACTCTTTATTTGTTTTGAGAGCTTATAATTAATTTATCAAAGAATAAATAATGTTTTTAATTGAATGAAAAAGAAAAGTCATTGTAACATTGGTACAGTTTACAGCCATTTTTACATAGGTCTTTTGTAGTTTCATTTTTGTGCAAAATAACAATGTATGTACATAATAGCATCACAACTTTCTTCATATACCTTTTAGAGCTTCGATTTGCAGTATTGTATAAATGAAGTATTATAAATTATTACTTAATACTGCATTTCCTCATAGTCAATAGAGATCTGATGATGGTACATTTGAAATGCTGAGTTGTAGGTGTCTGGTTTAAAAATGTTCGATAAATCAATCTTTAACATTAATAATGTTTTAACTAATATTAACTAAAACTCTCCATTTTAACTCATTAGTTCTCCTTAGACAAACTACTCTGCTCAGGACCATAATCTCATGTTCGATGTGTAGATAATAATGTTAGTTTATACATAGCATGTTGTCCAGTGGAGGAGGATAAATTGTGGCAGAGATGCTTTGTTTTTAATCATTATTTTATTTTGGTGTTCAATGTTCGCAGCGGGCAGGGCATAATGCAGAGTTACCATGCTGAGAGCCAGATGTTGCACAGTTTTCCTGAGGGTGGAATTGGGATGCAGGAAGAAAAATGATAAGAAATCATTCTTCGATTATTTGACAATTTACAACTGAATTTTGATAGTAAAATCTCTAAGAAGTCAAGAAGTCACAGAATACAGTTTGTGAGTTTCATCTTGTCCCCTATTGACATAACTCACTGGGATTTGGTTTTATTTAATGGTTTCACTTGATTTTTTAAAGCCTTTGAATACAAATATATAAGATTTATGTGGCTTGTGGCTTGTTGTAAATAGCTATATTCTTAATTTGAAGAAGATCCAGAATCAATAAAGAGACTTACGGTGCTTATGTCAGTTAGCATTAAAAGTCCTTACTGTTCCCTGATTGTCTCCATTGTAGAAACCCTTCAAATTATATTATACATTATAATAAAAATACCTATGAGAATCTAACTATGAGAGTAACATTTTTGGTTTTAGAAAGTAACTCATCTTTTTCATTTGCACCACCCTCTCTATTTCATTTGAGGCAACAAACCAAGAAATGTTAACCACAGGAAGATAGAAGTGCTCTGACAATTAAAAGTCTGTTGAAGTAGCAGAAAGTTAATCTACATTATACTGTTCTTGCAAAGCTCACATCTTGAGAATGTTCCTGGCAAACTCAGATTCATATCATGGACAAATTCCTGGAATCGTCTCTGAACCTTGGGTCAATCAAGCCTAACTCATGAATTCCCCCCCCCCCCAATTTCTAGAGATGTCCTGGGTGACTGTGATAATACATGCGCTAGCGATATTCCATTTGGAAAACTGTAATGAATTCTGCAAAACGTTTTAACAGAGGCCATTCTAAGAAACATGTAACTTTCATATTTCAGTGGCTTTATAGGCCATTGGGATATAGTTTAACTAGCTGACTCTGATCAATGAAACAATATGACAAAGTGTTTGGAAATCCTCATTCTCTAATAATATACCTATTCAATTTTAATATCCTTGGAAGATGCTCCTTCTGTAATCACAAGAGTAATTTTGGTACTATAATTACTTCAAATTTAAAGGGAAAAGATGTTTTGGGTATACATGCTATGGGTACGTGTTTTACCCTGTTGGCAACCCCTTAAACAGTGATCTCTTCCACTGGCTATGGAAGGAAGATGTGAGCTCCCAGGAAAAGGAAGATGTGCTTCACAGAGCTATGGACACAACTTACTTGAGCACTTCCAAAGCACCGTTTTTCCTTCTAATCCACAGCCCTTCTAATCTGACAAGAAAGCAAGAGGGGAACCAATCAATAATTCCTTCAAAGTCCTTGTCAAGGGAAGTCAGGCTAGTTTTGTTTTTATTCTTTTGAAAGTGGGCAAGGTTTTTATAATACAGTGGTTGAAATAGGCTTTATAAACAAGTAATGTTTATGGTTTATTTGTTGGTGTTCCAAAATATTTTTTGAAGTTCTAAAATATTTTTAATTAGTTCTTTTTAGATTTTAACAATATGCCTAAAATTGTTGAATTTGCTTTAGCTAGCTATTAACTTCTTGTTGTTTTCCAACTATACCTTCAATAGAACTGATTGAAGAGACTATATTAAATGCCTCAGCTAAATAGCTCAATAAGAAATTGGAACTTTTTTTCTTCCGTGATAGTGTTTTGCAGTCTGGATGAGCCAAATAATATTGAGAGCAGCTTTTAGACACTGATGAGGACTGCTGTCAAAAGGAAAGCTTAGGGTGAAATGGCATATCACTGAGCTCTTTGGATCCTGTACATGGATTTTTTTTTAATGAGGCTGAAAACTCTGTGCTAAATAAAAATTACGCTGACATATCACTGAGTCTTTAAAATATAAATCAAACTATGTTTTAATAGGAAGAAATACTGAAGAAGAAGAAGCTATGATGCAAGAATGGTTTATGTTAGTCAATAAGAAAAATGCCTTGATAAGAAGAATGAATCAACTTTCTCTTCTGTAAGTATGTCTTGATTTATGAATGACAATGCAAAAGCTGGTAATTTTTCTGCTTCCTTTTAGAATACTTTGTAGCAGTGGTTCTCAACCTATGGTCTGTGGACGTCACAGGGAGTCCAGAAAGGCTTGAATAAATGTTATGATTTAAATCTTAAGTTAACTCTTGGGGGTCCATGGCCATGATCTGTGGCCAGAAAAGGTGTTTAAAAGGCTCCATAGTGAAGAAAAGATTGAGAACTACTGCTGAATAGAATAGAGCAGAGCAGAGTAGAACAGAACAGAACAGAAAACAACAGAACAGAAAATAGCAGAACAGAACAGAAGAGAACAGAACAGAACAGAACAGAACAGAACAGAACAGAATAGAATAGAATAGAATAGAATAGAATAGAATAGAATAGAATAGAATAGAATAGAATAGCTTTATTTGGCCAAGTATAAATAAACACACAAGGAATTTGTCTCTGGTGCAGAATATTTCAGAATATTTCCTCACATGTTGTTGTTGTTGTTGTTAATTGCGAAGTCGTGTCCGACCCATTGCGACCCCATGGACAACGTTCCTCCAGGTCTTCCTGTCCTCTACCATCTTCTGGAGTCCATTTAAATTCACACCTACTGCTTCAGTGACTCCATCCAGCCATCTCATTCTCTGTCGTCCCCTTCTTCTATTGCCCTCAATCTTTCCCAGCATTAGGCTCTTCTCCAGTGAATCCTTCCTTCTCATTAGGTGGCCAAAGTACTTGAGTTTCAACTTCAGGATCTGGCCTTCTAAAGAGCAGTCGGGGTTGATCTCTTCTAGGACTGACCGGTTTGAACGCCTTGCAGTCCAAGGGACTCGCAGGAGTCTTCTCCAGCACCATAGTTCAAAGGCCTCAATTCTTTTGCGCTCAGCCTTTCTTATGGTCCAACTTTCACAGCCATACATTGCAACTGGGAAAACCATGGCCTGGACTATACGCACTTTTGTTGGCAGGGTGATGTCTCTGCTTTTTAGAATGCTGTCTAGATTTGCCATAGCTTTCCTCCCCAGGAGCAAGCGTCTTTTAATTTCTTGGCTGCAGTCCCCATCTGAGGTGATCTTTGAGCCCAGAAAAATAAAATCTGTCACTACCTCCATTTCTTCCCCATCTATTTGCCAGGAATTGAGAGGGCCGGATGCCATGATTTTGGTTTTCTTAATGTTGAGTTTCAAGCCAACTTTTGCACTCTCCTTCTTCACCCGCATCAAGAGGCTCTTTAGTTCCTCTTCACTTTCTGCCATTAGAGTGGTATCATCTGCATATCTTAGGTTGTTGATATTTCTCCCCGCAATCTTAATTCCAACTTTTGATTCATCTAGCCCTGCCTTTCTCATGATGTGCTCTGCATATAATTTAAATAGGCAGGGCAACAGTATACAGCCTTGCCGACTCCTTTTCCAATTTTGAACCAATCAGTGGTTCCGTGTCCGTTCTCACTGTTGCTTCTTGACCCACATATAGGTTTCTCAAGAGACAAATGAGATGGTCTGGTACTCCCATCTCTTTAAGGACTTGCCACAATTTGTTGTGATCCACACAATCAAAGGCTTTTGCATAGTCAATGAAGCAGAAGTAGATGTTTTTCTGGAACTCCCTAGCTTTCTCCATGATCCAGCGTATGTTGGCAATTTGATCTCTAGTTCCTCTGCCTCTTCGAAATCCTGCCTGTACTTCTGGTAGTTCTCGATCCACATACTGCTGGAGTCTAGCTTGTAGGATTTTAAGCATAACTTTATTAGCATGTGAAATGAGTGCAATGGTGCGATAGTTTGAACATTCTTTGGCATTGCCTTTCTTTGGAATTGGAATGTAAACTGACCTTTTCCAATCCTGTGGCCACTGTTGAGTTTTCCAAATTTGCTGGCAAATTGAGTGTAGCACTTTTACTGCATCGTCTTTTAAGATTTTGAATAGCTCAGCTGGAATACTGTCACCTCCACTAGCTTTGTTGTTGCTCAGATTTTCTAAGGCCCATTTCACTTCACATTCTAGGATGTCTGGTTCGAGGTCAGTGACCATCTCATTGTGGTTATCTGGGATGTTAAGCTCATTCTTGTATAGTTCTTCTGTGTAGTTTTGCCATCTCTTCTTAATCTCTTCTGCCTCTGTTAGGTCTCTGCCATTTTGGTCCTTTATCATGCCCATCTTTACATGAAACGTTCCCTTCATATCTCCAATTTTCTTGAAGAGATCTCTGGTCCTCCCTATTCTGTTGTTTTCTTCTATTTCTTTGCACTGTTCATTTAAGAAGGCATTCTTATCTCTTCTAGCTACTCTCTGGAATTCTGCATTCAATTGGGTGTATCTTTCTCTTCTCCTTTGCCTTTCGCTTCCCTTCTTTCCTCAGCTATTTGCAAAGCTTCCTCAGACAGCCATTTTGCTTTCTTGCATTTCTTTTTCTTTGGGATGGTTTTAGTTGCTACCTCTTGTACAATGTTGCGAACTTCCATCCATAGTTCTTCAGGCACTCTGTCTATCAGATCCAGTTTCTTAAATCTATTTGTCACCTCTACTGTATATTCATCAGGAATATGATTTAGTTCATACCTGAGTGGCCTAGTGCTTTTCCCTACTTTTTTCAATTTAAGCCTAAATTTTGCAACGAGAAGCTCATGATCTGAGCCACAGTCAGCTCCTGGTCTTGTTTTTACTGACTGTATAGAGCTTCTCCATCTTTGGCTGCAGAGCACATAGTCAATCTGATTTCTATGTTGACCGTCTGGTGATGTCCATGTGTAGAGCCGTCTCTTGGGTTGTTGGAAAAGAGTGTTTGTTATGACCATCGTATTCTCTTGACAAAATTCTATTAGCCTGTGCCCTGCTTCATTTTGTACTCCAAGGCCAAACTTGCCTGTTATTCCGGTTATCTTTTGGCTTCCTACCTTAGCATTCCAATCCCCCATGATGATAAGGACATCATTTTTTGGTGTTAATTCTATAAGGTGCTGTAGGGCTTCATAGAACCGGTCAATTTCATCTCTTCAGCAGCAGTGGTTGGGGCATAGATTTGGACTACTGTGATATTGAATGGTTTGCCTTGGATTCGAATAGAGATCATTCTGTCATTTTGAGGATTGTATCCCAGTATTGCTTTTCCTATTCTTTTATTGACTATGAAGGCTACTCCATTTCTTCTGAGGGATTCTTGCCCACAGTAGTATACCTGATGGTCATCTGAGTTAAATTCACCCATTCCTGTCCATTTTAGTTCGCTGATTCCTAAGATGTCGATGTTCAGTCTTGTCATCTCTTTTTTGACTACGTCTAGCTTGCCTTGATTCATGGATCTTACATTCCAGGTTCCTATGGAGAAAAAATCTTTACAGCATCGGACTTTCCTTTCACCACCAGATATATCCACAGCTGAGCGTCCTTTCGGCTTTGGCCCAGTCGCTTCATTCTTTCTGGCGCTACTAGTACTAGCCCTCTGCTCTTCCCCAGTAGCATATTGGACACCTTCCGACCTGAGGGGCTCATCTTCCAGCGTCATATCTTTTTTCCTTTTAGTACTGTCCATGGGGTTTTCATGGCAAAGATACTGGAGTGGTTTGCCATTTCCTTCTCCAGTGGATCACATTTTGTCAGAACTCTCTGCTATAACCTGTCCGTCTTGGGTGGCCCTGCACGGCATAGCTTATAGCTTCATTGAGTTACGCAAGCCCCTTCGCCACGACAAGGCAGTAATCCATAAAGGGGACCTCCTCACATGTAGTGAAAATCTATTAAATAATTAAGAAATAATTCAATTTTCACTCATTTCAGATAGAAGCTTATGAAACATACTTCTGTAAAATAGTACTATGGTCAAATATTGGAACATGAAAAGTAATGGTTCCTCTACATACCATACTACTTTAATTGAGAGAGTCACCGTTTTTTTGCACGTGAGCGGTAGAGATCTAACCCACATAGGCATTAGTTCCTACAAGTCAGTCACTCTTTGCATTTCCTGATAAGAATGGACTTGATTTACACTTCCAGGACCAATGGACAAATTAGAACATTTTGGTCTTCAGACCTTTGTTCTTTTCTGAGTTTGTTAGTGCTACTTAGTCTATTTAAAAATAATAAGGTTAGTAAAATAGATATGAAATATAAAAGATATTTCAAAATACATATTATCTGAGCAAAAACAATAATGGAGTTTTGTGAGGATTTGCTAAAATTAATGAAAAAAATAGAACATAATAGATTTATATACAAATGTTATGCTAAACAGAAATATGCCAATCTGTCCATTCTTAGTTTTACCATCGAATTGAATGCTGAAACTCTTTCCACCACCTATAAAGTGGAAGACAAATGTATTCCAGATTATAATATAGGGGGGAAAGTGTGAATACATATTCAAAGCAAATGAATACATTCTGGTATGGAAATGTCTAAATACAATTTATATTAAATGCTAGGCCTGACAATCAGAAAAAGTGACCTATTTAGATGAAATTTTAAATAATAGTTGAAGTAGGGAAGAAGTGAGGCATAAGTGATATGCATTGTCTGCATTCTTTGTTATGCCCACTTTACCTACTTGTAGGCAGATACAGAAATTTCCAGTATAGGAAGTGAAGAGAATATAAATAGTTTCAACATTACAAATAATACAGACCAGAACTTTATCCCAGCTCATGCCATTTGTGCATCTAATTCAGTATTGCATGCTCTGATTGGCAGTTGTTCCCTAAAATATCTGGGTTATTATCCAGGTCTGTAAACTGAACTAAGCCAGAGTTTCCTCACATAAACATGAAATGGGTTCACATACCTAATACACATCTTACAGTGCTATAGGAGGAGAGGTCAATCTGGGTTCCCAACTTCACGAATCATGGTTTATAAATCTTGAACTAACTGCCAAACTGGATGGTTTCCAAGTATCAAACACCATTGTTATACGATACTTCTTAAACAAAAGCTTTAGGCCTAGAGCAGAGAGTGGAAGATCATTTTACAGGACTACAGGTAAAGCTATTTATTAAAGGAAATGAAGGTGAAACTATTTTGTCAGATGAATGATAAAAATGAAAAAAAAAAATGAAGGGCAAGCCTTGTTTGAAAATACACAAGACCCTTTCAGAAAATCACTCATCTCTGACAGGATGGTTTTGAGGTACACATTCCACCATTTTTTCTGTGCAATACATACGAAAATGAATGTCTTTCCATGAAGCAATGATGGCTATTAGTCTTGATGGTAGCCCTGACCATTACTGTACAGCAGTTCTTCTGTCCTCTTCAGTGTATTACTTGCTAGTATTCCAGAAAGATTTTTTTAAAAAATGAGGAATGCTGAACTCTGCAAACTCCAGAATTTCCACCTCTGATACTCAGATCACAGAAGCAATAGCAGCAATCTCGGGCTGCTTAATAGTTGGGGTTCTCTGCTATTTTGATGTACTGTGCTCCAACAAAAGCATGCACCAAGCATGCATAGGGGTCTTGGAGAAACAAGTTGCACTTAAGCCATGATTATTTAGGCTGACCTCTCATTGTAGCCATACTTGTTTCCTCCATCTAGTACTTATTATCCAGTTTTATTTATAATTATAATGGATTGACTCGATCCTTTCTTCAGGCTCTTAGTTTGGTAGTTAGTTTTAAATGAAAGGATTTAAAAAGACTGATTGAATGATATTTTCTTAACCAGGGTAGAATTGGTAGAATATATATATTCTTTTTCTAGCTTTTAACTATTTGTTAAAGATATTTAGCTGAGAGCAGTGAAATGCAAAGCACTGGTTCCAGGTTACACGCTACATGGAACACAGGATCTTCTGGAGCCAAGACAGATTGTGGTCTACCAAGTAGAAGTCAAAGCTTGCCTCAGAATATCCAGAAATAAAAATTTAAAATATTTACAAACTGAAGAGAAATGTAAATGAGACATTTTCAAGATGCTGTTGTGCAATAGCACAACAATGAATGTTGCAAGTAAATATAAGGAGCATTTGGAAGCACTGATCCTATCTGAATACGGTTTTATTCTTGCATATCATTTGTTTAGAGTAGCTTAATCCTAGAGAAAAAGTCAAGTTAGAGTCCTAAAAATCAATCAAAATTAAAGGTTCTTTTAAACATTTAATGATTTAGTAATTAACATATTGATGAACTTCTACAATTTGCCTAGGGAAAAAGAACATGACTTAGAAAGGCGGTACGAACTACTGAACAGGGAGCTAAGAGCCATGCTTGCTATTGAAGGTAAGAAATACTTTAAAAGATACATTTTTCTCTGTGGAAAAGAAACTTTTTAGACATTGTTGAAAACCTGAGTCTGGAAAAATGTAGCTCTCCCAATACACCTTATTAAAATGAAGTTAAATTCATGATAATTTGGGTGGCATTTATTTTGATACATAGCGCTATTTTTGCTTCAGTACAAAATAAAGAAAAAGTATGTTTCATTTTGATAAGGTAAACATTTTAGGCAGGCCTCATCTATCTACAGTGGAAATATGCTTTTGTTAAATTAATACTTCATTGGACAAAAGAATTAGAAGCATCTTTTGGATATATTTTATTCATTCTCTATAGCAGTGGTTCTCAACCTGTGGGTCGGGACCCCATTTGGGGTCGAACGACCATTTCACGGGGGTCGCCAAACAACGCAGTCCGCCATTTTTTTCCCCTTTTCCTTAGCTGTGCTACTCCCTTTTATTCTATTGGCTTTTGAAAGCCAATAGAATAGACTCTCTTGAATAGAGTCTAATTCTATTGGCTTTCAAAAGCCAATAGGAATTGTCCAGGCTGTCTCTGCCCTGCTGAGCCCGCCAAAAGTCCCATTCTGCAAACGGTGCTGCACCAGTTGAGTAGTCCTCGACTTATGACCGGTTGAGTAGTCCTCAACTTACGACCGGTTGGGGGTCGCGGCATTAAAAAGGTTGAGAACCACTGGTCTATAGCTTTCTAACAGGCTAGTCACCTCATCTAAATGGAAACCTCTGAATAGATTGACCTAGGGATATATTGTACAATTACCTACTCTTCCTGATACTTTAAATTACTGTACAGTAATCATCCAGGGAATGATTTATAATAAAAAATAAACATCAAGATAGATTAAACTAGTTTTACTTTATTAGTTATTTAAATGCACCCTGCTTATTGTTTTTTTTTAAAAAAATAAATCTGT
Organism: Crotalus tigris; assembly: GCF_016545835.1. Lineage (NCBI taxonomy): Eukaryota > Metazoa > Chordata > Lepidosauria > Squamata > Viperidae > Crotalus > Crotalus tigris. The sequence continues at coordinate 543,261 of NW_024096660.1, forward strand.
CATTACTTGTATCTTTCAACCTCAAATTCTGTCTTTACAGTTCAAAGATGTTTACTTAAAAGTTAATCCGTTGGGCTCTGTAAAATGTGTGAGATGGATCTTTTGTCTAATCAATTTAAATTGATTTTGCTATTCTGTATTGACCTCCTAACCCTTTGACTGACCATGGTAATTTCCTTCTTTACCTGATAAGGTACCTGATCCATAATAAATCAATTCTAATTAGTTTAGAGGCTTTACTGAAAGCATGAGTTTGGAGGGGAAAGCCATGAAGTGCCAGGTAGCTTTCTAATCCACCTCTTTGCATTTTCTTAACCAAAGTTGAAAATAATAGAAATCCTGAATAAAATCTACATCCAGAACATGATCATCATATTCTAAAAAGGGACCTGACAGCTATAAATATATTTTAAAAGAAAATTCTAAGCCCAGTAATCTAGAAAGTATCATTTTCTAGACCACTGTGCTTGTAAGGCTTGAAAGATGCTTAAGTAATTGCATGAAGTAGCAATGTGTTGGTTTTTAAACAATAATATAAATCATATTTTAAGAATAATATTGAAAGACAGAAACCTTATATTGTCTCTCATACACACATACATATTATAATGATTTTAACAGCAATTGTCATGTCTCCTCTTTTAGTGGACTTTTTAAATTGGATAATATTTATCAATCATTTCCTAGTAACTAAGCTTTATTCAAAAATTTAGCAATTAGTCTCATCTACAAACAGAACAATTTCAATCAGTGGAACAAGAAAAATTACACTTCTAACTATTACTTTTACTGGGTCCTGGAAATCAATAATTTAAATCTGGAACAGATCTGAGAGTGGGTACAAGGAGAAAAAAATCTTGTTGAACAACGAAAGTCTACTTGTGAGACATTTTATTTATTTATTTTAAAAAAGGCTCATTTAGCCACCCATATTGTGATCATAGCCTAAGGCAGTGCATAAAGCAGTAAAAACAACAAAATCTCTCAAACAAGCTGAATAAAAATTAACAAAAGCTAAATCAAAATGTGTGGTACCTCTTTAATACATCAATTTTACAGGGCTCTAGCTTCACTCTACCCTATCACTTGTGGGAACAGCCAACTGTTCAAGGCCTCCTGGAAGATAAGCAGCATCGGTCACTTGCTTGGATCTCTGGGGAAAAGTTATTCCACAAGGCCAGGACAGCTACAGAGAAAGGTTCACTTCCCCAGGTTCCACTAGATGACAACATTTAAGGGAAGGGAGCTGTAACACCAATGTTATCTGGCCTGGTGGAACAGGCATAAGGAGAGGAAACCCCACAAGTAGCCTTGTCTCATTTGGGGCTTTTAAGGTGATAACCAACACACTGAATTGCTTCTGAAAAGAAACTGGAAGCCAGTCCAGTTTAAGCAGCAATGGTTGGTATGTTCTACGCCAGCTGTAGTTTCTTGATGGTTTTCAAGGGAAACTCTATGTAGAGTAATCCAACAGAGAACTGACAGGGCATACATGACTGTAAGCAAGGGCTCCTGCTCCAGGAATGGCTACAGTTGGCCCACAAGATGGATCTCTGCAAAGGTTCCTCAGTCATGGCTGCCACTTCCTCCTTGAGCAGGAATTTTTAAATCCAGGGGACTCCCAAATTATACACCAGCTCTGTCCAAGAATCAAAGATTACATATCACTGGATTCAGGATGTCCAAAAAATCAGAATGACGCTGTCTTACTAGGGTTGAGTTGAAGTTGGTTCTTTCCCATTCAAAACTTTACATCTTCCAGGGACTGGGCCAACATTTGAGGATGTTGCCCTCAAGCTATCCCGCTCTATTTCATTCTGAATATACATACTGGGGAGCCTATTAGTACTCTGTTAACACAATTATAATGCATCATGACAGTGTTCAAATGGCACAACTTCTTGTTCACTCAAAACCAGGAGTTACGTGAAGAACTTACTTGGTTTTGAGTGCTATTCCAGGTGCCACACTCCAAAAAATGAGTGAAGACGTGGTAGAAATTATATCAATTAAATTCCATTTATGTGATTTCATTCTGTTAACAAATTGAATTACTAAATACATTTATTTCTAAATGCACAAACGTACTCGCACATACATATGTATATACAATGATTCCCCCTTCTTAATGCATATAAACATACCCACATATAACAATCCCATACAGTATTTTTTTAAAATTTCTGAGTTGACTATTCCTTGCACACCATGTATCTATATAACTGTTGTCAATTCATCCTAAAGAATCCTCATAGTATCTCCTTCATCCTGTGGGAATATTAACTTACATTGGTTTTTACAGAGGTATATATGCAGAGCACATCATGAGAAAGGCAGGGCTAGATGAAACAAAAGTTGGAATTAAGATTTCCGGGAGAAATATCAACAACCTAAGATATGCAGATGATACCACTCTAATGGCAGAAAGTGAAGAGGAACTAAAGAGCCTCTTGATGCGGGTGAAGAAGGAGAGTGCAAAAGTTGACTTGAAACTCAACATTAAGAAAACCAAAATCATGGCATCCGGCCCTCTCAATTCCTGGCAAATAGATGGGGAAGAAATGGAGGTAGTGACAGATTTTATTTTTCTGGGCTCCAAGATCACCTCAGAGGGGGACTGCAGCCAAGAAATTAAAAGACGCTTGCTCCTGCGGAGGAAAGTTATGGCAAAACTAGACAGCATACTAAAAAGCAGAGACATCACCCTGCCAACAAAAGTGCATATAGTCCAGGCCATGGTTTTCCCAGTTGCAATGTATGGCTGTGAAAGCTGGACCATAAGAGGCTGAGCGCCAAAGAATTGAGGACTTTGAACTATGGTGCTGGAGAAGACTCCTGCGAGTCCGTTGGACTGCAAGGCATTCAAACCGGTCAGTCCTAGAAGAGATCAACCCCGACTGCTCTTTAGAAGGCCAGATCCTGAAGTTGAAACTCAAATACTTTGGCCACTTAATGAGAAGGAAAGACTCACTGGAGAAGGGCCTAATGCTGGGAAAGATTGAGGGCAATAGAAGAATGGGACGACAGAGAATGTGATGGCTGGATGGAGTCGCTGAAGCAGTAGGTGTGAACTTAAATGGACTCCAGAAAATGGTAGAGGACAGGAAGACCTGGAGGAATGTTGTCCATGGGGTCGCGATGGGTCAGACACAACTTCGCAATTAACAACAACAACAACACAGGCAAATCTCTGGAGGCAGTTCTCCTGCAACCAGGACCTTTGGGGATCTTCTATCAGTGGGAATCAGGGGAACAAATCAGACGCAATGCCTGCCCATCTCCCAATATCTCCTAGCAATCATGAACATCCAGAAATAGTTCTTGATCTGTTAATCAACTGGCCCAAGATATTTTTTTTAATTACCAATTCCATTATTCGAGAGCGCTTTCTCTCTTTTTCTTGCACACATGTCTGTGTTACCATTTCTTATTTTGTCACTCTCTTCTTCCTGGAAAAATGAGCAATTGTGAATAGACAAATGAAAAGTAGACTTGCTTGGCCAAGAAAGCAGTAAATCAAGACAGCAACATCTGAGCACCACTTCAGCAAACCTTCACTTCAAAAATAAAAGTAAAGGCTAATAGAAATAAAGTCACCATTGTCCTCATGCAGTGGACAAGGCAGCTGAAAATGCAGTAGCTGAGCAGGAGAAAAGTGTTGCTTGCTTTGTTTCTTTCTTTGTGTGATAAGAAAATTAGTTGTATATGCATGGAACTTAACTTCCAGCTGGGTAGAACAGTGGCCAGTCCTGATCTATTCCAGTCACCAGAGGAAACTGCACAACACCTTACTCCATGACCAGCATGAGTTACACTATTTTGTGCCACTGCAGGGTAATAGCAATGGGGATGGGTTAACAAAGTTTGTCAACAGATTTTTCAGGGGGCTATAGCAAAGGTTTGGGCTACACACCCTGCAGCCATAATTTGTAAAGCTCTATTATATAGAGATCCAAGCCTTAGAACAAGCAAATATGTAGATTATGATGCTTTGTAAATAGAAGATTTAAATAATCCTATAACCTTATTTCCATCAAAAGTGTTGGCCTTGTGTATATAGCCATGCTTGCATATTCGCAGCCTGAAAGGTATAGTTCTGCAGTGGTTTCAGTATTTCCCAGCTGGAGAGCAAATTTCAGGTGGTGATACTAGGAGATGCTGTTTGACGTCCCATCGTTTGAATATGCAGTTTCACAGAGTTCAGTGTTGTCCTAATGTGCTATTTAACATGAAATTGTTGAGGAGTTTAATCGTGACATGTTTAGAATTGTACAAATAACAGGGATATAGATAGTTTAATATATATCTATAGAACAACATATAATCTATCTATTTGCAGTTATGTACTTAAATGCAGATGCTGCTCATTCCCATCTTGAAACATTTAACTACAGTTTATAAAAGATTTGGTCAGCTTTGCTTTCGAGTTGTATATTGCTCCAAAGCTCTCATTATCAAGCTGTGGAGCAGACACTTTTCAGACTTGCACTTAGTTCCGATTCATGTCACCTTTAAGAAAGGGATCCACAACCTGACCTTGTAGTCTTACTAGTAATGTAATAGCTTTGTAGCAATCTTAACTTTTGGAACAGAATAAAATTACACTACATGACTAAGAAGGGCTGAATCTCAGAATGGGTTGCCTGGTTGTTCATATGTGCTTTCATGAAACATGAAGGAGGTTGATAATTACTGCAGAATCAAATTGTCTCATTGACACTAGCAGAGTGTTGAGAATCTTCATGCAGGCATGGTCCTTTTGGTTCATATTTAAAGCCTTCTTGAAAAAGATTATGTTCATGTTTTGCAACCTGAGGGGAGGAGTGGAGGCACAGTTTTCTGTCCAAGAAATAGATCTTCTTTAGAATGTTCTACATTTATTCTTGGCTTCAAGTTTGAAGTGTGGGCACTTCTTAAAGGATTTATGCATAGGGTTCACTATTTTTGTAGTTATGATTTATATGATAAGCTTTTTATATTTAAAATCAATAGGTAATCCTGTGGAGGAGCTTATCCTCTAAAACCCCATTTATAAATCTATTTAAGTTTTGTAACATAGTTCTGGCCACAGTACTCTATAGATTGATTAGGTTCAGCAGTAGAATTCTATCAAATGATGGAGGAGGAAGAGGAGGAGGAGGAGGAGGAGGAGGAGGAGGAGGAGGAGGAGGAGGAGGAGGAGGAGGAGGAGGCAAACTCAGGATTGTCAGTTGACTGGCCTAAAGCTAAGATAAGTACAGTCACTCAATATGCTCTTTACAAAACTCATGTTAATTTTCATCAAAAGTGTAAGTCTTATTTTATAGTGACAACCTGAAAAGTTTTGTTTTTATTTTTTAATTGTAAAACTTCGATCATTTTCATTCTGATGTTTTTCTTCCAGAATGCTTGTCATGGTATTTTTATAAAAATACAAAGATATAAACATCAGTAAAACAAATGCATCTGTTATTGTTATGAATATACATTAAACAATAAAATTCCTTAAAAATTGAATATGACATACAAATACTTAATATAAGGCAATGGTTGATGAATCTAGATAGGCAACCATTTATAGTACAAAGGAATAGAGCAGTGGTTCTCAACCTGTGGGTCGGGACCCCATTTGGGGTCGAACGACCATTTCACGGGGGTCGCCAAACAACGCAGCCCGCCATTTTTGATTGTCACTGGAACTGAAACAGTCTTATCTATGAGCTATATTCAGGTATTCTCTTTATACACAGATGTTATATTTTGTTCTTTATACATATACATAGATATACAACTTACAAATTTCTTCAACTGCTACCTCAGTATATCCACTGGAACATTAACAAGGAGTTAGCAACATACTTTTTCATATTTTCAACCACATTAGTAAAAAGGATGATGAATTCAGAGATGATACAAAAGTGGAATCTTTCCATTAAAGCTTTATACAGAGGGACTATCTAAGCACGGACACAATTTACATACACTGTGTCACTTAGACAACAAAATCAAATATCATTGGTCTACCCCTTCCTCCAACCCCAGAGACCCATGGTTGTACTGGAAGAGTTGTGCTAGCCATGTGTATTTGCTTAATCCATTTTTTGAGGTGCGCTTAACATTCTGAAGGAGGATGAAAAAAAAGCCATTTTGCAGGAAGAACCAAACAATTCATATAGATTAAGGCAAGCCTTCATCAAGTGTTGCCAAAAAATTGACTACATTTAACATGTTTAAATTGACTTTGAGAATGATAACACATTTGGATGAAAAACAAAAATCCTGGTCTCAATATAATTAAAATTATATGGTAGAAATAATATTAGTAAATATGTGGGCATTAAATTACTCTATTTCTTCTTGCGTAACAATATTTCGCCTTACCTCTCCATCTCCACCTCCTCCACCATTCAAATTTGGAAAATGGGAGGGGGGAGAGATCATCAGGAAGCACTATGTGACCAGTTTTTTTCCATTTAAGACTCATCACATTTAGGGGATTCAAATCCTTTACAGGGAACTTAACTCATGGACCTTTCATTGTAGATCACTGGTTCTCAACCTGTGGGTCGGGACCCCATTTGGGGTCGAACGACCATTTCACAGGGGTCGCCAAACAACGCAGTCCGCCATTTTTTTCCCCTTTTCCTTAGCAGTGCTACTCTCTTTTATTCTATTGGCTTTTGAAACCCAATAGAATAGACTCTCTTGAATAGAGTCTAATTCTATTGGCTTTCAAAAGCCAATAGGAATTGTCCAGGCTGTCTCTGCCCTGCTGAGCCCGCCAAAAGTCCCATTCTGCAAAAGGCGCTGCACCAGTGGAGTAGTCCTCGACTTACGACCGGTTGAGTAGTCCTCGACTTACGACCGGTTGGGGGGTGTCACGGCATTAAAAAGGTTGAGAACCACTGAAATAGAGTGAAAGGTTTGTAATTATCGTTAATACTGCAGTCAATTCTGTAAGAGATGGCCATTTTCCTATTAGATAGATAAATAGATGATAGATAGGTAGGTAGGTAGATTAGATAGAGATGATAGATAAATGATTTATAGGTATGTGTGTGTGTGTGTGTGTGAGTGAGTGAGTGAGAGAGGGGGGTGGGTCAAAGGGTTGTAGCCCTGTCAGAAATAAGACTAATGATACCCAGAACCCAAAGGGTTAAAGAAACATAGACTCTTTGGGTTGCAGCCCTATACCCACTTGCCCAAAAGAAAATCTGATTGGACTTATTTGGGACATAATATTCCACATGTATAGAATTGCAGTGTTAATCCTAATAGAAGTTTTGGATTTTTACCACCTTTAAACAACTTACATCAGGGGTTCCCAACTGGGGGTGCTCGCACCCTCTGGGGGTATGAGACGATATTACAAGGGGTGCAAAAACTTGGGTTTTCAAAATTATGGTGTATATGCATAATTTTTTGCCGTTATTTTGAACTTTTGTAAAGGGTGCAAGAAAATATCAGAAGCGTTCTAGGGGCGTGGGGTATAGAAAAGATTGGGAACCGCTGACCTACATCTATGAGATATAACCAATTATCTTTAATTTCAAAGGCAGTTTTCTTTGTGGCACGGGAGGGAACATAGCTGCTGTTTGAAGCAACATATTTTTTTATATATTTTTAAGAATGTATCTTGGCCAATAGTGCCAAATTTGCAGTTGTCAGGAAAGAGAGAGAGAGAAAGGGGGGGGGGGAACTTGTACCTGAATGAAGTGAGTTCACCTGAAATTAATAGAACTTTTTTCTGAAGAAGATTCAAGTGACTGCTTAAGCAGATTGTTCAAAAATGTTTTCATCTAAGACTTCAGGACTTTCAATTTTAGGTATCTGATTATTATCCCAAGGTGTGATCAGCAAAATTATCATGTCTATTATTTACTTTGATCAGATTATTTCACACTGTTTACTTCTGAATGTAAATAAAATTGCATTTAGTATCTTAATGAAAGTGTGGTATTTATCCAATAAAGAAAGCTTTGCTTAAACTGGTTTTACATAAAAAATGAATTTCTGAAATCTCTGGTTTTATTTCAAAGAATGAGTTTTGAACAGTATTTTGGATAATAGAGTTGGACATTCGTTCAACCTGGAGATAGTAGTTGTTCCAGCTTTGCTTTCCAGTTCCAAATATAGGAATTGAAATGTAACATTTTCACAAAGTTATGCGTAGAGGTTATTTTTCTTCCATTCAATGGTGTCCAGGTCTCAAAGATTACCTGGACAAGTCCCTTCAGTTTTCTTAGCAAGGTTTTTCAGAAATGGTTTGCTATTGCTTCCTCCAAGGGCTGAGAGAGCGCAACTGGCCCAAGATCACCCAGCTGACTTTGTGCTTAAGGTGGAACTAGAACTCACGGCCTCCCAGTTATTAGCCTGATGCTTGAATCACTACTCCAAACTGACTCTCTATATGTATAGGTTAGAAACATGTTTTTTCTTAAAGTAAAATGCAGGTACTGGCTATTGTTGAATAATAGGAGAACCTGTAATTTTTAAAGGGTAAAGTTTTTGTTAGTTCCCCTTCTTCTCAGTGAGATATCTAAATAAAATAGTTGTTGTTTTCTGCTTCTCTGCATGAGCATCCATTCCCCTTATGTCTATTAGTATGCATATGCTAACTATGCATATTGGGAAAGCAATTTAAAGACTGGTCCACACATTCCTGGTTTTCTATTGCTGTTCTAAGCTTTATTGGATGAATCTGCATCTAATTTTTAATTTGTAAATACAAAACCAAATTCACTCTGGCACTACTTGCTTGCATAAAGCTCCTGAACAGTTTTCTGCCTTGAATAAATTTTGCTTTGCAGGGGGGGTCACGGGGATTTGAACCAGCACATTCTTGTGTGGTTTGTGAAGATTCACATGGTAACCATTGGGGTGCATTGTTAGGTTTATCTGAATAAGCACCAGCCATGTGAGGCTTAACATGATTGCTCAGGGCAATGGACAGGGAAGAGAGAAATCCAAAAGACTTCCAGTGCCTTTCCTCTGTTTTTTTTGGAAAAGTTGATAGAGGACACCACATGAGTCAGAAGCTATGGAGGGTTTTCTGTGTTGTTATTGTTGTTGATTTAAAGAAGGTGGGTGTCCTGTTTCCCTCCTGCTTCTCATTTGTTCCTCTATCTCTCTCATCATCTACTTCTCCTTCTCTTCATTGTTTACCTTCCTAATGAGGGAGGCGGGATATGGTGGTAGTTGAGTGACAGATACAGGCCCTTGCTGTCTGGCCTCTGGAGCAGTTTGTTTGGTGTGCTCCAATGTTAAAACTGCCCTTTTTAATGAAACATCGATACTGTTTGTCTTAAAAGAAGAGATATCAGCAAAGAGACCTGACTAAAACTATGCTCAAAACTATGACAGAATCTCATTCTTTTATGACCTCTTGAAATAAAAAAAATAAAGCAAACCTAAACAATAGAAGAAAAAGATATAAATTCTTACGTATGCAAGTATTCATATTGTGGCGGTCTACAAATCTGGAAACTTAAGATTCTGTGAACTTAAGATTCAGTTTATTAGAGAAACTAACAAACAGTCTGAATCATTATGGAAAAAAGTTGAGTAATATTATTTAGTAGATGTACTTCGATTTCATAGGAGGCACTAATTGTTGATTCTTATTTTAAAATTATTCTGAGGCACCTAGTGACCAGTGTGAGTATTTTCAACTGCTAAGATATAGCAAAGGGTGAAAAAGGAAAATTATAATCAATTTGGAAGAGAAAGGCAATTGCATTGTGGTAAAAGTTTTATTGTATGTTGTTTTGCAGTTTTCAATCTCTATCTTTTTCTGGTTCAGAAACAGAATCTCTGTAATACACTGGAAGGGGGTGGAAGTTATTTAGGAAATGTGTAATAAAAACGAGTGCATAAACATTAATAAAAATGCAATCTTTTGTGTATCTTCTCTTAAATATGATTTGTTGAGTAAAATGTTTTTTCCCCACAAACATGAATATAGGAAAACCACAATCCCTCCCCCAAAAAATTTTGTTTCATTTCATACATATTTATGTTATTGAGTAGTATTACTCAAAAATTTTTCATAGGTTTTTCTTAAATACTGCTGAAAAATATTGGGTCTTATTTTATCAAATAGAATCTGAAGAAGTCAAATTAGATTTCTTGTAGTTATACAGATCCCTAGGGAAACCAGCCCGGTGACACTTATTTGTTTAGATCATATGTATATTAAGCTCTCAAAGCACACATTTCTGGATTTCTTCTCTTTTCAGACTGGCAAAAGACTGAAGCTCAGAAGAGGCGGGAGCAACTTTTGCTAGATGAACTTGTTATTCTCGTTAATAAACGTGATGCTCTGGTCAGGGATTTAGATGCCCAAGAAAAACAGTAAGTTTCATATTTTTGAGGAATGCCAATAATAAGATCAAGTTTTCTTTGCATTGTTCTTAAAGTTTTATATTCAAGAAAAAAAGCCTTCAAGAGAAGATCAATCATCTGGCATAGAAGCAATTAAATCTCCTTAAGTCCTGCATTTTGGTAACGTGATCTGCTACTAGTTCTTACCTATGGAAACAGATGGTGTAACCTGGTCTCTGAAGTGACTCCCTAAACTCCTTATCTGTGCATAACTACTACACTGAAATGTAAGGCAGAATTTTGATAGGAAAACTACTGACAATTATATCTGATTTTTTAGGGCTGAAGAAGAAGATGAGCATTTGGAAAGAACACTTGAACAAAACAAAGGAAAAATGGCCAAGAAAGAAGAGAAATGTATCCTTCAATGACTTTCATGGCCCCAGATGCTGTCACTTTTTGTAACTTCAGCCTTCTTACAATTTGGATATATGCCAACACCAAGACTAGATAACTAAATCACAAACTGACCTCTTAAAATTTCAGAATTTTCCATTTGGCCAGATCAGCTTTATCTTAAATTGTTTTCTGATTCTCTTCCCCCTTTTCATTCAAGCAACAGGGTTTCAGAAATAGCTTTCCACCAGGATTTTTTTGTGGGCTTAATTATTTTAAATAAGTTTGCTCCCAAATGTTTAAGCAGCCATCCAGTTGTGTAAGAAAAGAGAAAACCCTAGCATTATATTTTTAGTTAAAAGAACTTGCAAATACATTGTTCTATGTAGTTACATAGTACAAAAAGAAGGAAATATATGCTCAATTGTTTCCTCTAGTTCTGCCATATGTAATATTAAATATGTTATCAACCATTTTATTGTTCGATCATACTCATACAATTTCTTTCAATGTGCTATATTTACATGCTTTTTTCAGCTGCAGTTTTACACTTTCATTGTAAGTACAATTATAAAATTTAAGGCTTTCTTATGTGCTCAGAGAGCAATTCTTTTTAACCAATCTTTTAAGAGACTTGCAACCTAAAAAAAAAAGTGATTGTAAAGATAAGGCTAATTGAAGTATGATCAGTTTACAGAAAATTCTTCTTTTGAGGCTACCCCATTTTTTATTAATTATTTATTTACCTGTTAGTTTAGTTCCCCTTTCTTGATCTTTTGCTGGACCTCTGCAGTCTGGTTCTACAGTGCTGTTAATATTTATTCTGTATCCATCAGGGGTCTGTCTTGCCATTGTTTGCAAAATCTTGCAAGTAAATATATCCTTCTCTAGCATCATGCTCATTTTTGTGGAAATGGTTATGTTTATTTATTACAATACCAAGTTATGTATAATTTTTCAATAAAAGCTGGATCTTTCTTATCATAGCTGGACTGGGCTGTTTTATTATACATTTCAAATCCAGGTATTTCTCTAGGACACTGTGGTGTAATTGTCAGCCCAAAACACACACACACACACACACACACACACACACACACACACACACACACGTCTTTCAATTTGAGAAATTCGAACTAATTGGGAGAGTATTAATCTCTTTTTTATTTGTAATCATTATAAATGACTTATTTATTGTTTAATATTTAGAGTTATTTTACAAATGGGTTACACAAAGATTAGGCACTCATCTGTCCCTGTAAGTTTATGTAAATTACAATAATTTGTTAATTTGTTCAGCTACAATAATTTGCTTTTATTCATTGAAAATAAATACAGCAGAATTCTGTGAAGCAAACTGCTTACAAATTGCTGATGTGCTATATGTGTATCCAAAGTTTTTTTAAAAAAAAAAATCAGCATATTCCACATATCTCTATCAACAAATGAGCTGTATTGAGCACAGGGCTTTCTTCCAGATAAAAAAATGTATAAGATTTCAGCCTAAACTACTTCTTATTTTTATAATTAAACCTGTAGCCCAGGATCTGGCATTGATACACTCTGCCCTGTTCAACAAGTCTGAAGGATGTTTAAAAAACAGTGCCAAGACAAGTAATTCATTCTTCTGAATGTGAGTTGAATTGATTTAAACAGAAACTGGATCAGGTGGGTTTAACTCTGAAAAAAATTAAACTAAAGGATTATTTGCAGTGGAAAAAGTTTGGAACAGAAGTAGGTCTTACAAATGTGGAACCTGTTCTACTCCTGTCTGCACAGAGCTCAAATCTCTTTGCTGTTTGAATGGATGTAAAATTCACCAGAAAACTTGGAGCGGGGTGGGGGGGGCAGAGAGAGAATCACAATCTAGATATGGGACTTATATTGGAAGGGAGGGGGAACAATAAGCGTTGCAAGGAGAATCCCCGATATGTTACAGAATCCACATCGTGAATAATCCGGTTAAAATGATAACAAGTGCCAGTGTAAATACGAGGAAACTGCACCTTGTGCCTTTGGATGTATTCATAATGGGAATCGCTTTCTGCCGGGCGTTCATATGCTAAATGAATTAAACCTCTTATCTTCGTCGATGACTGGATGAAATTCAGGACAGAACCTCTCTCGCTCTTTTCTCCCTTCTACCCTCCCTCTCTCCTTTTTCTCCTCCCCCTTTCTAAATCTCCCCCACGCCGTACGCGACCTCCTCCTCCTCCTCCTCCCGTATTTCTGCCCCTTCCTTGCCTGTCTCTCCCCCCCTCCCAACAAAGGCGACAAATTCCACCGCCTCAGCCTGCCCGCCTTTGGGCCGAAGAGGAAGAAGAGAGACGGGCAAGCAAACGGCGGGGACCGCGTTGCTCTTTGTTACTAGGAGCTCGTTTAATTCGCTTTGCCGGTTCCTGAGAGCCAGATTCGAATTTATTAATTTGCTGTTTAGCGTGTGTCTCCCTTCTCCCCCCCCCCTTCCACTCCGCTGCTTCTCCCGCCCAGTGCCTCAACCAGGGGAGCTCCGCGCGGCTCCGGGTGGACGGCGAAAGACGCGAGGCGCGCCGTTAGCCCCATCTCCCGCGCTCGATAACCCGCGGAAAAACTCCCTTCTCCGGCACTAGTGGGGCTCTCACGCCTCTCGGCGACTGAAAAAGCGGGCAACGTGAAAGGGACGGGTTGCCGCCGCCTCCACGATGAGGGGGGAGGGAGAGGCGACCCCGCTCTCGAGTAATTTGGCCGCGAACGGCCGGTCGGGCTGTGGCGACGCCACGCTTGGACTCGCTGCCCACAGGTGGCACCGGCCAGAGCGGCCCCGTCCGGCTGCGCCATTGGATGGAGTTCTGTTTGGGAGAGGGGGAGGCGGCGCCCGCTCCCCTCCATTCCCCCCCCCCCGGGAGCGAAGCCTTCTTCCCTCAAGGAAGAGTTAAAGGGCGGGGTGAGCAGAGGCGGGCGCTGCTGGGTCTTGGCGAGCCTTTTCTCCCGGCCCTGGCCGGTGGGGCTGGGCGGACCAGAGCAGCTTCTCGCGTGGGGCGTTCAGTCTGAACACAGCGATTGCGCTGGCAGACTTTCAAAACAAAGCGGAGCTTGGATCAAGGCAAAGGACAGGAAAATAACCCCCACGCGGTGGAAAAGCCATCGGAAGGAAATGCCTTGACGCTTAGTGCGCCTTTAAGGGGTCCAGGCATCGTGCTGCAACTTTACTGTCGGGTCCCAAAGGTGTTTTTTCAAGAGGCCCCTGGACTCCCTTTGTTTTTCTTTGAAGACGTTTCGCTTCTCCTCCAAGAAGTTCTACAGCAGCGAAACGTCTGCAAAGAAAAACAAAGGGAGTCCAGGGGCCTCTTGAAAAAACACCTTTGGGACAACCAAGATCTGGATAACTGAAAATCTCCATAGACATTTACTGTCGGGTAACTTCAGTGGCCGCCGCTTCTGGTTTCTTGAAGGGATCCGACTTCCCTCTATTCAACGAACCGCATCTGTTTCGAAGTTTCCATCCTTCGAGTAGCCTTACCCGAAAAAAGTAAACGCCATAGATTTTAGTTGAACTGCGCGGGGATTATTATATTACATTGGAAAGAAAATGGGGTGGGTGATTTGTGTTTGTGTTTCTTTGCCTTCTTACTCCGGACACAAACGACTCCACCAGTAGCAACCGTCCCTGCCCCAAAATAGAAGGGGATCTGTCTCGCGAAGCTCCTCGTCCAGCTTTGAAGGGGATTATTTCCCTTTGTAATTCCCCCCCATTCCCGGTAATTACCGAGAGGAGAAAAAACTTCTTTGTTTCGAAAAAGAAAACTTTGCTGGGAGGGGGGCGCCTTAGGTGTCCCCCACCACACACACACAGTCTCCTTCCAGACGCTGCAGCTGCACCCCGGCGAGTCTAACACAAAGACAGACGCAACCACCGGGCGAGGCAAAGGGACAGAGTTTGGAGAACAGCCACAGTCAAAGCGGGCTAATCTGGGACGCGAGGCGTTGGCGGAGGTTGGGGGAACCGGCCAGATTCGGTTCCTGGGCACTTGGGGCCTCAGGAAGCTTTCCCCCCCCCCTTCGCCCGACCACCTCCTACTCTCGCACAGGCCACTTGGCTTCTCCTTGCACCTCCTTCCCTGCTCGGCCCATCAGCAGCGCCTAGAGAAAAAGAAGGGCTGCTTGCCCTGCTGCGGCTTACCTTCCTGCCCTTCCCTAGGCTTGCCCGGCCAGAAGCCCCGAGGGCGGCCAGGGCCGGGAGTGGGAGCCCGCTGGTTCCAAAAGGTGAAGGAGATGCCCTTCCCGAAGTGATCCTTCGAGGAGCGGGGAAGCCGCCTGTTTAGGCCCGGCTTGCTGGGAAAGGGCCAGGCTAAGAGGCAGGAGGCCAATGTCCTCTCGGGGTGGGCTTCCTCTTCCAGGGGCTCCTCTCTGCCACTTGGGCAGGGAGACTCCCATCCCAGGCGCCTTCCAGCACAGACGCAACTTTTCCTGTGCCTGCTCTCTGGCTTCTCGCCTCCTTTCTGGCTCTGCTTGCTGTGCCCCCCTCTGCTGCCCTTAATCCAGGGGTTTTATGGGCTGAGCATTAAGGAAATTCGCCTGCAATTTGGGATTAGACAAATACTCTTATTACAGGGGGAGAAAACACACGCGCACAAACACAGAGAAAGAGGGAGAGAGAGAGAATGCGTAAAGCTTAGGGGTTTAGTGCTACTTGATACTCTGAGCTTTTCTGTCGACTTGGCCGCCTCATTGGAAGTCTGGGACGGGGAGAACCAGCGTCTGCCAGGCTCATTTCCGAAGGCCCGAGCAATGTTCCCCTACGCCATCCTCCTTTCCCTCTCCATCCCCGGTTCCCCGCCACAAGAGAGGAAGGGGTTATGCCAGCGGATAGGTAGCTGTAAGGTATGTCCGTGGGAGATGATCCAGATCTCTAATCTTGGATGGGAGTATAGCGGTGCAGGGAGCTATTTTGTTCTGAGGATGGGGCTGCAGAAGAAAAGGCTTCCTTCTCAAAGCTCGGGTCCATTCCCCCCCCCCCGCAGCGAAAAATGGTCTCCTAAATGGACAATGTCTCAAGCGACTCAAGGCACTTAGCCCTGCTTAGACTTTGCAAGGTAGTGGCCCCAGTGAGACCCCCTTTGCTTCCCCATCTCCCCCCCCTTTTTTTAGTGAATGGGCTGCGGCGGCTTTGTTCCGCGGAGAAGTGCCCGTGTCGCTGACTTTTGTGGGCAATAGAAGGATCTTGTAAACCTCTTTTCTCCTCTTCTCCCTCTCCTTCTCTCTCTCACCCCCCCCCTCCGTTTGATTAAATGTCCCCTCAACGAAAAAAATGTAATTTGGCCGAGCTGGCGGTCGTTCCCTTTGAACATTAGCTCGCTTTCAACTCCAACTTCAATTAGAAGGAGTTGATTTTGAGAGATCAACAAAAGAACCTCACCAAAGCCTTATTAAAGGTCCTAAGAAGATCTCCCGGATCCTTTGAGAAGCAGTTAAAGAAACAGTGTGCTTCCCTCCTACGCTGTTACCGTATTTCATTGGGGCTCCAAAGGAAAGTGTCTCTCCAGAAAAAAAAAAAAAAAAGAATTCCACTTTGATGGTGCGGCCACTAAGTCCCTTTCCGAAGTCCTTTTATTTGTTTGGTTAGCAACCGGTTGATTCAGAAAAATCGCGATGGTGATTTTCATTTTGCTCCTTATGTGTTTAGAAGTTTTCCTTTTCTGTTAAAACTTTAAATGTAAAAAAAAAGAATTATCTGTAGAGGATTAGTGTTTATTAATATTTATGAGTCTGATACCCTCAATATGGCATGCACTGAGTGTGTTGTACATGTATGTGTCTGAGAGAGACAGAAAGGAGGGAGCAATAGTGTGTGTGCATGTGTGTGCAGGGAAATAATAAGCTCTTCAGTGGAAGATGTAAAAAAAGTATACAAAATGTCTACATATTGCTTACAAATATACATATCAATAATTTAGACTCTGGTGAATGAATGTATAAGCAATATTTATGACTACATAGAGCTCCTGAGAAGAAACATCCGAGCCACAATCCTGAACATATTTTCCCGGGATTAGAGCCCATTGAAGTCAGTGGGACCTCTTTATGGACATATATAGAACTACTATAGAAATCTTTCATGGACGTTGGGATAATGTTCACCAACAAAAGAGCGTTTTCTTTATTTCGTTGGGACTTACTGCACAACGAAGAGTCATATCAGAGAAGATTTTGGAATGGTGTTTGATTAAATATGTGTCCACAAGAACGGTCCTTAGCAAAGTTCTTAGGGGGACGGTACTTAATCGCATATTCCGTTAGACATATTGGCATACGCTATTTAGCGGCAGGTATATAGAGAGAAAAGCAGTGGCAATATCTATATAAGATAGATAACAAAGACTAAAAGATATAAGTTCTTGTTCGCTGGTAGTAGGCAAACTTACGCAAAATATCCGAATTTCACATTAGCCTATTCGTGCTACCCTATCTTTCCTTTTCTGCTTCAAAGAAAACAGGCGAATCCCTTGAAATCCATGCATTAGGAATCTTTGTTCCCCTGTTCTGAGTATAAAGGCCATTTGGTAACTTTTTCTGCGCTCAAAACCCGTTCTTTGCCAGCCACTACGTAGAAGATCTTTTTAAAGAGTGTATTTTGTTTTTTAAACTGCGTGGCAGATAGGCTGGACTCTGCAAGCGCTTACCCTATGTTACCCAAAAGGAAAATCCCACTGAACTCGGCGTAGACAGGATTAAAGTTACTTTGACAGTAAGTTTGCTGAAAGAAACTGGGTTTACAAACCAGGGAAGCCGGACCCTGGACGATCCAAATGTCCCAGATTTGATGGGGGCAAACTTCCTTTTGTTGAGCAGTACTTAAAAGGAAAAAAAAAAAAAACAAAACACCCGCTCCTACCCCTAACTTGGAGAGGAGGCCAGGATTGATGGCGAGGAAGAGACCTTTTGTGAGTGAATTGCCGGGGAGGAAGAGCGTCACCTACCACCACCGCTCACAAACTGAGGATTACGCCCCACGTGGTGGTCGCTCCGGGAAGAGCTGGCCCCAAGAGTGTTGGGTGGGTTGGGAAGAGCGGGATGAAGTGGAGGGGGGGGGAAAGCGCGCTTTGGGCTTTAACCCAGCCCGAAGGCGCTTGGACGGGACGCGCGGAGCGCGTTTATACGACGGCGAAAAGCAGGAGGCGGAGGCAAGGCCGGTTTCCAAAGTCAGGCTGGAATTCAAGGGGGGGGGGGAAATCCCCTGCCATGCACGAGGACACCTCTCGCGCTTTTCTCCTGCGGGGCGGCGGAAGGCTGAGGGAGGGAAAAGGCTGAGGGAGGGAAAGAAGCGTCGGCGTCGGCGGCGTCTGGCTCGCGAGGGCAGCCCGCGCGCGATTAAAAAGCCTCCCGGCTTCTGCCGGCTGGAGGGCCGCCGCGGGCCTCCAAAACCCGCAGCGGCAGCAGGAGCAGGAGCAGGGGCGCGAGGGTGTTCATTCTCCCAGGGGAACCGCCGGAGCGGGCGGCCGCGGCCGGTGCCGCTGAGGCAACTCCAGCCGCCTGCCCTGAGGGAGCTGCTGGGAAGAGTTGGCGGCTGAGGCTGCTGCGCGCGCGGCTGGGACTGGGGTGGAGTGGGGGATGGGGACGGGCCGAGGTAGCATTCATCCCGCGCTGCTATTGCCCGGGCGGCTGTCACTCAGCGGCGGAGAGCTTAGCGATTGGCGCCAGCCTTGGTTACGCATTTGCCTTGCGCTCACATACAAGGGTAGGGCAGTAGAAAGGTGATCAATCTTCATCAGGCTACGTTTCCAATCACCTAAACAACCGGGCGAGACAGCTACCGCGACAAGGTAAAAAAAAAAAAAAAAAAGGCGCTTGATTTATTTCACGCCCCCCCCCCCCTTAGGTGAGCTCTCACTTTCCCCTTCCTTTCCCGGGCCGTCCCAACATCACCCTCGAGCCGAGAAGCCCATCCCCGCTTCCTTCTCGCCCTCCTCCCCCCCCCCAGCTTTCTTCCCCAGCTCTTTTGGAGCGTTACGTCCGCGCAAAGGATTTTTTTTTTCCCCCAACAGAGACTTTTCGGTTGCAAAGTATCCGAGAACACTAAAGTTTTGGTTTTGTTGTGGTTTTTTTTTTTTTTTTTCCCTCTGCCGCTGGCTTGGCGCAGCAACTGGCTGAAAGGAGGCGGGGAGGGGGAAGTCGGAGGTGGAAAGCAACCCGCACTAAAACTTTCCCTCCTAACTTTTCCTGCCCTTCGCTTTGCAGCCCTGCCCGGAAAGGGGCCTGGGGGTGCCCAGGGGTATCCCCAACCCCCTGCTCCCACACCCGCCCGCCCGCCCGCCCCGCGGCTGCTTTCCTGCTCCTCACTTCTAAACGGGAATGCGCGGCAGGTAAGCAAGAGAGGAGCCGCCTGGCTTTCGGCAGCTGCCTTCGTTCTCCTCCGGCTCTTCCTTGCCAGGCTTGTGGCAGCGCGCCGTGTGATGCTTTCCCCCCCCCCCGCCGCCGCCGTCCCCCCTGCGCGCTTTCTCCGCGCAAGGGACGAGTTCTGCCGGAGGGGTCGGGATGCGCGCCCCCCTCCTTCCCCCGGGTGCGGAGGAGCAGACCGGCCGCCTCCCGACGGAAGAGCCCGGAGCTCTGGGGTCCTCCGCCCGTCCGTGCCCACTCCACCCCTCGCAAGCCACCGGCGGGGGTCCGCCGCCACTTTTTTGGCCTCTCGGTTCCCGGAGGCACCTGGAAGGCAGCCAACCGCGGACCCCCGAAGGGAGAGGTCGGGGTGGCTCTTCTCCTGCTCGGAAGGCGAACGGCTCTGCTTGGCTTGGGTCTCTCTTGCCCCCGGGAGACCCTTGGCCGGCTCTTCCGGGCTGGCGCCTTCCACCGATGCTTGCCGTGGCCGGCGAATCTCGAGCTCTCTGGAGACACCTTGTTCTTTCCCACTGCTTGGCGCGTCTCCAGCGTTTCTCCATTGGGCAACGGCCGGGTGTCACCCAACCCAACAATAATCGACGGCCAAGGAAGAAGGGAGGGCGGAAGAGTCCGGTCCCGATCACCACCGGTGCACTGACGGGAGTGGGTTCTTGGAGCCAGGGATGGGGCTGAACTCCAAGGAAAGAGGCTTGGAGTGGGCGAGTTCTTGTCCGCTTCTTCCTCACTGGAGGTTGTCGGGCCCCTTCCCTCTCTCCTCAAGCGAGGAGTCTCAGGCTGCAACCTTATGCGCAATCCGCTGGGGACAAGCCCCCCTGAACTTGACTTTAGGAGAAACTAACTCAGCCTTTAACCTGCGTGGCCCAGTCCGCTCTCTTGCCGAGGCCTAGCATGTTCGTTGACTTTTTGTTCGGGTGCCAGCAGGATTTAATCAGCGGCCAACCACAGTTTATCTTTTGCATCTAAGGAAAAGGTTGCTTGAGAGGAATAGATGTGGAAGGAATTTTTAAGGAATAGATGAAGGCATCTAGGTGTTCAGAGAGAGAAAGAAGCTTCTTTGAAAGTACATTTGCAGATAAGTATGGAGAAAAGCTCCAAAACAAAACAGAAAATCAACTTTTCCCCTTGCTTCCAGCCCATGGCCCAATCTGAATAATGTATCCTGACAAAGAAATCTCCCCTGGTCTTAAAAAGCAATGACTGTGGAGTAAGTATACCTGTGCTTCAGCAACCTTACTTATCCTATGCTGCTTAAGTAAACCAGATGGGCCGGTTTTGAACTCTTAATTGTGAGCGCGCGCACACACACACACACACACAGAGAGAGAGAGTGAGGTTAAAAAAAAAACACCTCACCTCACAAATCCAGACAGAACTCTAAATGAAATCTCAACTTGGAGACAGCTGCAACAGGTTAGCCAGCCTGGGAATATGGGTTGTTTTTACTTTGGAATATTTTAACTTAATAGCCTAGAATCAATTTGTTAATATTGGTTCAAGAACTACTTTGCACCACTTTTTTCCTTTCTTGTTCATTCTTGGTGTTTTTTAACTTGGCAATCTTTCTGTGTGAAAATGCATATTGGTAGCAGCCGGGCCTGCAATCTATATAAAGTTTTTGGCCATGGATTAATTGAGATTAATTCTGCCACCAACTGTGTCTTCCGGGTGTGAGTGTTTATGTATCTGCTTGGTTGGTCTGATGTTTGTTCTATTTGGGCTTTTACTTTATTGAAACCACTAGGAAGAGAAAAGTTTCTGGATCAGAACATGGGAACTTAACCTAAAATTTATTTTCCGTTTGGGAATGCTAGCTAGCCCGCCAAGATCCCCAAATCTGTTCTGTAGCTCTTGGGAGTAAATCATAAGGAGGAGAGACAAAAATTTGAAGTTTATACAGTTAAAACTGAACAGCCACATGCACCATGTTCTTTACAGGCCACTTTTATTTGGAAGTCAGGATCATTAGTTTACTTTAGCTTTATTTCTAAATGTGCCTGTTTGAGAGTGTACCTTCACTCTTTTTTTTCCTATACTCCTAGAAATAAATTCTTCGGCATGTGAGGGAAGAATACTGTCCCCAACGTCCTCTGCCCTGTTCCTTCTGCCTCCTTGTCTGTTGGTGCAGGCCTTTTAGTATACGGATTTCAAAGCTGCCCCCCCCCCCACTAACGCTGTTTTTTTTTAGATCATTAGCCATTTCTAATTAATGTGTCTGTTTCTGCTCTCTTTTAAATTAATTATAGTTCCCTCCTTTTGTTATCTCATTTTGATTTCTAATCCAATTATCTTTTTAAATAATTGCTTTATCGCTCTCATCATTGATATTGTACCCCCTCACAGCCCCTTGGCGATTGTATGGTAATGTGGCTGTAGTTTTTTTTTTTTTAAAATAATCTCAGTTTCCTTTTCTCCACCCTACTACACTCCACTCTTTGCCACTTTCTAGTTTTCCTTGGGGGAGGGGGAGGCATTATCCGCCATGTTCTGAGATCTTCTGTGTTAAGGAAGAAACCTTGAAACTGTAAGGCAAAAATAAAAGTAAAATCAGAAACAAAACTTTTTTAAAAATTTGGTTAATTCTTAGAAGCTTTCGTGTACTTGACACGAAAATTAAGTTGCCCTTTTAATATTAAGATCTACCATAACTATATATAAACATTGCAACTTTTTTTTACTGATATGTACAAAAAGACTGTTTTGTTTTGTTGAACATTTAACTTTGCACAACCTGGGAATTCCATAAAAATATTTATATCTTGTTATAATTCACTATATGTTACTTTTGTTGTTTTTCTTCTAGATTGCTGTGAAAAACTCTTCTCTCTGTGGGATTCCTTCAGTTGCCTGGCTGGATGAATATTAAAGAATAATAAAAAAAACATATACACACGCTGCTTGAAAAACTGTTAAATAAGCAAGCAGATAATAGTGTGTGGATAAATCGGAAAAATATTTCCAACTTTTAGTATGATGTCTTACCTCAAACAGCCCCCCTATGGCATGAATGGGCTGGGGCTAGCAGGACCGGCAATGGATCTTCTACACCCTTCAGTGGGGTATCCAGGTGAGCCCCCCCATTCCATCCCCTCTTCTCCCCCCTTTTTTTGTCACTCTTTATCGAGTAGACCCACTCAGGTCATTCCACAGAGTTTGAAAAAAGAAAGAAACCCTCTTGCAAATGGGCATTAAGTGGGGAATTCTCCCTTCCTGCTCTTCCATTTTTGGAAACTGCACTAATCTTTTAGTTCTGTAATTGAGCGTTTCCTAACAATCTTTGAATGCTTTTCCTGAAAATAGTCTCACTATAAAAAAATGAAAAGCACTTTACTAAAACATTAGGTTTTTGTAATGGAGTTGGTTTCGTATCCCTGATTTCTACCTTGTTTCGCTTTTACATTCAGGTAGATAACTAAATATACCAAACGCAGAACAAGTGTGTGGTTGTTTAAAAAGAACAGACTCGAGGCAGTGAGACCCTTTGATAAACCGGATTTTTTTTAATTTTTTTTTTTTAAAAAGGGAAACTTCTGTGAGAGTTGATTTTCCAAAGTGTAGTTGTAAATGAAGACCCGGGGTAAAGAAAGTGGCGTTCGGAAGCTATGAAAGCGAATGGAAGGGGCTGCCCCAGTTTCAAAACCTTGTCCTGAAGGAAAGGTTTTTACAACTGAGAGGGTCTGCAGCCAATCCACATTCCCTCCCCTTCCATCAGCTCCGTGGCCAAGAAACCAGCACAGGTTTTGCAACCGTGTAGAGTCTGATGACAAATCAGGTTCGTGCTAACTAATTCAAGGGAATGCTTCACATCCCTACGGTTGTGAATGGTATAAACTGCCAACACCCTGACTTGAAAGGCGAAGAGCTCACTAGATCAGTGGTAAACTGGACTGGTTTCGCTAGAATTTGTTCCCGTTTGCAGCATTGTAACCTAACACACACACTCCACACACCGAGCCTAAAACGCTCATCGTTAGGCCAGTTAAATGAAGCACGCTTACAATTGCAGCCTTGCTTGGACGTCCTGTGTATACTACAGATGTGGATACTACAGGCTCCTGTGGAATTTTAACTCTGAGTTCAGGTTTTCAGGTAGGGGAATAAACACTGAAACGCCTAGCTTCTGTTTTAACCGCCGTGTTATCCGGCGAGCCAGCCGCTTTGGGCTGTTGTCTCAGGTCCGAGGCAACTCCAAAATCCTCTTTTGCGGAAGGCCCAGCTGCGAGCGAGCCCGCCTGCTTTCGCCCCGTTGAACTGAGGCAGCTTCCCTTCCTCTTTTCGTACCGTTTTCTGTGGTTCGTCTTTATAGGCTGGAAACACAATTAGGTTGTTTTTTTGCTCCTGGCTCGGCGAGTGCACATCCCACCCCCCACCCCCCCCCGCCGTCAGCTTCCCTTGTGGGATCGCCCGGCCCGTTCTATAGAAGTCAATGGGGCAACTGGGACCCTCCGCGGCTGGCGACCCGCCTGCGTCAAGGGATCGGTGGGCGTGGGAAGAAGCGGGCCTGGCCGTCTCTCCTCCCCCTCCTGAATCGGGGCAGCGGGCTGGCGGGGAGGGGGGGCGTGGGGGGGGGGAGAAAGCAGCTCTGATTGCCTCTTATCTCTCTGTCTTCTTCCCTTCCTGCCTGCCTCGCCTTGTCTGGTTTTGGGGACTCGCAGCCACCCCTCGGAAGCAGCGGCGAGAACGCACCACCTTCACCCGGTCGCAGCTGGACGTGTTGGAAGCGCTTTTTGCAAAGACCCGCTACCCCGACATATTCATGCGAGAAGAGGTTGCCCTGAAAATCAACCTGCCGGAATCCAGAGTTCAGGTCTGGGGGCTTTAAAAAAAAGCGAGTCTGGGGCTGGGGAGAGACCGGGGGTCTCCGTCTGCGGGAAGAGGGTCGTTGGGGCGCGCCCGTTGGCTCGGTTCGCCTCCCGCCCTTCCAGACTCAAGTAAGAAGGGTTGCGGGCGATTCCTTTTATTTTAAGGGCTCTTCTCGTCTGGGATCCATTCTAGTCTCCATCTGATCAGGGCCTTTCTGGCGTTCAGTCTAGGCACAGCTCTTCCGCCCTAGGACTGGTATTTATTGGGGCACATTACTCTTCTTCGCTCAGCCGGAATAGTAATTGTGCAAGAATCGACAGGCCCAGTGCTGGAATGGCAGAAGAGCACGCTGAAGATCCCTCTCGGTTTATTGAATCTGGCAACTTCCTTTAGCTGGCTTATCACTTTAGAGGAATCAATACTTTACAGATACTTATTTTCTCCTCTTCTCCAATCAATGTCAAGGCAACGTCCCAGTCCTAAACACATATCAATGGATACACTCCAGCACAAGTTAGTTTTCACTAATTTCCGTGGCAATCAATAGGATTTTATTTGTCACCTCATCTTGAGTCTGCCTACATAAAACTTAGAATGATACTGGATGTAGCACATATGGTGCACAAAGAGTAGAAGGAAGGTTAATTTTTTTCCCTCTTTAATTCTTTCATGTGTCAGATTAAGACTACAAAAGTATTTTAAGATTGCCTAAGCAACTTTAAAATCATTTCACATCCTAATCTTTAATGCACTTGTAACATTATCCACACTTGTTTATCTGGAAATAAATTGTATTAGGACTTATTCAAAATTATATTGGTTAAAATGCCACATTTCTCAAAAGTAAAATCAAATTGATTTAATTGATTTAAAAGGTTTTCTGTTTAAGTGCAGGAGTTACACTGAAAGTTTCTGATGCATCCTCCCCTCCCAATCCTCTGATTGGTGATTTAATTGGGAGTTGAAAAGTGAACAAACTTGGGGTTAAGATTTGGAGTCTTATCCTTGCTCCTTTCTGTGAGGCTTTTAAAATTTATCTCCTCTTCTTTCCCCCACCCCCAGCAAAAAATTATTCTTCAGCAGAATTGAATTTCAATTGTTGATTTGAAACTCAAATCTGGATAGAAGGATAGGCACCAGACTATCTCTTTAGGATGTAAATAAGTGTGTAATTAAAGTAAAATCACACCTTTGTCATGCAAGCTGGATCCTTCCTGTTTGTTTGCTCTCTGTCCTATTTCTCACTGAAAGCAATTTGAAACCATGAAATGAAAGCATTTTTGGGGGGTGGGGAGAACTGAAATTGCAAGTAAATCATACAGTGATGATTTCAATAGATATATGTATGGTTGGATTCAATAAAGCAGGACAGATTTCACATGCAATCATCACACGTTTGAGCTATGAAAAGCGGTGTATAGAACATTTATATAATCTGAAGTAGCCTTAAGATCATAAGCAATATGTTGGGAAGTGATTGAATAGTTGGCCAAAATTGGCACATTTAAATTTCCTGCCATCATTTTTTAAGCTATTGCTATTAACTACTCAGGGATGCTCTATTTCTGAAAGTTGTGAAAGATTGCAGAAATTATATATTGAATTTTTTAACAATAGGAACAGCAGTTTGTGGATGCCTACACATTAGAATAATGGAATTACTAGATGCTTGAATTCTGGACTATATATTTAGGGGCTTGGATTGGTTCAGTGAACTTCCCTTTGGCTAGTCTGCTTTTGGGTGGGGCAAGTAGTCTCTAGTGAGGAAGGCTGGAAAATATTATATGAATTTGGCTTGTGTAAAATCTGAACGAGAGATGGGTGCCCTATCTTGAGGTTATAAAAAAAATGCTAAATCGTGTAATTGATTAATTAATACCTTTGCTATAGTTGTTGCACTACTGGCAGCATTAAGGGTATACTTGTAAGTGTTGTTCATTGTGACTCTGCCTCACACAGTCTGTAATGGGTCCTTCTTTTAAGAAATAGATATAAAATACTCTGCTACAATTTAACGCAATAGAATCTCAGCAGAGGTACATAAAACTCTGGATGCTGTACTCCACAATAATATAGTTGTTAAAATTTATTGCAACATGATTTTTATTTTAATGAGAACTCTTTCAGGAACTAAAATAGACTAGCAGAATAGACAGATGAATCCTAACCTTAGATGAACAATTTACTTTGCCCACCATTTCTGACTCTTAATTTACACCTTTCCACCTATCTTTTCCATAAACTAGTCTTAACATTGACTATTAGGAGTTTGGAGGTCTGATTCATGAATTTTGTTTATTTGGAATGGTATGGCAGGTATGACGTGTAGAGGAAGTGTGGTTGAATTTGACACGTGATATCATCTCCTATTGTCTTAGAAGTGGATGTAGCTGTTGATTGATTTGGTATATCTTGCAATATAAAATATTGATGAACAAGGAGAATAAATTAATTATATTAAGAATCAAAATGCTGTCTTGTTCCATTGAATGCAAGGGAGGATACAGCTTAGAGCTGAATGCTACAGGTGAATGGCTTGAACATAGCAGAAAGTAGCCTGGAAAATAGGTAAAATGGTACACAAGTATTTGGTGATGATATTGAGCATCCTAATCTCTCCTCTGGTATAAACGCAGCTTCTGTTTTCTAATGTAAGACATCATAATATATTAACACTAATTGATAGAGGACTGGCAAGAAGCATTATAGTTTATTGACAGGTTTGGGCAAAATTAAGCTGGCTACAGTGTTGGAAGCCATGGGTCTGAGATCTCTCTCAATCATCATTAGTTTCCTGTCTATATAGGCTTGGGAAGATAATAGGGTGTAAATTCTGTAGTACATCTTGTCCTGCTTGGATTCTTTTACTGAGGGCATCAACTAATGTCTAATCATAGCTTGCTCCTATTATATCTACTTTCTACATACATAAATTCAGAGCAAGGAAATGCATTTGTGAGGAATGTACTAGTGTTCTCCCCTGGACCCTGCCTTCAGCCCTCCCACTGCTATACAGTACTAATAGCTAAAAGTACAGGAAGGCCTGAGTGTTAAAGATTCAGGTACATTTATCAATTCCAAACAAGGTTGATTAGTCAATGGTGCGAGGCTAAGAATGAATATAGAAACCCCTCTTCAAGATGGGGTTATCGGGTTACTTGGTTATCCTGATTCACGAGGAACTATTGATAAAGTTTTGGAAATTGGCCACTACAGTGGAGATATAGCCAGCTGAGTTGATGGCAGTGCTAAGAGAGAGGGGGGGGACATCCTACCAACGGGCAATGAGTGCCCACGTGTTCTTTTCTAGGATACAATGGCCTGCATCAGGGATGCTGCACCCATCCTTGGTGGCTTGGCTTCTCTTCTGCCGGACCCGCCATCCACGGAATGTGCTCTCGGCGGTCCCACCTGAAGGCAACGGCTGTAGCTATTTGGGACGCGCTAAGCCAGACCCGGGGGCTTTGCTTCCTTGCAAGTGGGGAGGTCGAGGCAGGCGGGATCGGAGAAGGGACTAGATTTACAGGGGTTCTCAACCTTGGCAACTTTAAGACTTGTGGACTTCAACTCCCAGAATTCCTCAGCCAGCTTTGCTGGCTGAGGAATTCTGGGAGTTGAAGTCCACAAGTCTTAAAGTTGCCAAGGTTGAGAACCCCTGGACTAGAACGAGAGAGCCAGTCCAGACCTGCTTGGCGACGAACGTAGAGGAACCCCACGAAAGGCGGGATGGAGGAGAAGGGACCGAAGTGGCGAGGGAGTGAGTTGGTCCTAGCTGGGGCTGCGGGGCGGAGCAGGGGAGGTCAGAGCTGGGCCTGCCTCCTCCCTTCGGGTCCCCCCCCCTGGGAGACGAGGGTCTCACGGAACGCTGCCTTTGCCTCTCTTCGCAGGTCTGGTTCAAGAACCGGCGCGCCAAGTGCCGACAGCAGCAGCAGAGCGGCAGCGGCGCCAAGAGCCGGCCGGCCAAGAAGAAGTCCTCCCCGGCGCGAGAGAGCTCCGGCTCGGAAAGCAGCGGGCAGTTCACGCCGCCCGCCGTCTCCAGCTCGGCCTCCTCTTCTTCGTCCAGCTCCAATTCTTCGGGCCCGGCGTCGGGCGGAGCGGCCTTGAGCAACGCGGCGGGCGCGGGGGCCGCAGCCTCGGGGTCGGCCTCGTCGGCCGCCTCGCTGAGTAGCGCGCCGTCGGCCGTGGCGGCCTCGTCCATCTGGAGCCCCGCCTCCATCTCGCCCAGCGCCGGGCCGGAGCCCCTGGCGCCCAGCGGGGCCTCCTGCATGCAGCGCTCCGTCTCCGGCGCGGCCTCCGCCTCTTACCCGATGTCGTACGGGCACGGCGGCGGCTACGGCCAAGGGTACCCGGCGCCGCCGCCGCCGCCCCCGCCGCACTCCTCGTCCTACTTCAGCGGGGTGGACTGCGGCTCCTACCTGCCCATGCACGCGCCCCCGCACGCTCACCAGCTCAGCCCGATGGCGCCCTCGAGCCTGGCGGGCGCGCATCCCCACGCCCACCACCCGCTCAGCCAGGGCTCCAGCCACCACCACCACCACCACCACCATCACCACCACCAGCCTGGCTACGGCGGGCCCGGGCTGGCCTTCAACTCCTCCGACTGTCTGGACTACAAGGAGCCGGCCCCGACCGCCGCCGCCGCCGCCTCCTGGAAGCTTAACTTCAACTCCCCGGACTGCCTCGACTACAAAGACCAGGCCTCCTGGCGCTTCCAAGTCCTGTGAGGTTTGCCACGGCCCCCGCCCCACCCCCCACGTGCTTCTCGGTTCCTCGGGACGGCCTCTTCTTCGCCTTGCAAACGCGCCCCGTCGCTCGCCTCAGCCTTTGCTCTCCCGCGCGTCTGACCCGTGGGCGAAAGCAGCCTTCGAAAGGAAAGACGCTGCGAGCAGCCGTTTGAATAGCCCGCCGCTTCCAGCTCCTTCCCCGCCGCCGAATCTGGGCCGAAGGCTGCTGGGTCAGACCTGCTGCCCTTCCTGGACGGCGCCGCCTCTACCCCGCTGAGTTGACTCCTGAGGTGTTATTTATTCGCTCCCTGGGATTATGTTCAGGATCGTCATTTTTTTTTTGTTTGTTTGTTTTTTGTTTCGAAGCAGAAGACGACTTTAAATTGAGATTCATCCTTCTTCTCCCAACCGGCCCTTTTGGCCAGCTCGGTAGCTTTGTGACGCTGGCTCGCTCGCTCATGTGCGTGGAAAAGACAGGAGAGTGGACGCGCCTTTTCCTTCCTGGCCGACGGCAGACTTCGTGTATAGATCTTCACACCGCCCTCCCCCGTCCCGTTCGAGGACCCCCGCACCCACCCACCCCCGCCAAGTTCTCTCTGTAGGTTTATACTGCAAAAAAAAAAAAAAAAAGCGCTAGGAGTGTACATATAGGGTTTAGCGAGATCCATTCCAGCGACCCTTTTTAATGAAGGAGCTGAAGGCGAGCGCTGGAGGCTCTTCAGGTCGGAAGGGGACCTTCTCCCATAGCCTCCCCTCTCCTCTTACCCTCGTTGGGAGGGGGGAGGGGGAAAGCGATTCCCCGACGGAGTTGGAACTGGGCAGCAGGGGCGACGCGCTCGCGAGAGGGGCAGGGGAGGGTGGGGAGCGGAAGGCGTGGAAGCGCGGCGGTGGCACAGCCGGTACGGGTTCGCCAGTGCAGCATCGGCTGGACCCGTCTCCACACCTGGTCAGGGGTCTCCGGACGGGTTTTTGGCCCGCTTGGCTCTGGGGGGAGGGGAGGGGAAGTCAGAGAGAGGGCAAAATGTAAAGTTGATAATTTACTCCGTTAATCCAACAGTCACCTGTTGACATGTAAGGCAAATCCTACCCTTTATCTACATATCCCGACAATAAAATTCAAACTGACGAAACCCCCCCAGTCTCTGTTATCCTTCCCGGGGGGTACAAGGCAAGGAAGAGGCGGGAACTGCCTTCCCGTTAGCTGAGCTTCTCTGCTGGCCTTCGCTTGGGTAGGAAAGGGGCAGATCGCTGTTACTTCCAAGAGCAGCAGCAGCAGCGGCGGCGGCGAAGGGGGAGTTGGCCCGCTGCTCTGAGTCTCCCTGAGCTGCTTTTTAATGTCTGTAATTGGCTTGGCGTCCAACCAAAACTTCGATGGGTCACATACGCAGTGAAAACGGTGTGATCGGCCACCTCCCCTGGCTCTTTCTGCAAAGTTAACCAGAGCGCACCTTCCTCAGAGACCGGAGAAGAAAATGAAAGGCCCCCTGTAGTTGGGCGGAAATATTTCCACCCTAATTGCTTCCAACCGCTCCCTCTCTCCGTCACAGGACAAACGGGCCGGGCCCCCCAAAAAATTGCTAGAGCTGCGCTGGCCGTGACTTTCTGTAAATCCTCTCTCTCGCGCGCAATTGTCTTGGCCCCTTTTCTTCCTCTGGACACTTGGCAAGAGTTTCTGGGAAGTGAATATTTATGAAACTTAAGGACTGTTGTAACCCTGTCACTCTAGGCTGAACACAAATGTCAAGGGCAAAAGCGGAATCTATTAGCTAGTGAAACGGAATGATTAGAAATATCCCCTGCTATGATATCAAAGGAAATTCAAAGGACGTTTAGGATTTGGTAAGCAATGAGGAGGGATCGCGGTTAATTCCACTACCATTTCGTGCTCACCATAGTAAGACTGCAAATCATTTTCACTAATGTCGGTGGTGACTCTTAACAATACCTTTGTGTTCACCCTAAGAAAACCCAAAAGGTCTTTGGCCAGGGTGGCACTTTTTAGGCGGTAAGTCCCACTAGAATTAATCTATAACCTCAGCCTAAATTGTTTAAAATGTGAGTTTAAGTGTAAGATTCAACTGCTGGAAAAGACAAACAAGAGACTTAATCGCATTTTTTAAATAAAATAAATCTATATCTTTGTGCTGAATGCACGTATAATATTACAACTGGAAATACATACTTTTTTCCTTCCTAAAAAAGCAAGTTGGCTAAAACTAACTGGTATAAAATAAAAGGCAATGGAGGTAGGGATTAAAATACAATATGTCCAATCAAAATACAGTGAGAGAGAAGTTATACTAGTAGTCCAAGCCAGAATAATACAAGATTTCCCTTCTGTTTGAAAACTTTTTTTCATTTTTTTAAATTCTAAGAAACAAAGAGAAAATTTTACCTGGGTTACTTTAGATTCAGGTGAAACTAATTCTAGGTTAAAAAAACTTTTTTTTTTTTTGCTCTCATCATATCTATTAGTGTTATAGAGTTGTTTTTCCCACTCCTGGAATGGGCTGAAGTTTGGGATAAATGTTTCTTTTCTTTTCAATAATAAGTGATTATTTTATTCTCAATTATAATTAAAAGAATTATTCCGCTTGGGTAGCGAAAATGATTACTTATATAAACAATGGTTGGGGAAGGAAGGCTAGAGTGGAGGCAATACTTCACATCCCCGTCTGAAGCTCAAGGTAGGGGTTTGTTATTGGGGGTGGGAAGAGAGGGGGGGTCCTGTTACCGGAAACGGAAGATGCGCCCTTCTGAATCGGTCTTTAAGCAGAGCCTCTCCCCACACCAGGATGAATCCCCTCAGACCAGGAATCCCCGGCGGCTCTCCAGATGGGAGTCAGCTTTAACGGCCAACGTTTTTGATTCCTTTGGACTTGGAAAAAGTGAAATCCAGCGCGTGGAGAGCCGCAGGAGCCTAACAACCTTTCGCTCAGCGCTGGCACGCCAGCCTTTCTTAGACGTGCAGCGCGGGGCGACCCCGGCGGTATTCTGGACACCCGCTGGGGCGACCAGACGTGAGCACCCTTTTAGGGAAATGGTACGCTTCCCCCCCCCCTCACCGGTCCCTTTTCAGGGAGAAAGAGGACGCAACTGAGCACGAGGGCCTTCAAAGTCTCCTGCTGAAGCCCCTGGAAAGAGGCCGCCTCCTTTCCTGCGTACGCTTTTCCTTAGCCAGGCTAGCGGGGCAGAAAGCCGGGTGGCTGCGGGGGTTAGGAAACGGCTGGAGGGCTCAGTTGCCAGGGCAACAGGGGTGCGCGACACATTCCCTGCCGCCAGGCTTCTGCCGGGATCCGGTGCAGGCTCAGTGGGGGAGAAACCGACAAGGGGGTTTCGCGCCTTGCTAGACCAAGGCGGCCTCTGCCACGACACCAGAGCGCCGGAAAGACCGTTTTAGGCCCCTTTGCAGTAGCAGGTGACCGGACCTTTTCCTCTCTAGGAAATGGCGAGTAAACAAATCTTCGGAGCATGGGCAGAGCGCTAATTCCCAATAGGCACCCGTCTTTCACCCGGTTTAAAGGGAGGTGGGCTTTCAAATGGCCTTTTCTGACTTCCCGGACCTCTGATTTAGGCATTAAGCTCTGCCTGACTTTGCACCTTGGACCCTCTCTTTCTCCTCCGCCCAGTGTCTTCGAGGGGGGTGGCGGTGGATGAATTGTTGCAGAAGCGCAGAAACGTCAATATAATTAGCATAGTCGTTTAGCGTGGTTGGGCTATCCCTCGGAGAGCAGCTGGACTGAATGCCGCCTTCACTCATCCTCCGATCTTGCACGCTGGGGAAAAAAAAAAAGTCACAGGACTGCCGGGAACGGAGCCTGGATGTGCCTCATCCCACCAAGGTCTAGGGTTTTGCAATACTTCGGCAGACCTCACACCTCCCACGCACGGCCCTTGGAAGCTAATAACGTAATTACTGTAAATCACACGTCTATGATATTTTTAACGGGACAAAATGAGAGTTCTGCCGTACTAAGGATATACCTCCCCACTTCTGGGGTGGGAGAGAATCGACGAGCGAAACGTCTTTCCAAAGGCCACCGGAAACCCGGTTTCCTTCCCTCGATCCTTCCCCCTCCTCCTCTCCTCAAGCGAAGGCAGCTGCTCTAAGCCATTGGCTGAAACTCCCCGGGTTGTCTGAACCGATCCAGCTCCGAGTATTTACCGTGTCTCACTAGGGGTTGCTGCCTCTTAGGCACTATGCTCAGTTAGGGTCTTACTGGATCGTTGACTCCGTATGAAAGAAGAGGGGGGGGGGAGAGTTTGAATCGGTTTCCTCCCTCTCACCTCCCCCCCCTTTTCCCCTGCCCGAGAAGCGGCTGCGAGAGGAGTTGTTTAGCTGGCTCAGGTAGGATTAAGCCACCAGACTGACTGGGGAAGCAGCGGTGCTCAGGTGCCGGCATCTCGCCGCGGTGAAGGGCGGGCGGAGGGCGGACGAGAGAGCCACGCAGCCCCTTTCGTTTCGAGGGCTGAGAGGGAAAACGCGTGGAGGACGGCGGCGTTTGGCTCTGAGCACGCGAAAGAGAAGGGCCATCGGGAGAAAGCTGCGCGGCAGCCTCTTTTACTTCCAGCAAAGGGAGGAAGGCGCTTTCTCGGCTGCCGCGCGGATCGGCCGAGGTTGTTCCTCGCAGCGGTCCCGCCCCCCGCGACTCCTGGGGCAGTTTAGACCTGGTAATCGCTCTCTTTAGTAGGAGGGAAGCCCGCCAGTCGAGCACCCGGCCGTCCCTCCCTCCCTCCCCGCCGCTGCCTGGCGGAAGATTCCAACGCCCCGCTCGGGTAGGTGTTGCAAGAGGCCGATAGGAGCGTGCGAGGAGCCGGGCTGCTGCCGGGCGAACCCGAAGCGGGACCGCTTTTCCACACCTGCAACGTAATTGAAAGTTCTCCCGGGAGCAGCCGTCTTCTTCCTCCCCCCCCCCAAAAAAAACACCCAGGCGGGTCACGTGGCAGCGGGCGAGCAGTCGCGAGAGGCGGGCGCTGGAGAGACCAGGAGGCCTCGGGCGGGCCAAAGGGCGTTTCTTTCTGGCCTGGGAGAGGCCCTCCGGGAAGCCGGGCCGACGGGAGGCGCGAGCGCGAGGTGTCGGGCTGCCCGAACAGCTGCCTGCGCCCTTCCTCGCGCTACCTTTTTTTCGCCGACTCAGCCCGGCCCGTGCCAAGAGTTGCGGCACAACCAAGGGGAAGTCGCCGCCACCGCGGTGCCACCGCCGGCGAGGCAAGGGCGTTCGGCGCTCCTCCAGCGCGCCCGCGATTGGGAATCCTCCCCCGCAACCCCCCCCCCGAGGCCGAGTGGCTGAGAGTTCATTGGGCGCCTGGCGGAGAAGCGCAACTTGCTCGCTCGAGAAAGCCCGCGCAGAGAATCGCTGCTGCCTGTTTTCTTCCGGCTCTTCTGCACGGCGGGGCGGAAGCAGCGGTTCATTGCTCTGCTCGCGGCGAGGAAAAGTTGCGGGACAGCGGGCGGTTCAGACGAACGGGAAATTGCGTTCCGCGGAAACGGTTTATGTCAAGGGTTCTAGAGAGCGCGTGGCTCAACTCCAGCGAACTTAGCAACCTAACCTCCGTCCCTCCCTCGTTGGTCGCCGTGCATCCGTGTTGCGGACCTTCTTTGCCCAGGTTCCCTCGGAGGGATTCTTTGGTTAGTACTGGCCGAGAATGGTGGCGGTTGGCTAAGCAGAGTCCAGGCCCGAAGGCTCCCAAACTTTCGCGCCATAAAACTTTTCGAAAACGTTTCATGGGCAAACATTAAGCAGATTTCCCTCCCAAATCACTACCAAGCTGCATTAATTACCCATTGGCATAATTTAATGCCACTACAGTATAAAATAAGACAAGCGGAAGGACAAATGCCTGTGAAGTGGAGTCAACATTTCAACCACCGGAGTTTCTTCTGCAGTTCTGTTGAGTCCGCCAATCTGTAAATTCTCTTTATATTGGCATAAATTCATTTGCCTAAATTCAAGAGGCCAAGAGACCCCTTGCTATTTTCCGTGGGTGTGAATGTGCATTTGTCTTCAAGGAACTCGAACAGAGTATCGCTGTGTATTCCTAGGTTTTCTGTGTTTGAATTTGAACCAGGATCCAGTTATATTACTGTATGTGAAAGAGGCCAAGGCTACTGCAACCAGAACCGAAGTACTTGAGTAAAACCCGTCTCTAAACAGATCTGTTCAAGGAAATCTGCTAAAGCTGCACTTCCACAATGTGAGAAATGTGAGAAAAACTCCCAGATAACTATTTTACTTGCTTTAGAGCAAACTGGAATTAAATTGCATTGTACGGTTTTTCTGAATCCAGTTGAAATTACTTCCAATAAATGTATGGATGTATTTTTATGGCCCACGTTGTAGTTTGGTGGTGCTCAATTAGCAGTTTGGTTGGTTTTCACCTCAGCATGTCCAGAGGTCTCAGAAAAATCAGGGTACCTAAGCTATGCTTGGCTGAATTCTTGTACTAACACAACAAGTGGGATTGAAAAGCAAAGTGGTTTATACCTACACATGCATATTTCAGAGGGATACAGGCATTGTAACACGAAAATATAAAATTATTTTGGAGACACTATGTTTAAAGAGAAATAAGGACCTAAATCCAAAGGTTACATTCTAAAAGAAAGAATGTTAAGATCTTAGATCAAGATATTTTTTTAAAGTTAAAATAGAATATCAATTTAAAAATGCAGAGCTCGGGCTGACTATGCTACTAATAATGCAGGTTACATTACAGATTTTTTTCCACAGCTTCCTTTAATTTTCTCCTTTTTCAAAGTGACCAAAATTAAAAGACAATGCTTTGCTCATTTTTATGTCAATATTTTCAATTTGTTTTTTGTCCAGTTGCTTTGCTCTATGATCTATGACAATGTCCAGTTCTGGTTAGGCAGGAATCAAGATGGTTGTGTGCCAAATCTGTGGTGAACAAATCAATTTAGTTTGGTAAGGATGGGGGGGCTTCATAGATTTAAAAGAAAATATTCTTTTAAGTGAGATGTTCCTTAAAGTCATTACTGACTCAGCATTCCCCATGTTCCCAGTTTGTCAGATGAAAATTATATTTACATCCCACATTTAGAATTTGGAAGTTGGTTCCCTTGAACTCAGTGGGGCTCTGTAGTGAATAGAAAGGTGTTTGTTAATGGCAAAAGGAGTTGAGATGTATCTCCTCCCCTTTCCAAAGAGGTGAAGCTTCCACTTCTACTAGATGCTCCCACTATACCATGTCAAGTTCACCAACAGCTGCATTTTCGAAGCCATCCCTCTACTTCAGAATTCAAGTGACCTTCCTGGGCTGCTCTTGGAGTGAACTCATTTACAAATTCAAAGAAAGGATGTACCAGAAGGCAACTGTGTGTGTATGTTGTTCACCTTCAGGGCATAAGAGGTTGAGCATCATGTGCCAAGACACTACAATAACAACAATAATGGCAATGTTGAAACTTGTATCCAGACTAATTTCAATGGAAGAAGCCAAGCACACAGCCACTCAGAAGATCCTGAGCTGTGGCCTCAAAAAGTTCTGTCAATTACAGAAGGAACCCAAAAACTTCAGTTTAATGAGCTTTCAAGGATCCTGTGAATTATTCTAGCTAACTTGGGAAGGGAGCAATCTTTGCTGAGTCAAGGCATGTTGCAGAATGATCAGCTTCCTGCCTCTCCCATAATTGGTTTCCCAGGCCTTGTGTGCCACTCCAGCCTCCATTTTTTTTTGTCACTCTCCCATAGAGAATTTTTTTGCTAGGATTGCCTGGCTACTGTGACAGAGGTGGGAATGCAGTCATGTGTTTCCTTGGTTGTCTGGCAAATGAAGCAATGAATCTGTCAGCTCTCAGGTTCAAGAGGCTCTTTTATGGCAAGGTGGGAGTGATTACTGACCCGCTTTGCTGGTGACCCTTGACCTCATTGTGCGGAGTCTGTAGTGTAAACACAAGCTAACGCTGCCAATTGTCTAGATGGGAAGGAGAACCTTAGCTGCCTGAGTATGTCCATGCATGGTTAAAAAAACTCTGGCAAGTGGACCACTGGTTGCAACTCCAGGAAGAAATGGAAAGCCAGGGACAGTGATGGAGAAGTGACAAAAGTATATGCAACAGTAAAAGTTCTGTGTTGAGCCTAAATCATTTTAAAGAAGAGTTTGCTTGCCTAAGGCTCACTCCGTGCGAAAATAATCCACATGGAAAGGCTGAATACATACCTGTACCAACAATTAGGCTAAAGTGTACGAAGTCAGCCCTGTGGCTAGTTGCCAATTCATTGGGCTCTAGAAACCCAGCAGTTGGATTGAATAAATTAAGTCGTGCCAACGTTTCCCGCTTCCCGATTGTGAAGGTGTCAGCCTATGACGAAAATAAAGCGTATATATGAAATACTTCCGGCTTCTAATTTGAATGGATGTTGCAAACAACCGAATGCAAAACTCAGAACGATCACTTCCTCTGAAATACCTTCCCGGTTAGTATCCAGCGTTCCCCCAACTAGTCCTATTGACACCGCTTTCAGAGGATTTACTTTGCAGTCCTTCCTTCCCCAAATGCTGGGGACTGAATCCCAGATTTTTCACGTGTAAAATAGGGCTTCCCCCTTTAAGGTTGTGGATGAAGAAGGACGCGGGAAGGTTGACTTTAGGTTGTCGGGAAAGGTCTGACCCCGGTTTACAAACTGACCCGGAAAATAAACAGAGAGACAGCGCGAGGCATAGCATCCCGAAAGAATCTTCAGGATTACTCTCTGGTTACTAGGAATTACTGAAAAACCACCACAGAAGTAAGCGCTGCTGATTCCAAGGAAGGATGCTCTTGAGTAAGTACCGTAGGACTAAAGCTCTAAAAAGCGATACAGCGGAATCCTCAGAAGAAAGTCCTGCGCTTTCGTGTGTTGCGCGGTAACTCTGAATTGTTAAAATGACTTCATTGCTTCTTCCTTCGCGGAAGAAAAACCCTTTGCGCCGGAAGCAAAGAGCCTGTAAAAGCTTTGGTACCCTCCGAACCCCTATGAGCAAACACCGTGGGACTAATTCAAGGCACGTGGTT
Organism: Crotalus tigris; assembly: GCF_016545835.1. Lineage (NCBI taxonomy): Eukaryota > Metazoa > Chordata > Lepidosauria > Squamata > Viperidae > Crotalus > Crotalus tigris. The sequence goes on from NW_024096660.1 coordinate 580,872, forward strand.
GTGGGAAGAGAGCTCCAGGCGAGAGATTTTACACAGCAACCAGGTTAAGCCCGGTTTACGCCAGAGGATCAAGATGATCCCGGGGGTTGCGTGGGATAGGAATTCTTCTTTTTTAAGTTCTTCCCAGTTGCGGATTGGGAGAAATGTTGCCACTATTCAACTTTGAAATACTCATTTTGGAACATTGGCTATACAATTAAGAGTCGCGGATGTTCCAAGGATGGCTTCTGTTTCTGGACCATCCCAAAGCACAGAAGTTACGGCCCACTTAAGTGGGACAGGTGGCTGCCTGGCAGAGGACGCCTAAGGCCCTGGCGTAGCAGGACCGGAGAGCCGCTTCAGTTCTCCCGCACAGCGCCCTCTGTTGAAGCGCCGTGGAACGCAAGCGACCAGACGGTGGGAGGACTAACCATGGGGCTGTTGATCCTCCGGAGTTGTTCTCTCCTTCAGGAGCTCTTTTCTAATATGAGGAAGAAGTCATGTCCCATCTGTAGTACTTCCATATACCAAAAAGACTATTGAGCAATACTGGTTTAGGTATAGTGATATAACTTTCCACTTTGCCATCTATCAAAGAACCAAATACTTTCATTTCATCTAGCTTTGTCATCTAGATGTGTTGGGTTTTTAATAATTTATTTATTTATTTATTTTTATTGTTTGATATTGATTATTTCATTTCTCTCCTCAGGTGTTCTTAAAAATCTTGCATATGGATATGTCTCTCCAGGCATGTATTGTAGGAAAGCAAGATAAAAATAAATAAAGCAGCTTTCAATTCAGTAATACACATTTGGAACGATAACGCAGTAATATGAAATATGTCCAAATAATGTTTTTGATGAAACAGAAATGAAATGTCTATGGAACACTCAATCCATAACCCACTTAAAACTCCATATGCAACTGAAGCTAGAGGGCTGGAGTTCCCAAACAGCATAATTAACACTTCATTTCATTAATGTACTATTTAATGGAATAATTCCAACCTGTAAATCAAGGGCTTCAGTCCGGAGCCTTCATTAAACTTCTATAAATATTCAGAGTTGAAAGATTTACAACCTAAATATGTAAGTCATTTTTTCCCACTGCTGAACAGTTATGGTGATAATGAGGTAGGCATATAGGTAATAATTAATTTAGACACATTGAAAAAGCAAATATGTTTGCTTCAAGTAAATATAAACATCAGAAAACTAAAAAAATATATTCTTTGGAGAAAAAGGAAATGAAAGAATAATTTATGTCAGTAAATACAAAACTATATACCCTTGCTGTCTTGGCAGTCACTAGAGTGTATGACTTAATAAAGGGCTGTGGGGAAAACAAGTCCTTCTTTCCTTGTTTTTGAAGTGGGTATTGTAAAAGTGCCTAGGAGCATTACTCTAATTAAAGGGTCTGTCAACATTTTTATAATAAACAGATTTTTAAAGGTGTGTTGTTTTTTTTTTACACTTCAATATTTCCGAATTGTCTGTGGAGATTTTGCTTCAGGCAGATGGCACAGAATGTAGAGAAATTCTTTTATACTTATCAAAGAGAATAGATTTTCAACCAGACCTACAGCCGGGTTTAACTAGTTTACTTCTATTGTGGTCGTGCGTCCTATTTAAGCTCTTCATCTTAAATTGGACGTTGTAAGGAGGAACATATTGTATAGTCAGTATAATGGGAAATATTCAGTGCCTCTACAATATCACTTATGCAGAAACCAGAAACAACCCTTAGAGAGCAATTTGATTTCAGTTTGAAAATGGAGTAGTTGGAAACATCAATTGAAGGAGTGGTGATTTCTTGTAATTTTTCTCTGGATAAAAAGAATAACAAATTGATTAGATTTTTTAGAAGTTAACTTATACTGGAAATTATGTCTATTACAATCTTTTTGGTTAAAGAGTTTTTGGTTATATAGGTATTTGTCCCATATATATTTTTAATGAAACTATTCTCTCTGGAATTTAACTTTAAGAAATAAACAGGAACATGTTACATTCAAAATTATAATTTGTCAGTAGTTATCACTCTAATGATTCCTCAGTTCAGCAGAGCTTTGTTTTCTTCAATAATTGGCTGAATATTTAGTTTCCCTTCAAGTAGCCATGGCTACAAATTTGTTCTCCAAAGAAAGAGTTTAATTTAATTTGTCCATTTTAGGTGAATGGTGGACCGCAGCTGGAATTTTATGGAATTTGATAGAATAGGATTACACATATGGGTAATTGTTAGATTTCAAGTTTAAAAAAACCTTTGTTATAAATAGAATATTCCCAATTTAGTAGTATAAGTCGCATATCTACAATTCAGTTGCTATTATGTACTGCATTTAAAAACTGAAGTTAGTTGATTTCCTGATATTAAAAATGAAAATAAGCACTCTTTTATAATACCTATTTAGGAATATTATTGATATTCTTGTGCAACCAGATTGTTCATAAGCAGACCCATTTTCATCTACTTACATAATAGAATTGTGTATCCAATTATTTTGCATTCATCCAAAGAATGTAGCCGTTTTCTAAGGATTTTCATATTTTGTTTGTACTATGTGCACTTTAATTCTTATAACTTTCAGTTATTTTTTAATTTATTTATCCAGTTCTCACGTTGGGAAGGACAATGGGCTATAGCAGTGATTCTCAACCTTTCTAATGCCGTGACCCCATAATACAGTTCCCCATGTTGTGGTGACCCCCAAGTGGGTGTGGCCACCAATAAGAGGGAGTAGGACAGCTAGGGAAAAGGGAAAAAAATGGCGGACAGCATGGTTTGGTGACCCCCGTGAAATGATCATTCGACCCCAAATGGGGTCCCGACCCACAGGTTGAGAACCACTGGGCTATAGAATGCAGGAGGTGCATGAATGCCACAGGCAGATGAGGCATAAGCAGGCAGAAAATTGGTGGGAGTTGGAGAGACTTGTGACTCCCTGCTGGCATCCCCATTTACTTCACTTTTGGGAAGCCAACCCAGAATGTCAGAAATTGTGATCATATGATAGTGACTTGCTGCCACTCAGGCACTTGAGTGCTAAGACCACAATCACATGACTGTGAGGATGCTGCAGTGACTGGAATCCATCATAAAGCCCCCTCATTCAATGCTGCCATAAGTTTGAACACTGCTGAATAACTAGTCGTAACCCAAGGACTGCCTGTATTCATTTACCAAGTTATCTAAGATGTTTATCGCTTTATTACTTTTCTATCATTCTTTGCTTCTTTTTTAAAATGTCCATATTATCCATTTTAGATGGCTTGAAACTTTTTCCTCAGTTACTTTCAAAATCAACCTGAGTCCTCGAGGATGTCAGGAAAAAAAAGGAAATAAAATGTTTCCTCTGCTTAGGAATTTAATCCCTTGCTATCTTAAATTAGTCTAATGTAGTTTTTTGAAGACAAAAATGCCTAGAGGTGCATAAATAGTTTTGGAATTTAGGGATAAAGTGGCATTTTAATAATAGTTAAAAATATTGTTGAATATGAACTGACTGCTGGTTAAATTGCTCAAGTTTTGAAGAAGCAAATGTTTATGATTAGATTCTGTCCAAGACTATTGACACATCAAGTCTGCAAACATTTTTGTGGAAACCATTTGCAAAAATAATGTTATTTAGCAAGCAGAATTTTTTTTATGAAGCATGTCTTTACAGAAGTGTCTTCCATGAAGTAAATTGGGTTTGCTTTAGGAGAATTTTATTAACTTTAGAAATAATCCAGGGCATTTTGGGTGGTTTTGTTAGGTTGGGGTTTGGTCCTATTATCAGAAAAGCAAAGTCCATTTTGTCCCAAAGGTGCTTTTTCAAAAGGCAAGTGGACTTTGTTTTTCCTTAAAGATGTTTTGTTTCTCATCCAAGGAACTTCTTTAGTTTGCCAAGACGTCCAGTTGCCTTTGAAAAAGTACCTTTGAGACAATTACGACTACGATGACTGAGAATCTCTGTAGACACAAAGCCCACTTTCCTCTAAATTTCTAACTTTTAAGGAAATATGGTTAAAACAAATGATCTATAGTTGCAATGTATTCAAACTTCTGGATTATAAGAATCTCTGATTTTAGAATTTGGATTGAACAATATTTATATTTCTACCCATCACTATTCCCTCCTTCACCTAGCTTCCCTGTCTAATATCCTCTTATAAAAATTCATTAGGGCTGCACCAATTTTATCTGGCAGTTTCCCTAGCTTTATAATCACAGTAGAAGATTATATTTGCATTTGTAGAAGTTGCCGCCTTTAAACTGATGAGATTAGTTAGTAGTGAGTTTGAAATCCAACACATAGTTGTCCTGGACTAGGTGAACTGAACTGAAGAACACTAAAGATCTCTGAAGGATATTTGTATACTATCGTATCATATAATCTGAGATGTTTTGAGAGACTGTTTCTTTTGGATAAAGTTATTTTATCCATTTTGGTAGAGGAGGAAGCTATTCACGCTGTATCTAGAAGTATTAAGATCTCTCGCTCTCTAATTTTAAGAAGCAGTTGAAAGCATCTTTAGCCCTCACCCCATTATGAAAAGAACTTCCAGTAAGCATTTCCTTTTCATTGTTACCTTCCATGTGCCAGTACAACTAAGATGTTTGGTATTCAGCCTTTGAAACTGAAGAGAAGAAACTTGGAGCCACTTATATTATCCTTAGTTAATTATCAGATGAATACTCATACAAAAACTAGTATGAGTATAACACCAAACAACATTATAATTTATGAGTATAACACCACACAACATTATAATTTATCTGTTCTAAGAAGGTCAGTACTAGATTGTTAAACTACAGCTCTATCACACCCTCCCCCCATTTTTTTCTTGATACGATACTAAGCAAAAATGAATCTAAAGTAATACTTAGCAGATATTTGTATTGTTAAATAGAATAACCTTCCCAGATTGTTAATGTACCAGGAACACATTTGAGAAGTGCAGCATCCTTGTATATTTTAGGGGTGAAAAAAAGAATTTCTGTATAATAATAATCTCTCAAGACATCCATCTGAATGAACTGTGTTTATTTGCTGCAGAAGAAAAAAAAAGATATTTTAGTTATGGACCTGAGTTTATAGAAATTGAACAAATAATTAGGCTACAAATTATAATTAATTCCTTGCAATAGATACACCGGAATACTGCCAGGTTGCTGTGTCATATTTCTAACTTCATCATTTGTATTTCATTTAAATATTTCTAATGCCTTCAAATAATTACAATGCTTTGGAAATTTAGAAATTGGAGAATATGCACCAATGACAAAACTAACAGAGTACATATAGTCCTCAATTAAAGACTACTATTGCTAAGCAATAATGTTATTAAATGAAATACATGAATGCACTCTATTTACATCAGTTTTTCTGTGGTCCTTAAGCAAATCACCCACAGAAATTAAGCACAACATCATGGGACCACAACTTGCAACTTACTACCAGCTTCTCCATTAATTTGCTTGTTGGAAGTCGTGAAGCTCACAAATGGCATTTATATGGCTGCTGTGACTGTTGTAAATATCCTCCAGTTGCGAAGTGGGATGCTGTGATGGTTGCAAGTTCAAGTTCTTGTTGTAAACTTAGGTTTTCAGCACTGTTGTAAGTTCAATGGTTGCTAAGCAGGTCAATTATTAACTGAGGACTGCATAATATAAGTTTAATCAAATTTAAACAAAAATAGTTACCACATATACAACACATCACGCAGAATGGTAAATATAAGCTCTTACAATATCACTTTAAGGAGGTCTGGATGGTTACAAGTAGCACAAATTAGCCAATCAATAAAAAGACGGGAATCAGAAATTGTTTTTATTATGTGTGGGTAATTTATGAATAGATTCACAGACTCTAGAAATGTAATAATTCAAATGCCAACCAAGGGATTAAGTCCCAACAGGACCTAATAATGATTAAAGTAGCATAGAATTATTGTTGTTTGTTGCAATCAGCCAGATGTTTAGACTGGATTTGGGATTATCCACCCATCCCAAGAGTCTGGGATAAGCAAATGTTATTGTTTGATGGCATTAAAGGTATTGTTGCAAAATGTAAGCTGTCCCAACTAAAGCTGCCTTTTGCAATTGACTGATGATTTTGTCAATATCAATGGTGTTCAAGTGGTTCTCCAGATGCTTTGGGACACCTGTTACTATTATACAACTTTTGAATTCTTTTGCCACAGTCCATTCGATTTCTATTTGCAGGCCTTTGTCTTTTGTTATCTTCTCCAGTTCTTTCTCTTCTATCCTGTTGTCTCCAGGTACTGCCATGTCCACTACCCTGAATTCTTTGTCTTTCTTATTGACAGTTGTTAGGTCTGGGCTGTTGTGGCAGGTGTTTATCTGTTTGAATTCTGAAGTGATTCTTGATTTTCTACTGCGCTTTCTGTTTTGTGGTCCTAACGGTTCTTGTTTGCAGGCAAATGGTATTTTTTGCAGATATTCCAGTGCATAGTTGTTGCAATTTTGTTCATGCCATTGTTTGTAGTCAGTCTGTGCAATATTCTTCCAGTAGCTTATTATTATCCTTTTTTCTTACTTTTCAGGCATTTTAATTTTTAAGTTACAAATCTAACCAGTTCTGAAAATGACATAGGACAATGACACAATATTTTTCAGCATTTCTTAAAATATAAAACCAACGCAGTTCCTTTATACTTTGTTCCATTGATTTCAAAAAAATGTTAAATCTCAGTGTACTTAGATTCTGCAGTGAGTCAAGATATGTAGTCTGTAGAAAAAAAGTTGGGTGGGTGTTTGACAGACTGTAGCTTGAAATTACTTGGGAAGCAGCTTGAAAAAGTTTTATAGCAAAGATAGGAAACCACATGTCTCAAATTTCTACTAGTATTAATTATATTATAAGAAGATACCTTATGCATTTAAATGAAAGCTATGTGATAGGAAAACACAGAGCAGAATTTAATGAGTAACATGTTAAGGGCCGTCTTTTGTGAAAACTCAGTCTGTGAGCCTGAGTGTGCTAAGACAAGATGGAGCTAGTTATTATGGAGGATGGTGCACTAAATGTATTTAGAGATGCTTGTTGTTATTACCATAATTATGATTGCGTTTCTTAATCCTGATGACTGCGCTCTCCCATAATTTTTTCACTTATAATCTGCCCTGATCTACCTTGATCTACCTTGTGACCTCTTAATAGGCTTTAGGCATGCTATATGAATAATCTCAGGTCACTTGATTATTTTATACAGTATATCTATATAATTATATAATACAATTAGATTCAGATTGGATTTGCGTTGTGTTGTGTTATATTTATAACTTAAACGCAGTGGTGAGATTCAGCCAGTTCGCACCATTCAGCAGAACCAGTAGCTAATTTTCTGTTGCCCAGAGAACTGGTTGTTCACATATTTGAATCCCACCACTGCTGAAACGGACTTTTATATCTTCATCATGTTGTTTACTTTTCGGTAGAAAATGTCACATAAAATGCAGAAAGGGTAAAAGAGATTTTATTATTTTGCAATGTTGGGATTATATTCTGTTGTGCATGCTTTAATAGACTGACATGGTCTATTCTTCTAAAAATGGCTTTATTTAAGATCATTGGCATAATTCAATTTAGACCATAAACCTGCAGGAGTTTAAATAATGCATGGTTTTGTCCTAGGCAATTTTCTAATGAGTGTACACAAACATACTTTCACATACATGGTTTTAATATACTATTTTACATATTCTGACAAGTTGATTCTTATTTTGTATGTTGATTTTTTTTTTGGTGGGAGAAACAGTCTATATAGTTTGTTTCTATAACTGATATTGTGTTCACTTTGTACTATGAAACAAAAACGTACAGACTAGAAAAATACTACCCTAAATGGGAAACAGCACATCAAATGAAAATGCAGTGATGTAGGGAAGTTTTGGGTTTTTTGTGTGTAGAAGGGATCTAGGCCAAGAATCCTTGTACTTTCTAGCTGCACTTCAAGTCAGAGGACAAAGAACAGCTAAAAAAGATTTTGAGCATTATGGAGAGGAAAATGCAATCCACATAGAATTTACAGTTGCAGTGGAAGGTATTAATCAGAAGAGAATGATTATTAGGTAGAGTAATTATTATGACTTGTATTGTTACTGGTCATATAAAGAGAGTTGGAACTATTCTGCAACCAGTTTATTACCTGGAAGTAAGCTGTGTAGATCTAGTACAACAGCAAAGTAATAATTCTGGCCCCAAACCCTGGTCTCTGAATAACTATTTGTTCTTGAATGCTGGTCTTTTATAATTATGTAATTTGGCCAGCAATAGACAGAGCTCTATAAGCTTTCTCTGAGCAAAATCAAGTGGTTTAGAATACCAAAATTAAACTAATATAAACTCCAACCCTATTAAAGTTACTTTGATCTACAATCCAGTTAGATATATGCATCTCAAACTGATTAATATTGTTTGTGTGTGTGCATGCGCACGTGTGTACTACACACACACACACACACACACACACACACACACACACACACGACAGATCCCATTACAATCAGTCGGACTTGATTCTAAGTGTTTAGAGGTAGAGTTTTAGGCAATTGGCTTAAATTCTAATAATTCACTTTAATTGGATTTAATGTGACCTTTAAATGTTCCCTGCCCATTTACCTGAGCTGAAAATGCTTCAAAGAGTGTAAAGAATGCAATCAAACCGGGTCTCCATTGTCAGCATTGAGCTGCATATAGAAGAGAGCTCTGTTTTGGGAAAGCTATATAGCCCTGAAATCTCTAACTCTTGGACCACTGAACAGGCAAATCAAATGTTAGTAACTCTGAATTAAGTTACTATAAAATAAGAAATGTTTACACTTTTAGTTGCACTGGTCACTGACTCTAATAAACTTTGTTCTGCTTTTACATATATAATAGCAGAGAAAATATAGGTGGCATGCCTTTTCATATTATAGAAAAAAATGCACTGAAGCAAATACTTTGCTTTTTCTTCCTTACATCTTTTGGGTAGCCCACATGCTACTTTAAGGCAGAAGGAGGATTATTTAATTTAAGAACAAATTTGACATTATATGATTGTCATCTAGATGGGGAAAATGCATACAAAGGAAGTCAATCCTAGCAAGAACTTGAGACTTTTTGCATTGTTAAATATATATCACATTTCAGAGGCCAGTTTGGCTAAATTCCTTTCTTTCTACCCAGGCTCATTCATTTGATGATCCATCTTAACCGACTAGAAAAACCTCTGCAGATGTATAAGTGAGAAGGAATGACTAATGGCTTTCACTGGCAATGAAGTACATTTTCAGATGCCTCGACAGAGATATAACTTGCTATACAATTAAAATAACTTTCCATCCATCTTCTTTACTGTATTGACTATGTGAACCACATTGGAATAAGACAAAGTAAGCCTACTTTGGAAAAGATAGACCCTTAGTGGAGTATATTATTATATCACATCCTATTTTTAAAAAATCTTAAAGATTTGACCAACACATCTTAAAATTAAAAATAATTTGTAGCAAAACTAAAAAAAATATCTCTGTGATCTAAGGATACTGCTGCTATTGTGAATAAATAGTACAGGATTATAAGGACACATCTTCCTTTATTATTAGACAAAACAAATAGCATGGCAAGTTTTTGATGACCGAAGGTCACAATTAATACATACTTCAGGATGTAATGGACAAGATACAGATAAAAAGAAAATGAATTAAGACTTCTGTAAATTGGTTTGAGCTGGAATATCATGATGATAGAGATCCATATTGGCCGGACTGGATTGTGGTAAAGCTTCTCCTGAGCATTGTTTAAAAAATTCGTGTTAGATAATTTTAATTTCTCTATTGGTGAAAAATAAATCAGAAGCTCTCACAGTTGACTGCATTTAGCTGATTCGAACAACTTTATATTTATATAAAAATATTTACAATACCATTCTTCTTTACAGTAACATAGCTTAACGAAGACTTCTTGCAGAGACAGACCAGAGACAAAAACCTGAGACTGGAAATCCAGCTCCTAACTCAATACTCTTTTTCCACAGACTCAGTAGCACTTTCTTCACATTGGCTGACTGAGTTACCACATGACTCTTCCTGTTCATGAATATTCCAACACTCTTCCCTTCATGACAGGAAGAGAAATCAGACCTATTAACTTAATACATTCTCCATAGTGAACACTACCCAATGGTTTAGTCATCATGTCTGCCAAATTATCCACAGAAGAACAATGATGTAAACTAATCAATTTTCCTTTTACAGCTTCCCTGACATTACAATACTTAATGTCTACATGTTTACTTCTGTTCTTCACCCTGTCACCAGTTGCCATTTTTATACAGGCAGCATTGTCTTCAAATACCTTTACAGATTCTTTTACATTAATATTTAAATCTTGCAACAACTGTACATACCATGTTACTTCAGAACACAATTCAGATAAAGCAATAAACTCTGCTTCCGCTGTTGAAATAGCAACAGTTGTTTGTTTTCTGGACTTCCATCCAATCAGAGTCCCTCCAAACAATATTATAATCCCAGAATTTGATTTCCTTGTGTTTATGTCATTTGCATAGTCACTATCGACATAACACTTTAATTTCAATTCCTCAGTAATCTGTATTTGAAGACCCAAATTTATAGTTCCTTTTAAATATCTGAGAACCCTTTTTACACCCATCCAATGTAACTTTGTAGGTGCTGCAGTAAAACGACTCAAAATGCTTACTGCGCAAGCTATGTCTGGTCTGGACCACTGTCACAGATATAACAAACTCCCTATTGCCGAGTATTATATCTCTTGATCACAGGTTTCACCTTTGTCCGCACTTAAACTATTATAAAAATCCACACTCATGGGTGTGGGAGCAGTATTGCAATCTTTCATATTATATTTCTCCAATAACTGCTCAGTTTTTCTCCTTTGACTGAGAATATAACCACCTTTTTCATTTTTCTGTATCTCTACACCAAGATAATTTTTTATTTCTCCCAAATTCTTTAATTCAAATTTCTTTCCTAATTTATCAGCAAATTCTTTGACTTGTGATGCATCCTTTGCGATGAAGCAAAGATCATCCACAAACGATAACAGTAGACAATTCCCTCCTTGTAACTGTCCAGTATATATACAATTATCAGCTTTGCAACTTTTAAATCCAAAATCTAAACAGATATTCCAGTTTCTGGCTGACTGCTTCAGCCCATAAATAGCCTTGTTTAATTTATATACCATGTTAGGTTTTGCAATTTCATATCTTGGTGCTTGGATCATATAAATTTCTTCCTCTAACTCAGCATTGAGGAATGCAGTTCTGATATCAAAGTGCCAGATTTTATGCTTATATGCTGCTGCCAACGCCAGTGCTTATCTTATACTCTCACTTTTCACAGTTGGCGCAAATACTTCATCATAGTGCACATTCTTTAATTGTGAAAAACCTTGTGCCACTAACCTGGCCTTATACTGTATATCATTATTTGGCAATACCTTTTTCTTATATACCCACTTACAACCCACAGCTTTGGTTCCCTGTGGCAAGGTCACTGATTTAAATACTTCATGGTCTCCCATGGATTTCATCTCTTTATCCATGGCCTCCTTCCATCTTTCTTGTTCAGCTTTTGGTAATGCCAACACCTCTTTATAACTTCTTGGCTCATACCACACATTGCAAACCTTTACTTTGCTTGCAGAATACCTGTCAGGCGGAACTCCTTTGTTACATCGCTCTGACCTACGTGGTATTAATTGCTCCTGTGTCTCAATTCTTTCTGGTTTCATGTCTTGTTCAGCCTCTCCTCCCTGAACATGGACATCTTCAATAATGATTTTTTCATCATTAGATGAGTTATTGTCACTAAACAGATCGCCATCATTAAGTGAGACATACCCAGAATTTGCATTAATTCTGTCCCAATTTTGTTCTGCAAAATTAGCAGACCGTGAAATTATAATTCTTTTACTTCCATCACTAAAGCGATATCCTTTTGACCCTGGCTCATAGCCCACAAACCTGAGCTTTCTTGCCTTTTGCTGTCCCTTTCTTCTGATTGCTTTCGGAATATGTACCCATGCAGTACTTCCAAAAATTCTCAAATGTGCCAGTGATGGCTTTCTCCCATATAGAATGGCATATGGAGTATTATTAATGGAGGAACTCCACAGCCTGTTAACTATATAATTGGCAGTCAATATGGCTTCTCCCCAATATGACCTGCTCATACCAGAATCCTCCAATAATGAATCTTTCATTGTTTGCAAAACACCATTCCTTCTTTCAGCTACACCGTTCTCTGCTGCTGTGTAAGGATTTGTACGTCTGTGTCTTATCCCCAACTGCCCCAACCATTGTTGGAATTTAGTTGACATAAATTCAGTACCTCTGTCAGTTTGCAACTGACACACTTGTTGTCTGTACCTTCTCTCTACAAAACTTACCCACTGTTTGAATTGTTGTAGCACCTCTGTCTTTGCTCTAAGCAAATAGCAAAATGAATACCTGCTATAATCATCAACAATTACCAGTGCATATTTTGCTCCTCCCAAACTGGCTTGCATAGGTCCCACCAGATCTGCATGGACCAGCTCTAGAACTCTTTTTGTTTGTCTTGTGCTACATTTACTAACTGGGAATGCCTTTGACTTTGATGCTTTGCATACTGCACAGTCCAAATATGTTTTGCATCCCTTCAAATTTAGCCCTTCTGCAAAATCTTGCATTTGCTGCAAAACTTTAAAGCTTGCATGGCCAAGTCTTCTATGTAGAAGATGAACACATGAATCATGCTCTGCAACATTCTTAAATATATGGGAACATTGAACCTTTTGTCCCTGCAATACATATAGATTATCTTCCTTTATGCCTTCTGCACAAATATTCCCATTCCTTTTGATGAGACATTTCCCATTTACAAAAATAACCTCAAAACCTTGTTTGTCTAAATTAGACACACTTAACAAATTATGTTCCATCTCAGGTACACAAAGCACATTGGTAAACTTTGATTCCAAATATGGAATTTTTACATCGCCTTTTCCAATGACTTTTGCTTTCTGGCCATTTGCCAAAGCCACAGCTTCTTGTGCTACTGGAATAAACCTGCAAAATAATTCAGAGTCATTAACAATTGTTTGACTTGGACTTCCGGTGGATTTGCGCTGGCGATGACGGCTACTTTGTAGCCGTCCTTCTGAGAAAGTGTTAGAACCGCTAAGAACAGCAGGCATCAGCTGTTCTGCGGTTCAGAACCTCCTTCCCGGGCAAAGGGAGGGAGGGGAGTATCATCTGAATAGTGGTAGAGCCTCTGAAACCCCCCAAGGAGTTTTTTTGGGGGGGTGAAAAGAGTGCTCCCACGGAGTTCAGATTGCCTCCGCTTCTCAGCTGTCTTTGTCTCTAGGGACAAAGTGAGACGCCGCTCCCACCTCCGCGATTATAGAGATCTGGTGAGTTATTTTAAAAGCAGACAGAGCTGAATAAAGGATTTTATTTATTTTTTTATTTTATTTGGACTTTTAGTTTAAAGATTTATTTTTATTCCCTTTTTTTCTTTTGCTGAAAGGGAAAGTAAAATGGCGATCGGCAGGGTTTTTTTTTTTTTAAGTGACTGGAATGGAACGGAACGGATTTGATTACTTATAATGATTTTTTGAAAGAGGATTTGGGTTTTAAGAGGACTATTTTCCCTTTTTGTTTAACCCCCCCCTTTTTTTACTTTTTTAAGGGATTTTTTTTGTATCTTTTGTATTTTTTTTCTTAAGAAGGAGGAAAGGAGAAATAAATTTTTGAAAATGGCTTCAAAGCGTCAAGCAACTTCTACAGTACCGAAGGTGGCTTCTTCTTCTGCGATACTACCAGCACAACAACCTAAACCTATACCACCATCTTCTCCCCCTCTGCAACCAATAACAGTAAAAGATATGCAAGATATAATGGGAAATGCTATATCTCAAATCAGAGGTGAAATGAAAGAGCTTTTAGTGGAGAATAATAGTATTTTGAGGCAAGATATAGTTTTGGCTTTAAAGGGACTTACTTCTGTGGTTGAAAAATTGGATTCTCGACTTGAAGAAGTTGCAGACAAGGTGGAGGTTTTGGAGGAAAAGTTTGAAGGAATGGAGAAAAAGGTGGAAATTTCACAAGATGAAATTGTTATGTCCCAATATAGAGAGATGGAGTTTGCTTTAAGAATCAGGGGCTTGAGAGAGGACATGCAACAAGACCTGAGAGAGATGGTAGTGAATGATTTTGCTGTGATTTTGGATAGAGAAAAAGAGGAAATATCTAGAGAAATTGAAAAAATATTTAGAGTTAATTCCTGGGTTGCAAAGCAAAGAAACCTGCCAAGAGATGTGGTAATTTACTTTGGGAAAAGATCTCTGCGCAATGAAATCATACAAGCTTTTTATAACAAGAGGTTTCAGATTGCTGCACAAGATGTTATAATTTTAAAGGAGATCCCATCTAAAATTTTAAGAAGAAGAAAAGAGTTTGCTTTTCTGGCTGATGAACTTAAAAAAGAGGCAAATGCCATTCAGATGGGATATTCCAACTGGAATAGTGGTGAGCTTTGCGGGGACACGTTATAGACTTAATACTGTTTTTAAAGCAAAGGAGTTTTATACTTCGGTCCTGGGAGCACGCTCATCACCACCTATAATGCTTAAAGTCTTGGATGGGAAGGAGGTTGAACAGCAGTCTGAAGAAGTTGTGTTGATGAAAGCTGGAAAATCACAGGCTGAGTGGTTTCAACAAGTTGAGATGAAAGAGCAAAGAATGACTCGGGCAGCGCATAGACGTAAGGAAAAGAAACAACAGAAGAAAGATATAAAAGAAGTTTTACAAGAATCTGCTTCTGAGCCTGTGGGAGGAGCAAGACCTAAGAGATCTTCGGTACAATCTTCAATGGCAGATCTTCAAGCAGTCTTCTCCAGGCTTTTGGATGAGGGAGATGGTAAAGCTCCTGACATGGAATGCTAATGGCCTTAATTCCCCTCAAAAGAGAAAGAAAATATTTCACTATTTGAAGCAGCATAACAATTACATTATTTGTTTGCAGGAAACGCATATTATTTCTAAGGATCAAAAATATTTAATTAATGCTCGATTGGGATCTCATTTTGTATCTTCTGCTCTTGGGAAGAAAGGGGGTGTAGTTATTTATGTTAAGCAAAATTTATCAGCTTGTTTAGTAGATTCTGATCCTCAAGGGAGATATGTTATGATTGAAGTGGGACTGTATGGTAAGAAAATACTTATAGTAGGTTTGTATGCACCAAACCAACAACAGGAACAATTTTATAGGTTGTTGCATCAAAAATTGATTTTATTGGATTACAGATCTGTTATATTGATGGGAGATTGGAATGGAGTTTTAGACACATGTAGAGACAAAAAAGGACTTTCTACTTCTTTTAAACAGGCTAAATTACCTAAGGCTTTTTTTTTACTTGAAAGAGGACTGGGAGTTGCGAGACTATTGGCGAGAACACAATCTGGAAGAGAGAGACTTCACTTTCTTTTCGGATAGACATCAATCTTTTTCAAGAATTGACTTTTTTTTTATTACAACGGATTTATACTTTAGAGTAAAGAATGTAAAGATATTCCCAAGGACATTGACAGATCACAGTCCAGTATGGATGGAATTGGTTACTGAAAAAGAGGAGAGAAGATCTTGGAGGTTGAATGAAAATTTGTTTAGGCAAGAAATGAATGTTCAGAAACTTAAAGAGCATTTAAAGGAATATTTTGTTTTAAATATGCATAAGGGTACTTCAGTGTCAATGGTATGGGATGCAGGTAAAACTTATATGCATGGGGTTTTGATGCAAATGAATAAGATTCATAGACAGAAACAGATGCAGAAACGTAAGGAGTTGGAAGATGAGATTAAATTAAAAGAAAAAGTTTTAATTTTGAATCCTACAGATGAGAAGATTAAGGAATCTATAAAATTGCTTAAATCGCAATTTAATATGTTAATGGCAGATCAGACTGCAACTAACTTACTGTACATGAAACATAATATATTCTGTAATGCTAATAAGCCAGGGAGATGGCTGGCTTATCAATTGCGAAAGAAACAGAAGTTGAGAATTATAGACAAAATAAATTATAAAGGTAAATTGGTATTTCAGAAGGATTTGATTAAGAAATCTTTTTTAGATTATTATAAAAAATTATATATGGGCAGGAAAATACAGGCTTTAGATATAGATAAATATTTACAAGATGCTCATTTTCCTAAGCTAACAGAAGATCAGAAACAAGAAATCAATAGATTAATTACTACGGAGGAAATTGTGACAGCAATTAAAGAATTAAAGTTAGGTAAGGCACCTGGTACTGATGGACTGACATCAATTTATTACAAGACTTTGATAGATGAGCTGATAGAACCTCTAAGGGAACTTTTTAATAATATATTACAGGGTTTAGAGACTCCCTTGTCTTGGGGCAGAGCTTTTATATCTTTGATTCCAAAAGAAGACCAAGATCTTACGTTACCAAAGAATTATAGACCTATATCTCTCTTGAATGTAGATTATAAGATTTTTTCGAAAATTTTAGCTAACAGATTTATGGTTGTGTTGAACCAATTAATACATATGGACCAAACTGGTTTTATAACTGGAAGGTATATGAAAAATAATGTCAGACAAATTATTAATTTAATAGAATATTTAGATAAGAATAATCAAACTTCTGCAGGATTGATATTTTTAGATGCTGAAAAAGCTTTTGATCAATTAAATTGGCAATTTATTTTAAGACTGGTTGAGGAAATGAATTTTAGAGATAAAATTTTACAGGCCCTTCGAGCTATTTATCAAAAACAAACAGCACAACTTATAGTTAATGGAGGTTTATCAGAGGTATTCCCAATTGAAAAGGGGACTAGACAGGGTTGTCCATTGTCTCCATTGCTGTTTGTGTTAACTTTGGAAATTTTATTGATTAAAATTCGGGAATCATCGAAGATAAAAGGAATAGAAATTAACAAAAAAGAATATAAATTAAGGGCTTTTGCAGATGATCTAGTTGTTACATTATCTCAACCAACTTATTCTGTAATGGAGTTGTTACAATTGATAAATCAATATGGACAAGTTTCAGGTTTTAAAATTAATAACGATAAGACTAAAATATTGCCTAAGAACATGACCAATTTGGATAAGGAGACATTGGTTAGATTGACAGGCTTTGAGGTTGTTAATAAAGTAAAATATTTGGGTGTTATTTTATCTGCTTCCAACTCAAAATTGTATAAAAATAATTATGAAATGCTGTGGGTTAGAATACAAAAGGATTTGGATAATTGGAAAAAGCTGCAATTGTCCCTTTTGGGGAGAATAGCAGTGATTAAAATGAATGTTCTGCCAAAATTTCTCTTTTTATTTCAAATGATACCTATTTTAAAGAAAGAAGCAAATTTAGATGAGTGGCAGAAAGGTATCAATAAATTTATCTGGGCAGGGAAAAAAATAAGAGTAAAACTTAAAATTTTACAAGATATACGAGAGAGAGGTGAATTTGAAATTGTATTATGATGCTGTGGTTTTAACATTAATTAGTGATTGGGTCAATTTAACAAATGTAGATATACTCCTTTTGGAGGGATGGGATTTACTTTTTGGATGGCATGCCTATTTAATTTATAATAAAAAGGTTGATAGGGTCTTTAGATCTCATATCTTAAGAATTTCTTTACTTCGGGTTTGGAAGAAATACTATAGAAGTGATTCAAGAATTCCATTATGGGCTATTCCATGGCATGCAATAGAAGGAATAAAGAGAGGAGTTAAGATGGATATTACTTCTTATACACAATTACTTAAGTGGGATGGTAAAAATTGGCAATTAAAATCTATGGACAAATTAGCACAAGAAAATATTATTTATTCATGGTTTCAGTATAGACAACTATTGGAAAGGTGGAAGATAGATTATAAGGTGGGCTTGCTTAGAGAGGATGAGAATTTGTTAAAACAAATTAGAGATCAAAGTCGAACCCACATTAAAAGAATTTATGGTGTCTTGGTGGAATTGGACTCAGAAGCAGAGCTAGTTAAAGATTGTATGGTTAAGTGGGCACAAAATTTTGATGAACCAATTTTATTAGATACTTGGGAGATTATTTGGGTGAGGAATGTTAAATTCACGCAAGCCCAAAACTTACGGGAAAACTTTTATAAAATGTTTTATAGATGGCACCTTGATCCACAAAAAATGTCTCGTATGTATCCAAACCTGCAGCCTAAATGTTGGAGATGTGGTTGCTTGGATGCTACTTATTATCATATTTGGTGGTCATGTAAAAGTATTAAAGCTTTTTGGATTAAGATATGGTGGAATATTCAAAGAATTTTTAAAAGAAGGATAAAATTTACTCCACAATTGTTTTTGTTGGGTATTGTTTCTGATTGTGATGATAAAGAGATTATTTTAATGTTAAATTTAATTACTGCGGCTAGGTTGTTAATAGGGCAATATTGGAAGAAGGAATTTTTGCCTACTTTGCAAGAATGGTTTTTTAAAGTTTCCTACTTAGTGGAAATGGCAAAAATTTCGGCTTTCTTGAAAGATCAATCGCAAGAGAAGTATCTTTCGGTGTGGAAAAGATGGATAAATTTTATACAATATAAGTATGATATAAGAAAATATTATCTAGCGTTTGAATAATTTATATAAGTTTAAGATATTATTTAGAAGTGTAATTGTTATTATTTTTTATTTTTTTATTATTTCTTTTTTATTTTCTTTTTTGTTTTTCCTCCTTTTGTTTTTTTTTTACATATAATGGAGTTAAAGTATTTTACAATTTGTTTATTGAGTGTAATTATATTTGCTTAAGGTTTATTCGGGTTTAAAACTTTTTTTTTCTTTTAAGATCTAGTTAAGCCTGTATTCAGCTCTGGGAAGAATGGGGGAGGGTTTTGGGGTGGGTTGGGGAAGGGGTTTTTATTGTAAAATTTTAATTTTTTTTAATAATAATAAAAAAACCAATTGTTTGACTTGCCCCACTATCAATTAGCCACTTGTCTCTGTTGTTGCTATTGCAAACTTTTGCAACACCAAAATGTTCCTTTTGCAAAACAGTCCTTTTTCCTTGCACAAATGTCTTTTTCTGCAAATTGTTCCTCTGCAAACAGTCCCTTTGCAGATGTGTGCTCGCTCCACAAATGTAGCAATTCTTCCCTTGTAAAGCTCTCTGCTTGCAAAATCTCTTTTGTTACAATTTGGTCCGGGTCTGATCTGCTTGTTTCTTCTCCTCTGGAGACTTGCAGTCTGGACCCCCTCCTCAGGAATTTCTCCTCCTCGTGGCTGCTTCTAAAATGGCGTTTTTCCTCTTCATTAAGCAAACATGCCTTTAAAGCCTCAAACTTTAAGTCTTGCTCTTCTTTGCATTCAAATATTGCAGAAACTGTGTCCCAGGTTTTATCTAAACTGTTCAACACCAATAAAACCTTCTGGGACTCAGGGAATTTAATCGCACGTTGTTCTAAGTCCAAAAATAAACTTTGCATTTTATTTAAATGCTGTTCCACAGATTCACCTGGTTGCAAACAGGCCCTGTAAAGTTTTCTTGACAACTGTACTATATTGCATGCAGAAACATTCACGTGCACAGCTCTCAACTTCAACCAAATCTCCTTTGCAATCTTTAAATTTGCAACATTTTGAAATTGATCATCATCTAAATTCAAGATGAGATAAGCAATTGCTCGATCATGATTTTTCTGATCAACTGCTGCAAACACTTGTAATGGATTTTCAACAATATACCACAGCTCTTTTGCTTTGAGCAAACATTCCATTTTTGCAGCCCACACAATGTAATTCTTCTGGCCCAAACGAGGCACACAGCTTTCCTTAAATTCCATTTCAGCCATTCTGCTAATTCTGCCTTGTTCTTATACTTTCTAAACACAGGCAATTTCTTCCAGCTTTAAATTACAATGCAGTCCTTAGTAAGCTCTGGGCCCATAACCTGTTAGATAATTTTAATTTCTCTATTGGTGAAAAATAAATCAGAAGCTCTCACAATTGACTGCATTTAGCTGATTCAAACAACTTTATATTTATATAAAAATATTTACAATACCATTCTTCTTTACAGCAACATAGCTTAACGAAGACTTCTTGCAGAGACAGACCAGAGACAAAAACTTGAGACTGGAAATCCAGCTCCTAACTCAATACTCTTTTTGCACAGATTCAGTAGCACTTTCTTCACATTGGCTGACTGAGTTACCACATGACTCTTCCTGTTCATGAATATTCCAACAATTCGATTATTGCAGAAGTAGGTGGTCAGAATCCAGTTGGCTTATTTTGATGAAACCATGTTCAGAACTTCTATAATAATTATTTTTTATTTCTGAATTCAAAATACTGCTGTTCATTTTACATCATTGAAGACTGAAATATTACCTATTTGTTAAAATCTTGATAACCCACCAACCTTTAGAGTTCTATTAGAAAGAGGTATATTGCCTATGAAGAAGCGAAGGTTTTGTGTGTGTGTTAAAATATCTTTCCCCTGGTGCTGATACTACATTCTTTTTAGTTATTTCAGTTGTATTATAGGCAGATTGGCTGTAGTTTTTTAATTGGTTGAACAGTTTAATCTATTATTAATTATATGATGAGATTTAAAAAAATACTAAACTCTCTTCAGTTTTAGTATAATTCTTAATAATATTTTAACTCTTATTTTTTTAATCTTTTAACAATTTTTTTACTCATTTTATAACCTGTAAGTCGCCCAAAGTCACCTTGTATGGGAGGTGGGCAAATAAAAAATTAATAAACAATTTAAATTTGACATATTATCCAGTTTTGAATAAAGGTCTGGTGTATACACATTTCCAAATAAATAACCAAGAGATGATATGTTTAAAATACAAGGAGCTTGAGAATTGCTTTGATTGTATCAATAAAACCATCATGTAACTCTCCTGAATATGGTTTGCAATATGGGTGACTTTCTTTTAATGTCTCACATCCAATAAGCACATGCATATGCAGAGAGGTGGAGTACACACAATTGTAGGGCTGCATAAAAAGAGAAAAAAGCCCGTGTCCCATTTCCAGCTAAATCCCCATTCAGTGCTTTGAAAGCACAGAACTCCAAGAAACCAATAAAGGGTTTTTATTGAAAACTTAAAATTTTAGGAAATGGCACTCCTGATCTTCTGTACATTTCCAGCACCCCTTCCTGTGTGTTTTGAATTCAGAATCCTCTTAGCATGCAAAGTAAATAGATTATGATATACTGAAGGATTAAGGATCACTGTCTGGTGTCAGATTAATCTCTCATACAGACCATCAGACAAACTGACAGAAATATGGCTGCAATTCAGCAAAATAGCTCTGTGGCTAAGTAACATATGACAGCATCCTTAGGGTGAATAAGTGAAAGGCCCCCTGGATCTTTTGTTAAGAGTCGATCTATCTCAAAAAGTGCATTTACACATGCTTTATGAGCCATATGTTCCTCTTAAAAGAGAAAAAGGCATACATATCATTTAATACAAAATCATATAATATAGTATATGAGTAATCCATTTAATAAATTGTTATTATTATTATTGATTCATTCATGTTTATTAAAATTTCTTCCATGTACCTTACCTGCGGGTACTCAGAATTTTATATATTTTATTACTTTTGGGCTGATGAGGATACATGGATTTTCAGCATTTTTAAAATGCATTTATTTGAACTTTACTGATAAATATGCTTTATTTCTTCTTTGTTCCCATTAAATCATTATTCACATGTTATATAACTTATTTTTTAAAAAATTCTAGGGAGGCTATATTTAAAAGGCAGATCAGACAAAGCTTCTACTAAAAGAAAAAAAAAAATGTTTCCTTCTCTTTATTTTGCAGGGAATCATTTTAACTTCCAATAATTCTGATCATTTTAAGATCAAGATAATTAACTCCTCAGACTGCAAAAGAAAGATTATATGGTGATGCAGAAAAAAACCATTCTTAAATATATGAAGAGAAATGCAGTTATGCCAAAAGTAAGACGAGTTTTCCTTCTCAGTCTATTTTCCATTAGTGTCTGAAAAGCAAAAGATCTGAATTTCTGAAGAATTAAAGAAAAAATGATTATTATCAGAATTTTTTTCTAAGAACTTTAGAGCAACCATTAAAGCTGATCTGTTGCGAAAAGTGTCTTGTGTATAGATGTTATTTTTACAACATTGCTGTCTTTTGAGCAGCCTTATCTGGAAATTCATAATGTAAAGAAAAACAGAAAATATTGAAAAACTTTTAATTACTGGAAATACCCTGTACTCCTCAGGCTTCTTGCCAATTCTCAACTTTCTGGGCTTCCACAGTGACTTTGGTGTTGATGGTAGGAAGATATGGTTGGCGTATTCCAAACTATTTAAGAAGAAATTTACTTTTCAGCTTAGTATGAAGTATACCTTGAACCTCCCACATGGTTTTATTTATTAATTGATGCATGTAATAGGTTGTCAAATCTGAATGACGCTGAGTGGACTCCCAATGACACATAATGGTTGTCTCATATTATCAACTGAGAAGGATTTTGTTAATTTATGTGTCTTCATAGTCTTTTTGGTAATATAGTTCCACTGCACATAGAATTCTTTTTGTAATTTTTGGTTAAGGATTTGGACACATGGGGAATCCTCCTTAAAAAGTAATTTGTGGAACAATAATTCAGTTGAGCATATAAAACTATTTAGACAATACTATGATGATATAAGTTGTTTACCATAACCAGCAGTAGACTAACCACCTTATCAGTCTGGACTATCAGCAATATTTATTGCTCTTTTTATACTAAAGTTGCAATTTGTTGTGCATACATGTGTTCCTCCATATCTTTGTTTTATTTTCTCCTACATTGTAGTTATGGTAAGAACCAAAGTGAGCCTCGTAGTTTTTACATTGTTTATAGTAACAGTAGTTAGGTGATAAGCTTTAGACAACATTTATTATTCCCCGCAAATAAAAATACAAAAATGTAAAGAAAACTATAGAATTATGTTTAATAATATAATTAAAATCTAGTCAAAGGTCTATTTATCAATCTTTAAAGTACATAATTAAAATATTTTATTATCTGTTTACAGTATCAACAGCTATTGGTAATCCTTCAGTTAATATAAAATAGGTTCATGAAATAGTTTCCACCCAGGGCAAAAAATTCTTATGATATTCTAAATATATAATGTTGATGGTGATTAATCATCACATATGTTGTTCTAGGAACATACAAATACAACAGATATAAGGCACTTTGCTGTATGTAAATGAATTATATGACTGACATAAAAATAGTAAGATTCAGGCAGAGCCAAGCACATTTAATTCCCCTTGATTTAACCATTTATGCAAGCAGTTAACATTTACCGTACTAGTGAATTATTTGAATATGATTTCAGAATCTATGTTAATTGAAAGCTTCTTGTTTTTCACAGCAAGTGATCTGTAGGACTTTTTTTTTTTTTTTTTTACTATTCATCAATAGTTCTGGTTTACACCAGACCAAAATGCACTACTTTGATAGAGCTCTTTCCTCTAATTTCCTGCTGAAAGAGAAAGTGGAAAATAATAATAATATATGAATCATATAATATAAATTGATTATTTTTTTGCTAAAGAAAGGATTACATTAAAAACATCAAACCAAGAAAGGTCATCATTCTAATATAAATAAGCTTGTGCAAGATAGAGATTGCTTTCTTAAATTTGTTTTAAAATGAGAGAACTATTTGTAATTCAGGTTAAAAATATTACAAGTTTCAAGTCAAATCTCAAAATATATGTTTTGAGAAAAAAATGTTAAAAAAAATGTCTGAAAATGGACCTTTGCAATTATGGCTGTATTTTGTAATATACTACAACAGGCCTAAAATATGAGTCCTGTACTGAAGGACATATTTCTTTACAATGATAAATTACTTTTTGTAAAATCTACAAATGTTTCCAGCTTCCTGATGGAAATAAACTACTGTAGATGTGGAATTTGAAACAAAAAGAAACTTGCCGCATTGCAATACTTAGCATATGTTCTAATCATTTCAGTAACAAGTTATACATTTTGGCAGGAGAAATGTGCAAGCTACAGTTGCTTTAGGCTTATTTGTATGTTGGCAAGTTCAAGTAAAACTTTTAAGATTTTTTTTAAAAAAGTTTTGACATGTCAGAATAAATCTATCTTGAAAAAAAGACTAGCAGCTCTATCTGATAGTATATTTGTTCTAACAAAGAGACTTTTTAATGCAAAGTTGTATGACATCTGCATTTCAACAGGTAGCTAATATTTTATTCCTATATCCTCTAATTGGTGTCAGCCTAGTTGTTATATTAAAGTAATGCAAGTAAAAAACACAAAATGGACCTTTGAACAAATGACCTGACCTTTGCTAACAAACCCAAGACTTGCACATTAAATTTTTTTCCCATACTCTTCTTTATAGCAAAATTTTCTGCTATCCCAAGTGCCATAATTATAAAACAGAATCCAATTAATATTTTCTCCTGTATTTCCAACATAATTCTCGATTATTTATTTATTTATTTAGAAAATTGGTATCGCCGCCTACTCGCACATGTTTCACTATTCTTAAAAAGTGAGACTCTTAGGCAACTCATGAACTATAGTTTGGAATATATTGATTTGAAAACTGAAATCTATTATATTTTAACTTTCATAAGGTTTTCAGTTGCTGCGTGGAAATAATAATAAAAAAGCCCTTGGGGGACAGAGACCTATCATTTTATACTAGAAAATGGGAAAAGTGCTTACCTGTTCCTCATGTACTTCCTGGAAAATTTCTAAAAAAAAAAAACCAAAACAAGTATCTGAGTAAACTATTAGGAAATCATGTAAAATGGTTATAATTTAACTAGCTTTTGATTTTAAATGATGCATGTTGTTTTCTACATGCATGTGTATACATACCTATGGATATAAGCAATACATTTACTGATTATCTATGATTACTGCAGATAGTGTGTATACATAGAGTAACCCGTCATTGTCGTTCCCTCCTTATGCTTTTTACATGTGTCTACCCCTCCCCTCTCATGTGGAAAAATAACATATAAATAGTAGAGGCAACATGCTTTAATAAATATTTTGGTAACAGGACATCTAATGATCTTATCTCATTCATCTGCATAACAGTGTGGCATCTAATAAAGGAGAATATTTGTAGCTCAGGGTTGAAATGAGGAGTCCTTGGTGCTCTCTGAGCTTGGTGGTTTTCTTCCAGACTAGGTAGCATCATCAACTAGGTAAACATCATCAATGCACTGATTACCTAATTACCTAGTTTGGGTAACAAAATGTCTGCAAGAAAACAGCCAAGCTCAGAGAGCACCAAGGACCCCTCAGTGTGGCATCTTCGGTTTACTACTCAAGTAATAATTCTGTGTCAGTAGAAAAGGCAACAGTCAAGATGCAGAATTTTATATTCTTCCCGAAGGCTGAACAAGCAGCTCTGCTTATCTCCTTCATGTTTTTATTTTTTGGGGAATTGAAGTAGCAAGTATCAGGTGAATAATATGCTCTGCCATGTGCCGGGTGTGTACTACAGTTTATTCTTGGTATGCATGGAAATCTGGGTGGAGTCCTAAAAAGCTTGCCTTTGTGCCAAATCAAGCTTTAAGCAAAAGAAGCTCATTTAATTATTTGAAATGGTAAATCTTCAGCATGTAAGGTGATTTTTCATAATATAATTCTGTGCATGTCCTCACAGCAGCAATACTGAGTCCAGTGAGACTCATTGTTAGGAAGTGACACTCTTGCCTACTTTTTCTGGAATCGCCTCATCCCAATCATCAATTTATTCCTACTACCATCTTTTTTCTTCTTCAGTATTTTCAGTATGGCGATTAATATCCAATAATCCAATAATAGCCATACATTGTTTTATACTCAATAATAGCCATACATTGTTTTATCTTTTTAAAAATTCTATAAAATGCACATATGATTTACATTTTGCACTATTAATTATATTTTTCTTCCTTTTAACTTCTATCTGTGTTTCCTGTTTTGGGAACATTTACACATGACTTGTAGCCATCTGTGGTTTTTGACAAAAGAGATAAATAAGAGTCAGAGCTTTTACACAATTTAAACCAGAGGTCATCAACCTTTGTCAGTTGGTGGACCGGAGGAAAAGGGAGGAGGAAGCATTTTACATGTGTGCATGCATGTGCACATGGGGCCACAAGCATGTGTGTGCACCACAAACGGCAGGGCTAGCACCCGTGTGATACCAGCCCTGCCCCATTCGTGCGTGGTGCAGCACCTTGTTTCTGTGCCTTGCAGCGTGGTGGCGGTCTGTTTTTGTGTCCCGTGGCATGGCGGTGCCCCATTTTTGCACTCCGCAGCGTCGCGATGGCCTGTTTTTGCACCCTGAAGCGTGGTGGTGGCCCATTTCCGCACCCCATGGTGCGGCAGCATTACTTTTTGTGGCTTGCAGCGTGGCGGTGGGCTGTTTTTGTGCCCTGCGGTGTGGCAGCACCCTGTTTTTGCGCCCCAGAGCAGTGGCCCATTTCCGTACCCCATGGCGCGGCAGCATTTGTTTTTGCATCTTGCAGCATGCAGTGTACTGTTTTTGCACCCCGTGGCACTAGCATAAATGGGGTGCGCGCACACTGGCCAGCCTGTCCCACAGTCCAGTGGCGAGTAGGCCACGGCCCACTACCGGGCAGCGGCCTAGAGGTTGGGAACCCCTGACTTAAACAATATTTTTAATGGAGTTCAACAATTCAGAGAAACAATGTGGATTGAACAAGTGAGGAATATATTTCTGATAGCTCTGCTCTGAGTTGTCTTATCTGTGACCCACAGACCAAGCTATAAGTGAAGCAGAGGCACACAATCTGAAGTTCCATGAACTACATTGGCCCCACAGAGACATGAGTTCCCAAATTATTTGTTTTGTCATAAGATGTCCACTTTGAGGAATGTGACCTTTCATCAAAGAAAGTGGCATATTTCTGGATGAAAAATTACTAGACTTCCACAAAAACAACATCCTAAATTAATTTATTAAAGCTTAAGACAGAAGCAGGCAAGCAGGAATAGGTACACTATCAATATTTTATTCTTGCTCTTCCCTATCAAGATTGTTCTCAGGAGATCTAAATCTTGGTTTGATATGGAATCTAAATCTTGGTTTTCTTTTTATCAAAATTTTTTAAAAGGCTGTCCTCTTTGTAGTAAATGCTTTCAATGTAACAGCAGTTTCAGTGTATTTTAACTATTTTTAGAATAAAAAAGATCTAAAATAAAAAAAGTAAACTATAAAGAGAAACGAAGGAGTTTAATTGCAGCTGCTAAGAACCTATCTATGGTGCCTAGTTAACAGCTTTTTTAATGATAGAGATTTTGGTTTAACCTGCCAAATATCTGCAGAAGCATGGGAGAATAATTTCCAATGTATCTTCACAATGGAATAATTAAATAATTATGTGACTTACTTTCAAAATGATCTTCCTGACTGATTGCTTATATACTGTATCTACATCAGAGCTTAAGGACCTTATTACTGTATACAGTTAGGACCTGGAGAAGCCCTGAGAAGTGGATTTATCTCTCCAGAAGGAAGAACAAGGATTGATGGCTTCCAGTGATGACTGCTTTATTTATGACCATTAACAGTTCAGTATGTTTTCTGTTGGACTGGAAATGTGTTGTTGTTATCCCTTTCTATAAAATAAAGGAAGTAGGCTTGACCCTGCCCACTATAAACCAATTAACTTGTTTGATACAATAAGAAAGCTAAACACCAAATTGTCTATCTAAAATAATGGGATTGGATAAAAAATAAACATATTTTGTTGAAGAACAGGCTGACTTTAGAGGGGGCAATCAAGTCTAGATATTGTCCTTTACCATTTAGCTGAAAAATATTCCTCTTATTCCAGACATCTCTTTTTATAGACTTCACTGACTGCAAATCAGCTTTTAATTAGACCCAGGGAGAGTCTAGGGGAAAAATGAAGGGGTTCCTCAATAGACTAAAGACTGCTCCTTGTTAATTTCTCTATTCTAATATCTCTTTGTGAGTTAGATATTCCAGATATTTCTGGAGCTGTTCCTACACAGAGAGTGGTGAGGCAGAAGTCATGTTAACCTCATTACTTTATAATTCATATTTTAATTCAATAATTCAGGCCCTCTTGTTTTTTAAGTATCATCTTTCTCTATTAGCAAATAGCAATAACACTTAGACTTATATACTGCTTCACAGTGCTTTACAGCTGTCTCTAAGCAGTTTACAGAGTCAGCATATTGCCCCCAACAATCTGGGTCCTCATTGTCCCGTCAAATAGAATGGTACCAGCTGTTTTGAATGTAGATTCCCCACAATTTTTGAAATTTCTGATTGGAAAACTCTACTGATCCGTCAAGTCACCAATTTCTACCACACTTTTCATTATTCGTATTTTATAGCACCCTTACCTGTTTGACATGCAGTTTTGTCCATCTCCTGTTTAGTACAAAAGTCTGTCAAAAACTTGCATTCCCTTTTGTCTACTTCACTAGAAAAGATGGAACAGCAAGAAGAAATATTATCCAATGGTCCCATGATATATTGTTAAATGTGCTGAAGCATTTTAATTATTGCCTTTAAGTCATTTTTTAACTCCTGGTGACTACCTGACCAAGTCCTTGAAGGTTTCTTGGAAAGATTTTGGAAGGGTTTGCCATTGCTGGCTTCTTGGGGCTGAGATAGAATGATTGGTCCAAGGACACCCAGCTGGCTTTGTGCCCAAAGTGGGACTGAAACTCACAGTCTGCCACTTTCTAATCAGGCTCCTTAATCACTTATGCCACACTGGTTCTGATACATTTTAATACAGACATAATATATATATATATATATATATATATATATATATATATATATATATATATATATATATATATATAATAATTATAAACTATGTTTAATGATAAAAATTGTACAAATAGCAAGAACTGTAGCAATCAAAAACAAAAAATCAAATGTCCAGCCTAAACAAAAACAGACGCCCCTCCCACACCAAAGAAAAACCAAAACTAACATTGAATAAGGCTTAGGCATTCCGTATATGGACTGCAAATAATCAGAAGACTATTAGATGGCAGCAAGGAGCTAAAACATGCTATCCTTTGTTGCCGTTTTGTGGTCATCCAGATTTTTTCAGCTCACACGTGGTATGCCTAATAATACTTAGAGCATAACATTCTTTATGTACTCCTGTAGAACTAACCTGTGGGACAATCTTAATGACAACCAAAGAAATCTGTCTTCAGAAAAAGTTTATCAAACCTAGATTTGGCTGACCCAAATAAAGTTACAGAACTAAATCTCTAAATTTCATAAAATATCACATATAGCTAATATACAAGCTGATCAGTCAGGCCTCAGTAATGAATTTAGTTATTTATCATAATTGTGAGATTCTATCATTAATCTGGTATAGGAGAAGGCAACAGATTTTAATCCAGGGTTTTGTTTTTTTTTAAGTTTTCAAATAGCACAGGCAGCAATACTGTGGTGCCAAAAAAGAATTCAAGAATTATCGTCCTTTCCTGAGCAGAAAATGTATGTTGTTTAATAATAAACATCATTAACCCCAAATCAATCTACTTCAGCGCTCTTTATTGAAAGCTATGGGCCATAATCGACCATGCTGCTTCAGCAGGGGCTGGTAGGTATATGTCTAGGGCTGAAAGGGACTGGCCCAAAGTCACTGCAGTGATTCCCACACCCTAGGGAGAACTATAATCTGCGTCTTTAAACTTCCAGTATAGCACCTTAACGGTTATACCATACCAGGTCTCATCTCATATATCTACACATATATAAACGTAAAGCCAGCTGAAGGACTCTTGTGTCTAGTAATATAATGTCTACGAAGATTGCAAAAAAAAAAAGTCCAACTGGAAGATATAAATATGATATTGAAAAGATAAAAGATGTCTTGGTTTTCTATGGTTAGACAGGATCTCTGGAAAATAGATCAGACTTGCAAAGAAATAAAAACTTTAAACATTTGTCAGCTGATAGATAGAATCCTGATAGCTTCTCAAAATTCAGCTTTCTCTCCAATGTTGTAACCTATTTTTTAATACTTTTCTAATCAACTTATTGACCGGTGAGGGTTTTGACCAATCATGTTTCCTTACACATACACTTGAAGTAAATTATTTCACAGACTGTGTTACTTTAATAATTCTTGAGTAGGAACAAGTAGGCATGAAGGTCAGGATTATAATTGTTACTGAACAATTGCTGAATAAACTGAAGTAACTATATAACAATTATAAACACATAAAACTGTTTATAAATTTATCTTACTGGTGTGAGTGATTTGGTCTAATGGTTGCAGACTGGAGGGGGCATGGTTTTGTGTGCTACCTGCATCCCGCAGATGGGGCTTTGCTTGCTGGCGTGCCATGGTCCGGTACTGGTCCACGGACTGGGGACTCCTGCTCTAATATGGATCAAGAACTAAGTATTCAAAAGTAGTCCACATTTTAATCAGTATAAGACTCAATTTCAGTCAGGGGCATAGAAATATAGAAAAAATTAAACATTTTATAAAGAGATTAGGGATCTTTAAAGTTGTATAGATTGCTAGTGATTAATCAAAATACTTGGCAACAGAAATTAAAAGCTGCTCAGTCACAACTAGTTCCTCATTAATTTGAGAATGCAGCTCAAGTCTTTTCTGTTGAGTACATTTTCCCCATATTCCTTTAGAAGCCTCTATACAGCAAAAATATGTATTAATGTCAATTTAAAAGGGGTTGGAACTTGACAATATGGAAATATATGCAAAGTATTCCTTAACATTAGCATATTATGATCATGTGCATATTTTGTAACAATGCATATGCAGTCTCTCATCTTTTATGCCTTTTAGCAGTAGACAATTATTCTTCATGCCAATA
Organism: Crotalus tigris; assembly: GCF_016545835.1. Taxonomy (NCBI): domain Eukaryota; kingdom Metazoa; phylum Chordata; class Lepidosauria; order Squamata; family Viperidae; genus Crotalus; species Crotalus tigris. The sequence goes on from NW_024096660.1 coordinate 611,801, forward strand.
TAAATTTATTACAGGAAGTTCCCTTTAAACTTGCATTTAGTTTGACATTTAGTTCACTTCTAAAGTACTTGCAGTAATAACTGAATGCTTTCTTTAAGAATTCAAAATGAAAGGGGACAAAATGATTGTAGATTCGTATTATTTTAGGGTTGGCAGCACATAAGTAGATTTTTAAAGAACTGTTGGAGGGGTGGAGACTCTAATGTTTGCTACCACAGAAAACAATAATCCCAGTTTTAGAGGAGAAAGCATTTTAAGTAATTTTTGATTTAGATGGAAGGATTACACACTTGTGATGACCCTTAACTTTGGAGCTATCTAGTGCAGAAAGCTCATACTGTATTAACAATGGACTAAAATGCACTTTTTTTTAGAAAACTTGAAATTAAAATGTTCTGAATAATCTGTATAATATAATATACTGTATAATCCTTTGAAATGGATTTTCATTTCATTTAAGGGAATCTTCTAAAAAAGTATGCCAAGATCAGAATCTTAATCAATACTAAATTCTTTTTTGGATTTTTCTTTTTAAAAATCTAGTTAGATTTTCTTTTTAAAACTGGACAATACTTTTAAACACATTTACTTGAAAGTATATTTTAATGAAATTAACTAGGTTTACTCTAAATAACAGGTTTAAGCCAAGTATGTATTACTGAATATAGAATAATCTATATTCACTAATGATGAGGATAAACATAATAATGGGAGTAATCAATGTATATTTCTTTATGAATGCATGCTAGACTTCTTAAAACAAATGATTATTTACTAAACTAGAAAACAGGTAAGGTTTCTTCCAAAGTACAGTAAGAAATCTGAATAGCAGTTTTGAATGTACTGTATATTAGGAATCAGTGCATCACTTCAAGTATCTACAGAGATCTGCCTAAAACATCTTCCTATTACAATATATAAATTTTGAAGCTATGTATTATCAACTATCAAGGACAAAAGTCAGTAAAGTTATCTGTAGGACTATCTAGCAATCTATCTATCTATTCTGTCTTTTTGCTTATCCTATTTGATACAACAGAGTTTACACATTTTGGGTTCCATTCATTAAAAAGTGTCATTTTATGGGACTTAGAAAGTGGGCCTTGTTTGAAACAGCATATTCCTAGAGATCTGTAGTATTCTTCTCCTGACTTCATTTAAATGGGCCTTTAAAACCTTCCTCCAGGTCTTGGGCTAGATTGGGTGGCAGCTTCCTTGTGGGAATGTTGCATGCATAGAAGATATCTAGATTGTAATTTTTTCGTTGCTGTGTATTGTTCAATCTGTTTTTAATACTGTATACCACTCAGAGTTGGTATACAATCAGGTAGCCATTACAAATATGATTAAATCCATCCATCCCAGTTATATTTTTCAACACCTATTCTTCCCATTATACTATACATTTTAGATTTATAGCCCCATTTTAAATTTGTCTTTGGTGTTCGATAGTTGCCTGCTTTAAGCATTTTACCTTGTAGAGCTGTTGGATGTCATATATTTGAAGAAATCATCACTTGTACTGCATGGTAGGAGACTGCCTTCAAATTTCTGTTCTTGTGGTGTCATACACAGGTCCACGATAGGTTCTCTTAAATTATCTTCTGTGTTTTTATGTCTTGGAATCTCTATGGATTTAATAAATAAAACTGGTATCTTCTATTGCCAAAAAATGTAAGATTTAAAAGGAGATAGTACTCATCTTTAATAGCAATTGGAGTTGCCTCTACAGGTAGCCCTCGAGTTACAAATGTAATAGAGCCTTGTAACTTGAAAACTCATGGAAGTGGATCTTGTATCTCAAACGTGATCACTCCCTATCTCAGGGTGGGAAGACCATGGAGAGCCTAGTGATGGAACAGGCCCCCAAGGCCTCCCTGACCCACTATGTTACGTCATGCTTCTCCCTCCTTTCCTGCCGTGCCAGACTCACCTTCAAAAGATCCATCACCTCTCTGCCACGATTCTTGCTGCTGCACGGATCTGATGCCGGGGATGCTTCTGCATGCCTCCAGAGCTGGATCGGGGCATCAGAGGCCTTTTCCAGGCCGCTGCTGCCTGGATATGAGGCCAGGGGATGCTTCTGTGGCCCTCCGGCGGCCCGATCCAGGTGCTGGAGGCCTTCTCCAGGCGCTGCTGCCTGGAAATGTCCCCCGGTCTCAGATCTGGGCAGCAGCAGCCTGGAGATGGCCTCCGACATCCCAATCCAGTCTCCGGAGGCACAAGGAAGCATCTCCTGGCTGCCGTTTCATTCTCTGTTGCAAAGAACAGAGGCCTAAAGTACCATGAGATCATGCAAGATCAGTAGCATGAGATCTCGCCCCACTGATCTCGTGTAATCTTGTGTTTCTTTAAGCCTCCATCTCTGCGAACTCACTGAAGGTCTGTAGTATTCAAGAAAGCGAAGGATCTCGATTTTTGCAGGATGAGTATTGAAGGGCTGGTGCCTAGGGAGACCCGGGAGGGAGGTGGGGAGGGAGGGAATAACCAGGGTGAATGTTGCAGAGCTCTGCGGTCGCTCATAAGGGTGAACGATTGCCGTGGTGCTGCAATATTCATATTTTCGGGACTTGCTTGTAAGCCCTAGGGGGCGCTTATCATGTAACTTCGAACAAGCATTAAGTGAATGCTTGTAATTCGGAGATTACCTGTATTCAAGTGGCTCCTATTACTGTCCATAAAAACATACTGTATGAAATTACTAGACATTATTGTCACTTCACCGGTTGTTATATATAGTGGTAAAACCTATATCACTGGAAGTGTTCACTTCTGGAAGGATTAAATACAAACTATTAGTATTCTGTCAAGAAAACTATTAGTATTCTGTCTGTCAAGACATTTATAACTGGGACAATATGAACATAATGTTAACAGCTTTTTCAAAGAAATAAAAACAATGGCACTTCGATCAAAACACTGACTTTGTGATTTTCAAGAAAAAGTTTATGAAGTGATAGCTAAAAAGTGATGCCACTGCAGCTATAGAATTATGTCAGGTTTTTGTAGACACTGAAAATGGCAGTATCTTCAAGATGCTAGCTAACCACACTAGGGCATAAACTACTGCAAACAGGAGCTCACTTCCTCAGATGCTTAGAGTGGGTTTGCTATTACAGTCTAAATTTAGGGAGTGGAAGAAGGAGAAGTGGATGGGGAAAAACAAAATTACATGATTGTGAAATTGAGGAAGAGACAGAGTGCCACTTTATCAGTTAGCAAAAGTAATAGGCTAAAAGCTCATTAGTCTGTTCAGATCTTCAGTAATGGATTGTAATTTTTTAACTGTTTGTAATTCTGCTGCCAAAATTTCCTGTTCCACCACTCTATTTGAGGCCAGTGACCGTGTTTGTGAGGCTGAAATGTTATGCCGTTGTCTTGCTTCCATTTGGACTCTGATGTTCAATTGCTATCCATTTATTTTCTTATGTAAAAGCTATCTTGTTTGTCCTATGTAGACTTCAGAAAAATGGATTATGACATATCGTCTTAGATGATGAACATTTGAAGGCACCCCTAACATTGAGAGTGACAATTATATTCTATTATTGTGCTAAGGTAGCTTTGGTGGAATAGTGGAATAATACCCATTCTTTCTTTAGATGACTTTATATTTGGACCAAGCTTAGGAAATAGAAGTGTCTTTAATCTAATAAAAATACCTAAACTTGATAATAATTCCCAAAATGAAAATGATCTGTTACGTTCTTACACAAGTTTAAAAAAAATAGAATTATAATTTGAGATAGTAGAAATTATAATTGTTGATACAAAGAGACCCATTGCCTAATTTCCCTCAGAATGTATTACATATAGTTTATACTGAGAGGCGAGGCATGCAACCTTCTCCTTTAATTTGTTGATGAACATTAGCCTATCTGTAAAAAACAGCCACCTATTCTCACAAAAAGCTTACCACATGCAATTTGATCAACAGGGGATTCTGACAAATCTTAGGATTTCAGTGTTTGGTTTAGCACATGGTAATGCAGATACACTTCTTTGTGTTGGCACTGTGCCCAGAAATGGAGAACAATTTGTTTTCTTAAGTTTCCATTCTACTTTTTAAAGTGAAATTGATTTCAAAGGTATATTATGACACAGAATAATGAAACTGGCATCTTAATATTGCATCATTGACAAGTCTACTTAACAGGAACCAATAAATATGTACAAAGTAACAGCTGCTCTTGTATAAAACAGCTTTTTTGGCATGAAAACATACTTGATAAGTGAAGATAAACCATTTTTAAAAATATCTTTTGTACTCTGCATGATAAATGCAGTTAATTCTGTATAATCTGATGTTTACACAGTACTCATAATGCAAAACCTTCTTAGGCAAGAATAAACCTTAAAATGCTGAAGCAAACATTTAATCAGAATATTTCATGCTGATTTTGAAAAATTCAATATATTCAGACATATAACTTACAAACTGTGATGGTATTTACATTTATTTTGCAGATATATCCCAAATGAGCCATTAAGCCAGATTTTGTTTATTACTTGTTCTAAAAAGCTATTATTGGAACTTTCTATTCTTAAAGACTCATGGGGGCAACGTTTTAAGATGAAAATTTTAAAGATGAAAGTCATTCAGCCCTCCTTAGGCTAGACTAGCAGAAAAGAAAAGTTGTCATATCCATAAAAAGATTGTTTTTGTAAGAAGGAGAGATTGCTATTTCCTTAACAGAATAAGAAGTAAATCTGGATGTTTCTCAATGGCTTAATACTGTACCAAAGGTCATTATTATCCTTCAGCCATCTGGAAATTGTGAATTGAGATGCTTTTTCAATGTTTATTTTGAAATAAAACAAATTAGAAAGATACATTTCTTAATTTAGCTTCTCTATCCAATATTAACATAAATAGTTGCACAACTGATGCTAACACCTTGCCTTAAAATTTGCTGCTTTAGATAGAAAGATGGAAGGACATTTTCTGAGTTTAGTTGAAAACAAAATTAATACTATAGAAAGGAAGAATGAAAAAGTGAACATCTGCAGGCAGAGCCCCAAATCAAAAATAGCACCTTCAGAAACAACACCCAAAAGGTTTGAAATGGCCATCCATGATGTATCAAAACTCTAGAGAAATACAAGTAGTCCTCGACTTACAACCACAAATGAGCCCAAAATTTATGTTGTTAACTGAAACATTTTAAAGTGAGTTTGCCCCATTTTACAACCTTTCTTGTCATAGTTGTTAAGTGAATCACTGAAATTGATAAGTTAGTAACACAGTTGTTAAGTGCATCAGGCTTCCCCATTGACTTTGCTTGTCAGAAGGTTGCAACATAGCAACAGTTATAAATATGAACCAGTTGCCAAGCATCTGAATTTTGATCACATGATCATGGAGATGCTACAAAGGTAACTATGAAAAATGGTCATGATTCACTTTATTCAGTGTTGTCGTAACTTTGAATGGTCACTAAATGAACTGCTGTAAGTCCAGGACTACCTGTAGTAGTAACTGTGAGAGGAATCTTGTAATCCTAGTGAACGATCACTTAAATATGAACCAGCAGTGTGCTGCAGCTGCCAAAAAAGTCCAATGCAGTCCTAGGCTGCATTAACAAAAGAATAGAATCAAGATCTCATGAAGCGTTAAAAGTACTTTATAATGCCTTGGTAAGACCACATCTTTGGTTGCATAAGCAAGATGCTGAGACTCTAAATAAAGTGCAGAGATCAACAACAAAGATGTTTTGTTGCTAATCTAAAGCTAAAACATATGAAGAATGATTGCAGAATTTGGGTATGTCTAGTTTAATGGAGTGACATGATAGCAGTGTTCCAATATGTAAGGAGTTACCACAAAGAAAGGGAGGAGGTGTCAACCTATTCTACAAAGAGAAATTTCCTGTCAGTGAGAATGACTTGCCTCCAGAAGTTGTGGGTGCTTCAATACTAGAGGTTTTTAAGAAGATATTGGACAACCATTTGTCTGCAGAAACAAACATTGCAATGGAGGATTCTTTGGGCTCCTTATTTGCCAGTAAAAACTGAACATAAAATTCTTTATTGAGAAATTAGGGATAGAAGAGATATTAGCCTTTCTTTATGTCTTGAGAGAAGTTATATGATAGAATATGAATTTGTATTTCAAAGTGTTTTGCAAACTGTCAGGGCGGTGATCCGGTGCCCAGGCAACTGGTTCTTTTGGATCCAGGGACAACAAGCACAGCAGTAAATAAAGGAATTTTAAACTTTATTATTAGCTCAAGCAAATAGATTTAAAAGCATAACGTAACCAAACAAGATGATATCCAAATCTCTTATAAGCTACCAGAAGCTCCTTAAGAACGACAGTTTCCACAGGAAACAATGCTAGTTTCTGTACAGAAGCTCCCCACAAACAACAACAACAATAATCCCAAGGTTCTTATCAAAACTTGGTACTATGACTTCTTGACCTGCTGTGGCCATGAGAGTGCAAGACCTGACTTTGATCTGACCATCCCTTGGGATAGGAACTGAAAATCTGAGATGTTCACGGGTTTGCAGCTATGTGAAGATTCTTCCCACTTCTCCTTTATTCAGTAAGTAAAACACAAGCAGGTTAGCTCAGAATGAGCTCTAAACTTCTAGACATTTCTTAATATGAAGGAGAAATCAAAGTATGTCATTACACGTACTCCTTGACTTACAATCATTCGTTTAGTGATTGTTTGAATTTACAACGGCACTGAAAAAAATGACTTATGATCATTTTTCACACTTGCAACTGTTTCAGCATCCCCATGGTCATGTGATCGAAATTCAGACGCTTGGCAACTCACTCATATTTATTCTGGTTGCAGTGTCCCAAGGTCATGTGATCACCTTTTGCGACCTTCTGACACGCAAAGTCAATGGGGAAACCTATTTCACTTAACAAACACAAATTTAAGTTAGTGCTACTAACTTAACTGCAGTGATTCACTTAACCACTCTAGCAAGAAAGTCATAAAATGGGGCAAAACTCACTTAACAACTGCCTCCCTTAGCAACAGAAATCTTGGGCTCATTTGTGGTCATAAGTCAAGGACTACCTGTAATACATATAATAGGATGAATAAGGGGATGCGATGGCTCAGTGGTTAAAGACGCTGAGCTTGTCAGCTGGCAGCCCGGGTTTGAGACCCGAGCACCGCACAATGGGATAAGTTCCTCTTACTTGCCCCAGCTGCTGCCCACCTAGCAGTTTGAAAGTGTGCAAACCCAAGTAGATTAATAGGTACCACTTTGGTGAGAAGATAACAGTGTTCTATGTGTGCCTTTGGCATATGTCACGCTGGCTCAGAAACGTCTTCAGACAACACTGCCTCCTTTGGCTAAGAAATGGAGTTGACCATTTCTAAAGTTGGACACGACTGGACAGGGGAAACCTTTTTCTTTATCTTTAGGGTGAGTAACCATCTATTGATGGTAGAAGCTTTCAATTTCTTCCAGAGAGGTTCACCTTATTTATTTGATAAGAAGACAAATTAGTCTTGATGAGGCTCACTGTTTCCTAGCAATAGCTGCTCTATGAAAGAATGTTACTGATGAAGCTACCTTGAAGGTTTTATGGAAATTATGCAAAACGTTATTGCTAGAGTCCTGACTTGAATGGGGTTAGAGAACCCTTGCTTTGAAATCACTTCCAGTAACATTCAGATGTAGATTTTTATTTTAAAAAATCCTTGAAAAAATAGCTGCTTTTATGTTAGGGTTATGGTATGAGTCTGTATGATTTTTAAAATCTTTGCCAAGGCCTTGCTCTGGATTACCACCTCAGCTAATCTGAGGTGTTCAGCAACCAGTGATGTGATTTATTATGCTGGAATTTCAGCTACGGTATGCCTCTCAAGAACATACAATTGATTACTATTCTAACCTTCATCCATCACATAAAAACACCAGAATCTCTCTTATTAATATATCTTTAAATGTTTATTCTGCATTTATCCAAGCATTTATGGCTTTTTTATTAGTAGGCATATTTACTGAATATGTGCTAACTTTTTTTATTAATTTTACACACAGAATATAAAGAAGATAATATAAAAATAAATATTCAGCAATATAATGAGTACCATCCTGGTAGCCAGAGTAAATAATTGATGAAATCTATTCTCCAACTAGATTTTTTCTTTCTGATATGTTGATCATATTGGGTCCATAATCATGTCAAGAATAAAGTAAATTAGTGGAATTCATCCTTAAATTTTCATCCTAAATTATGTTAATACAATAATAGCAGTATTAGAAGAATATGTCTAGGGTAGAAATTCTATAATTTGGACATTCTCATCTAGAAAATTCTCTCTACAGAGATACATGAATAATCTCCCAGGGAATGGTCTTTCAATAAATATCTTATTTGTGAATCAAGCTTGAGTCCTTATATAACATTAAAAAAGTGTAATAGTTTCCATAGTTATCCCTTTTCCTAATGCAAAAAAGCCCATCTTGTTTTATTTATTTTCAGAAAACTCCTAGAAATCATGTAATTTCTATTTGATGTAGGCCAAGTTAGGTCCCGAGAATTTAGAAAATGTACACTTCAATTTGAATTTAAGCAAGGGTTATGCTTAAATCAGTCTTTATGATGTAACAAGAAGATACTTTTTAACATTTTTCATTATAAGAAGTGGTTAACTTGATTTCCCCCCTATTGTACTGAAGAGCATCTGAACAATATTGTTAGTAGCCTCTGTATGAATATCATGAAAAAAAATCATAGTTATATATGCTGCATGAAGGTAGTTGAAATAAAGACATTTAGCCATAGGCAGTTTTTACAGCCACAGAAAAAAGTTATTACCTTTTTAAAAGTTGTATATTTGAATTTCTAAAACGAAAATCTTAATAGGCAATAAACATAACTGATACTTGAAAGGTTTTCTCTACTTGTGTTGATCTCTAAATACATATAAGCTTCATAGTTCTTTTTTTAAGTTACAGCTATTTTCTGAAAGCAACATGAAAGACTAACTGTCAAGATATGCCTGGCCAAATTTTTAATGGCCCAATGCACACATTTAACTGACAAGTAACTGAAATCTGACCCAGATGCTCAACCTTTCTTGTTACTTCCAAACTATTTTAGACTTAAACACCTAACACCTACAGGTGTTCACACTTTCCAGCTTGTCAGTAATGCAGGCCTTGCCAGATATACTATCAGGATGTGGGCAGACATAAAGACTTCACAGATGACTCCAGTTAAACCATCTTGACCACCTGTACCCCTTAAGGCTTTTTCTTGATTTGTCCTTCACAAAGTCACTTTGGAAAAATAGTTAGTAAATTACCAAATGGCTAAAGCAATTATAGTGAAGCCATGCAGCGAGGGAGTTAAGCAGGGCAAGGGAATTTAATTTGATAATTCATAGTCATAAGACTGAATCTTAACATTTAACCTTGCAGCAAATTACAATGCCTTTTTGATCTAGTAAAAATTCTGTGACCATTGAAACATGAGAATATAAAGCACACTCTTATGAAAATACGTTATCTCATTAGAAATATTTTCCTCTGCCAATAACTCTTTAGCAAAAAGAATAGGAAGTGTATTTGAATATGTAACATTCAATGTGTAGGTTAAATTTAGTTCTAGAGTAAAGCAACTAAAACTGACATTTAAATACTTTTTGTCAATTAAAATATCAGAGAATGCACTAAATTTAATTCATATAAAGGTAAAAACAACAAATTTGAAAGCAAGAGAAAGTTAGTGGTAAAAAGCATACAAACAGCAGATTCCTTAAAATACCTGTTCTTTAGGTGGATAATGTTGAGGTTTATGTGATGATAGCAAGTTTCATAATGAGAAGCCAGTTGATCCAATATTGCCAGATATGGTACATTTCACTCTTTTTGAGCCTGATGGATGAATGGATAGATAGATAGATACCTTACAATATCTGATGGATCTCAGATTGTTTTGGGGTTTAATTTCACTGGGCCTAGTCTTATTCATGCTATCTAAATCTGCAAGAAGTTGTTGCAAGTATAATTTGAGGAGATGGGTGGTTATAATAAATTCTTATTTATTTTTAACCAAATGCCACTTTTCTGTTTGTGTAAATTGCTCCAGACACACAGTAAAATCAATCAAAATTAAACATTAAAGCCAAGGAACACTATTAAAATATTTCATGGCATGAAATAATGCTAGCTTTAATATTTTTTCATTTAACTCGGCTGAGATAATGAATTTCTTAAATCAATTGACTGACTATAGTTATGGATTGAATAATTTAGTATCTGTTACATATGCTCTGGTAATGTCATGATTGGATTACTGCAATAGTCCTATCTTTGAAGATGGTTCTGGTATTTCAGTTGAGACTACAATATAGCTAATTGAGGTTGGATGTCACGATGATGTGACCACAGTGCTCCTTCAAGAGGACTGGCTGGGACTCCCTATTTGGGTCCAACTCAAAGATATGTCAAAACATTATTCTGTACAAATAATAGTAATATATCAGTGCTTCTGATAGGTGCTTGTCTTGAGATACAGGTCACCCTCAGTGGCTCTTTTCAGGAAGTCCTTGGTCAATGTAATCAGAGGGATGTTTTCAGTAGTGGGGGGCCTCTTTTTAATTAGCCCATGTAAGGCAGTAGATAGTCAACAGATTGTTCCAATTAATTTCCTATTTCCCCCCAACATTTAAGGAAGTAGTTTTAAAAATCAATTTAAATATCCCAATTTATACAGTTAAAATGACTATGTAAGATCCATAGTTATCACCAAAAGAATTGTGCAATCCATCAATGTAGCATGAATAAGAAAAAAAATTGATACTTTTTGCTGAAAATTACATTTTAAGAATGTTGACTAAAATATTTAATTCATTGGAAAAGAATTCACTGCCATCTGATTTTAAGTGCAATTCCAACATTCTCAGACTAAAAAGTAGTAAGTACTGTGATTATCAGAGCAAGAGGCTAGTAGAACGTCTTTACTAAAAATACCCCCTTTATGGATTACTGCCTTGTCGTGGCGAAGGGGCTTGCGTAACTCAATGAAGCTATAAGCTATGCCGTGCAGGGCCACCCAAGACGGACAGGTTATAGCAGAGAGTTCTGACAAAATGTGATCCACTGGAGAAGGAAATGGCAAACCACTCCAGTATCTTTGCCATGAAAACCCCATGGACAGTACTAAAAGGAAAAAAGATATGACGCTGGAAGATGAGCCCCTCAGGTCGGAAGGTGTCCAATATGCTACTGGGGAAGAGCAGAGGGCTAGTACTAGTAGCGCCAGAAAGAATGAAGCGACTGGGCCAAAGCCGAAAGGACGCTCAGCTGTGGATATATCTGGTGGTGAAAGGAAAGTCCGATGCTGTAAAGATTTTTTCTCCATAGGAACCTGGAATGTAAGATCCATGAATCAAGGCAAGCTAGACGTAGTCAAAAAAGAGATGACAAGACTGAACATCGACATCTTAGGAATCAGCGAACTAAAATGGACAGGAATGGGTGAATTTAACTCAGATGACCATCAGGTATACTACTGTGGGCAAGAATCCCTCAGAAGAAATGGAGTAGCCTTCATAGTCAATAAAAGAATAGGAAAAGCAATACTGGGATACAATCCCCAAAATGACAGAATGATCTCAATTCGAATCCAAGGCAAACCATTCAATATCACAGTAGTCCAAATCTATGCCCCAACCACTGGTGCTGAAGAGGATGAAATTGACCGGTTCTATGAAGCCCTACAGCACCTTATAGAATTAACACCAAAAAATGATGTCCTTATCATCATGGGGGATTGGAATGCTAAGGTAGGAAGCCAAAAGATAACCGGAATAACAGGCAAGTTTGGCCTTGGAGTACAAAATGAAGCAGGGCACAGGCTAATAGAATTTTGTCAAGAGAATACGATGGTCATAACAAACACTCTTTTCCAACAACCCAAGAGACGGCTCTACACATGGACATCACCAGACGGTCAACATAGAAATCAGATTGACTATGTGCTCTGCAGCCAAAGATGGAGAAGCTGTATACAGTCAGTAAAAACAAGACCAGGAGCTGACTGTGGCTCAGATCATGAGCTTCTCGTTGCAAAATTTAGGCTTAAATTGAAAAAAGTAGGGAAAAGCACTAGGCCACTCAGGTATGAACTAAATCATATTCCTGATGAATATACAGTAGAGGTGACAAATAGATTTAAGGAACTGGATCTGATAGACAGAGTGCCTGAAGAACTATGGATGGAAGTTCGCAACATTGTACAAGAGGTAGCAACTAAAACCATCCCAAAGAAAAAGAAATGCAAGAAAGCAAAATGGCTGTCTGAGGAAGCTTTGCAAATAGCTGAGGAAAGAAGGGAAGCGAAAGGCAAAGGAGAAAGAGAAAGATACACCCAATTGAATGCAGAATTCCAGAGAGTAGCTAGAAGAGATAAGAATGCCTTCTTAAATGAACAGTGCAAAGAAATAGAAGAAAACAACAGAATAGGGAGGACCAGAGATCTCTTCAAGAAAATTGGAGATATGAAGGGAATGTTTCATGCAAAGATGGGCATGATAAAGGACCAAAATGGCAGAGACCTAACAGAGGCAGAAGAGATTAAGAAGAGATGGCAAAACTACACAGAAGAACTATACAAGAATGAGCTTAACATCCCAGATAACCACAATGAGATGGTCACTGACCTCGAACCAGACATCCTAGAATGTGAAGTGAAATGGGCCTTAGAAAATCTGAGCAACAACAAAGCTAGTGGAGGTGACAGTATTCCAGCTGAGCTATTCAAAATCTTAAAAGACGATGCAGTAAAAGTGCTACACTCAATTTGCCAGCAAATTTGGAAAACTCAACAGTGGCCACAGGATTGGAAAAGGTCAGTTTACATTCCAATTCCAAAGAAAGGCAATGCCAAAGAATGTTCAAACTATCGCACCATTGCACTCATTTCACATGCTAGTAAAGTTATGCTTAAAATCCTACAAGCTAGACTCCAGCAGTATGTGGATCGAGAACTACCAGAAGTACAGGCAGGATTTCGAAGAGGCAGAGGAACTAGAGATCAAATTGCCAACATACGCTGGATCATGGAGAAAGCTAGGGAGTTCCAGAAAAACATCTACTTCTGCTTCATTGACTATGCAAAAGCCTTTGATTATGTGGATCACAACAAATTGTGGCAAGTTCTTAAAGAGATGGGAGTACCAGACCATCTCATTTGTCTCCTGAGAAACCTATATGCGGGTCAAGAAGCAACAGTGAGAACCGAACACGGAACCACTGATTGGTTCAAAATTGGAAAAGGAGTCCGGCAAGGCTGTATACTGTCGCCCTGCCTATTTAACTTATATGCAGAGCACATCATGAGAAAGGCAGGGCTAGATGAATCAAAAGTTGGAATTAAGATTGCCGGGAGAAATATCAACAACCTAAGATATGCAGATGATACCACTCTAATGGCAGAAAGTGAAGAGGAACTAAAGAGCCTCTTGATGCGGGTGAAGAAGGAGAGTGCAAAAGTTGGCTTGAAACTCAACATTAAGAAAACCAAAATCATGGCATCCGGCCCTCTCAATTCCTGGCAAATAGATGGGGAAGAAATGGAGGTAGTGACAGATTTTATTTTTCTGGGCTCCAAGATCACCTCAGATGGGGACTGCAGCCAAGAAATTAAAAGACGCTTGCTCCTGGGGAGGAAAGCTATGGCAAATCTAGACAGCATTCTAAAAAGCAGAGACATCACCCTGCCAACAAAAGTGCGTATAGTCCAGGCCATGGTTTTCCCAGTTGCAATGTATGGCTGTGAAAGTTGGACCATAAGAAAGGCTGAGCGCAAAAGAATTGAGGCCTTTGAACTATGGTGCTGGAGAAGACTCCTGCGAGTCCCTTGGACTGCAAGGCGTTCAAACCGGTCAGTCCTAGAAGAGATCAACCCCGACTGCTCTTTAGAAGGCCAGATCCTGAAGTTGAAACTCAAGTACTTTGGCCACCTAATGAGAAGGAAGGATTCACTGGAGAAGAGCCTAATGCTGGGAAAGATTGAGGGCAATAGAAGAAGGGGACGACAGAGAATGAGATGGCTGGATGGAGTCACTGAAGCAGTAGGTGTGAATTTAAATGGACTCCAGAAGATGGTAGAGGACAAGAAGACCTGGAGGAACATTGTCCATGGGGTCGCGACGGGTCGGACACGACTTCGCAATTAACAACAACACTAAAAATAGGTCCTATGTTCTAATACTGTCATTCTACACAAACAAAATCAAAAGAGAAATTCATAATAAAGTCCAGTGATGCACTAGTAGACATATATCAAAATAATAATTAAAACAATTTCTGCTGGATTTCAAATTATCTATGCTTTAATGACAGTCATACAACAACTACTTTACCACTTGTACACCATTAGTAAATGTGACTACAGCAGAAGTATTATGTTACCATCCCATTTGGCACTCTCAACAAAAGAAATCCCAGCTCTTTAGACTGACCAAGAGTGTAACTTAATTGAAAAATGCATCTAGACTCAGCAGAAACAAAGAGAGTTCTGGGATTTTCCTGCGAAAACCCACATAGATACCTCCCCTCTTCCTCTCTGGGCCACCCACAGTTCATAGTTTACTAACTGAGTTCATTTCTTTTGCTTTGGGAAAAATTGTCTGCTTCAGTCAAACATTCTTCATGACTTGGCCTTGGCAGATAATGTCTCCTCGGCAACAGAAGGTTCACTTGCATTCATAGTCCCCCCCCCCAGGAATTTACCACCCTCCTGCAGTCACTGTATGGCAAAGCTGCAAGCGAAAGCAGGTGCAGGCAACTATGGAGTCGAGTCAGGTCTGACATATTAGCTATAAAGACATAGCCAATGAACTAAGTGTGGAGATGTCCCTTCTACTGTACACATTTACCAATTAACCTGCAGACATTGGCGTAAAAAAACAGTAAAGCACTGGCAAACTAGACTCCAAGGCTTGACTCTGCACAAGCCAGAAAACACTACTTTCATCCCATAACAGGAAAACAGGTTGCAGTAAGTTGAAAGTAAGTAGGAGACAACACCATGTGTTTATGCTCTCCATAAACAGTTGGTGGTTCACACTTGTAAGGGAACAAATTGGCAGTGCATATATGTCCTATGTTACTGTTTATTCATGAGAGAAAATTCTTTAATGCTTTTTTTCTGATTTGCAATTGGTGGTGGTTTTATAAAACATAGCATTATATTTATTACAGAAGAATAAATGGATAATTTTTGGAAGTGGAAGATGTGATTTGGCACATAGTATCCATGTTTTGTATTGCTCAGATAGTATTGTCTAACCATTACTGGATGATGTGTATGTTTAAAAAGCCTAGACTTGCCTTTTAGTGCTAGTTGAAAATATGCTTCGTCAGGGAAGACAATACAAATACTTAAATGTGCTTTTAAGGCCATAGACATGAAAGTGGTTTAGATATCAGAACCCAACTTGCTTTAAACATCTCTTTATAACCATGATTGACAGTTTATAATTTACAAGAAGGGTGTGGCTACTAAATTTATTAAAGCAGATACAAGTACTGGTTTTTCAGCATTTATGCCTATCTCTTGTCTACCAGTTGGCTTTCATGGCTAAGGCGGGATGAGAACTCACCATCTCCTGGATTCTAGCCTGGTGCCGTAATTACTAGACCAAACTGGCTCTGGAAATATGCTAAAATATTTGAAAAAGCACAATCATTTGAGCTCCTCCAAATTAAGTGATCTGTTAGGTTTGCTATGATCTATATTATAGTATTATTTGAATTATCTTCCCTCCCTACTTCAGCCAAGCCACAGCCCCCTCCTAATCCATAAAAAAAATAGTTGAAAATATAATGGCATAAAAGGTAGCACGCTATGCTAGATTTAGGCCATTTAAGGTTTGAGTGCTAAACTACAGAAGCCAACAAAAACTCACCATATAGTTAAGTATAAAACTGTTTTCAGTAGTAAAAATGTTTTTCTTCTAATGGCACTGAATTCTGTACTTGTCTGTAGACAGCAAAGCCATTAGATTTTATATACTAAATTTAGTGGTCTTATGGGGGACTTCTTTTTTGATGATGATATTTGTTCACTTATTCCAACCAGCTGTTGCATTTATTGCCATTCTGGGGATGCTGACAGTCAATGGCTCTGATTAGTTATGGCATAATTAATATACTTCCATGTCCTTTATATTGTCATTCAAGAACTATGTTTGACTGACTTTTAATATTAAATAATAATTTAATCTTAATGCTATGTTTTTAGTTGCAGTGTAGATTTTATCAATCTTAATTTCCAATCGATTGGTCTTTAGAATTTGTAAAACAAATCTTTTTCCTTGTAAATTAGATAGAAGTACAAAACTAGTGTTAACTATTGGAGTTGCTCAAAAGGTATATTTTCCTGTTCAAGTCCACCTATCCTCTTTAGCAAAGCCTCTCCTCCAAATTAATAATCTAATTAAATAATATGTACTGGATTTAGGCAGAAGGATTTGTATTCAGAAATTTCTGTGCACTGTGTTGATAGTTCAGCATTTGTACTTTGGGTCACACTTTAGAATACTTTTAGTCAGCCTATTTGCAAAACTAATTAGCTATTTTCATAAAGTCTGGATACGAGAGAATTTGAGTGAGTAGATTACACATATTAACATTTTTTTATTATAGTGTTTTAAAATTTTGCTGTAATATCTTCCCATATCTATGAATTTTCTGGAAACACTATTTGGTTAAAACACCTATTTTCAAGTTTAGAAAAAATGATTCCTCTTGAAATTCCTTAGCTGACACATCTGTGATGTGTTACACCCTGTCACATCATATTACATCTTGCAGAATAAACAGAAGAAAGGTTATAAACTCAGTGTGCATACCAACTGCTAACAAGAATGTGTTTTTGCCAACTACTATCTAAATGAATGCACTCAGAAGTGACAATCCTAGGATCAGATAATTTCTGGCTGAAATTCCTTATCCATCTGCTGGTAGAAAAGTCCCATTTCTAATATAATAGTAAACAATATTTATGCACAAACTTAATGATTAGGAATAAACCAATCCATATCTCTATATACCTATGCCTATTTATATTTATAGTAAATATTTATATTTAAAATTACTACAAAGGTTAGGATCAATAAGAAAATAAAGATTTTTTTTTGTTATACTGAGTTGATTTATTCTTAAGGAAAGGCACTTTGTTTACTTATTCATTGTAGCCAGCAGTGACAATGACATATCATCACTAAGATGATTCCTGATAGCATCACCTTGTACTTGATACATGTGGCCGATCATATTATTGGTGCCCTGTATCTTCATGGTTCATTGTTTGTATTAAATAAGGAAACTATACCGATTATTGAAGACACAATGCTGAAATACTGGATTTATGGATGCTACCATAATACTTTTTTCTTAAAATACAGTTCATCTCCTTTCCTGTTCCTCATTTTTACTGAATATTGCAAGCCGATTCAGTATGATTTGATGATGTTTGTTTCAGGGGTGTTATTCCAGTACACAGAGAGCAAATTATACAGATTGATAATGAATCATTTCAACCAATACAAAGACTTAGTATAAAGCTGAAAAGTCTACCACATATGTTAAATATTTAACACTGATTGGAAGGGTTATGATACAAGGGGAAAATGATGTTTATCATGTAAATTTCAATAAGGACAGGCTAGGAAAACCAGTTGCCTTTAATGTACACATATATATTAGAAGTGTCAATCATTTGCAGTGGAATATATAGATCAAAATAGATAGCATGACATTGGAAAAGCAAACAGAAGTGGTCTCAGTTATTGTGGCCATGTCCTTTAATCAAACCAAGAAAAAACATGAGCTATTGCTCAGCTTCCACATAAAGCAGTGACTGTAGTTCACTGTTTAAAAACTATAAAATACTGAAGATAATATCTGTATAAAAATTTAAAACAGAAGTAAATCTCAGAGTGGCTTTATAAAATATATTTTATAATAGCTCTATGATGTAGCTATTATGGCTCTATGATGTGGCTATTCTAAGTAACATGGTTACAGTTTTATGAACATTTCAACACTGTTCTATTAAATAACACATCATCAGATGTTGCCACATTATTATGCTTTGATTTCTGAAACAGTTCAATGTTTGTAGATCTTTGCATTGAATAAAGATGGAAATATTGTTAGATATTTCTATACTACAATAAGAGCACAGTTGCCTTATCTTTATACAGAATTGCTCTAAATCACCATTTTATGTAACAAATAGCACATATATGTTAAGATAATAACATTTTATCTTATTTCAGGTTAATCTATGGCTGGGCTCCAGTCCAGAGAGAAATAATTAATGTGCATCAGTTTTCCATTTCTTGCGTCCATAATTTTAATATGATGGTATAGATTGCTCTCTCTCTCGTCACACATATACATGCACAAATAATCTGTGCGTCATATAGAAGATAATTGGTGCAGCTGTACTAAATCATAAAATCACAGAAGACAATGTGGTACAACTATTAATATAATCTGAGATTACTGTAATGGTATATAAAACACAATATGGTAATACAATTGTTTACACATTAGTCTACTGTAATTCTATTCTATACTAAAGATCGTTTATTTTGTTTTGCCCAATAATGACTTAATTTGATTAAAAATACATTTTATCATATTAAAATGTGATTAAAAATTGATTTTGTTTTATTTCACAAAGGTAACATGACATATTTTAGATTTTTAGTTAATGTAGGATACTTTATAGTTCCATACATATAACCATAAATTAAACTTTAACTTGAAAACTTTTTTCAAGTGAATCATTTTAAAAAAATTTAAAAAAAATCAAAAGTTCATGTTAGGTATTGGGCCACTGATTAAATCCTGGAAGGACTTTAATAATAATGAAGGTATACAAGTTATAATAGAAAACGTTTCTTATGTTACAAAACTGCAAAGCAGCCAACAATTAAAGACAATGTTTCTTTATAAAAAGAGAGGGCTTTGGAATTTCTCTTTGAACTATGCATCATTTATTGGGAATCTTGTCACAACACGAATCCCTTTGGGGTGAATGCAATTGATTTGAAGGTTAAAATAAATTAATCTTGCTGCCACCTATTGCAATTTATTGGAAGCTGGCCTTGGGAAACACACTGACATTTACTACATCGGCTTCAAAATGCAGTAATGTATTTATGAGTAACTTGTTCATCTTCACAAGCTTTTATTAATTATGGCATTTTAAATGACCTGTATTAAGGTCATTTAAATTTGTATTAGTTTTGCTAAGAGTTTAATGTTATTATCTCTCCTTGGTAATAACTACAAGTTTCATCACTTTTACATTAACAATATTGAGATGTTTGCTAAGGCAGAATTCCATTCTCCTCTTTTGCCCATTGCCCCATCTCTTTTCTCCTTTATGCTAACAATGCAGCCATACTGTTTGTAACCCAAGTTGGTCTCTGAAGATGCCTTAAAGCTCTATTACTAAAAGAAAATTCCTCTAAAACCAAAGTATTGGTATTCTTTAGAAACTACCAATTTCAGGCCCCAATTAGATGAACAAATTCATTGCCCAGGTAAAATCCTTTAAATACTTAAGTGCCTATTCTCAATCTTTTGCCTGCTGGTCTACCCAAACAAAAGAGCTTTTAGTATAAACCAAAGCATCCCTTGCTATTGCTAAACTGCAGGCCAATTTGCTAATAATTATGTCCCAGCAGTTATTAACTATTTATAGCTAAAGTTCTGGGTTTGATGCTGCTTGGTGCTCTGTTATGTATTTACCACGAATCTACTAACGTAGAAGCAATACAGTCAAAATTCTTTAAAATCTTACTACAAATTCTTTATTCAAATTCTAATGTTCTAACACAACTACATTTCCTTTGGGGATCAATTAAGACTGCCAGCTTAGATTCTGGCTGGAGCAAGTCTGTTGGAGAACTTTCTTAGTTGCCTCTCATCCTAGACAAGGCATTCTATTTTTCATAAATTCCTATTCTTTTAATTAATTAGGCAGAAATTAAATGAATCACGAATCTAATACTGTAATAACATATAGCAGTTTCAACGGTGAGTGCAGTGTATCACAAGAAATGTAGTTTTAGTAGAATATAGATTCTACTGAAATTGGAATTTGATTATTAGATGATTTCAACCATAATTTCTCTTGAGGCCAATTATCAAATATTTCATATGTTATGAACGTGGGAAATATTAAAATGGACTTTTCTGCTTTAATTGCCTTTACTGTGTTTTGGGCTTTAAGCTCTTTTCCAGTTCTCTGGTAGTACTCTGGTGCTCCAGAATTTTTGAAAAATATGGTTCAGTGGTTCTGAGATCACATCTGCCAGCTTCTTCAGAATTCTGGGATGCAGTCCATTTGGTCCTGGTGATTTGAACTTGTCTAGAGTGGATAGGTTCTCTTTCCATTTTCTTGCCTATTTGGACTTGTATTTGGGTTAAAATACACACATTTTTATCATTGTTTTGTTGTATTTCTATGGAGGTGTAATTATTTCTTACATAGAGTGTAACTCCACCTCTTTTATTAGTTCTGTTTTGAACAGTTTGAATCCCTCTAGCAGCTGTATGTTCCAGTCATGGGTTTCATCCCACCAAGTTTTGGTAGTGGCAGTGATGTCATATCTGCCCTCATGTATTAGGATTTCAAATTCACTCTGTTTGTTCCTCATACTTTGAACATTAGTGTATAGGCATCTGAGTCCTTTTTGACTAATTCTGTGTTCGGGTTTTACACCTCCTGTTTTGTATCTGAGTTCCCCTTCTTTCTTACTATTTGGTTAATTGCCCTGAGATTTGTACTTGGATTTAAGCTTTCAAAAATTCATCTCCCTCCCCCTCCAGTTTTAGTTTAAAGCACTTTGGATAAGTTCAACCAGTTGGTTTCCCAAGATATTTATCCCATTTCCTCTGAGGTGTAGCTCATCACCTGCTAGAAATAGAACTGCATTGCTAGAAGCAATTCCAGAACTCTTTGTTGCCATTGCTAACTGAATTATGGTAGTTGTTAGGCTAGGACCCACTCTGATACAATCCTTTCCAGCACTGAACCCAGTAAGTTAAGGAACTGCCTTGTCTTCAACTACCCCCAATTGCCCTTTTGGATGCCTTACACTCTTCTGCTTGACTTGCTGCCCTGTGCTCTGCTTGCCCTACTGCCCTGTCAGCCCTGCTGCTCTGCCAGAGGCCAGGTGACACTTGCTGTCTTCCTCCCACTGCTGATAAATGTAGCCAGCTTGGTTGTAGGAGAGGCAACTGCTGGCTATGCCAGGCCTTCTTCCCAAGGCTACTTGCATTGTTCTCTAAATCAGAGGTCCCCAACCTTTTGGGCACCAGAGACCGGTTCTGTGGAGAGAGGTTTTTCCGCGGACCAGAGAGTGCATGGTTTTGTGTGCTGCCTGTATCCCATGGATGGGGCTTTGCTTGTTTATGTGGACCGGTTGCTGGCATGCCACAGCCCAGTACTGGTCCAAGGACTGGAGATTGGGGACCCCTGCTCTAAATCAAGCAGGCCATTGTCATTATGCTTTGGAAGGCCTCAGGAGCTTTCTGAAGGCTTTCAGAAGCATCGTGGAAGTAAGCCAGTAAAAGCCAGTTGGGGCTGGCAGGACCAGTGAGTGCAGAGTGACAGGGTCAGCAGGGTGAGTGGAGCCCAGACCAGCAGGATAGCAGGTGACTGGAGGCCAGGAAGATGGCAACAGCTCAAACTTTGCACTATGGTGCTGGGATGGCTGGCCACAATTTAAATATTAATGTTTTGAATAATAAATATAAAATCAATGGCAGACAGCTATTTATATTGGTCCATGTCTGTAATATATTGGGTTGGTAGTAGATTGATATTTTTGCTAAGATCAAGTGGGTTTTTTTTAAATTACAGTTTCATGTAGACTTTATTGGGTTAGGGTTAACTTTCTGAAAATCAATGAGAATTCTAAATACACATGGTTGCATTGGAATAGGGCAGCTATTAACGAGAGGATACAGTTATACTAAAAAGTTATACCTGTGATGTCAGAGACCTAAACTCCAGACACCCCTGGAGCAACAAGCAGTTGGAATATTGGAAAAAAAAAATCATTTTTTCAACAAAATAATGAGAAAATTGCTCCAGTTCTGTCTATATGAAATAGGAGGCACATTCTCCTTTCCTAGATTATTGTGAGGGTGAAGATTATCACATGATTATATACAAAGTTCATGTAAAATTCTATAGCAATAGTCCATATTACCTGTCTCCACTTTGAATAGAAGCTGGGGTGAACAAGGAGCAGGACTTAATACCTTTTTAGAACTAAAAGTGCTATTTTGATCTTATAATGCTATAAATACATTCACATGGGATTTCAAACATAAAAAGCCCTTTGAGACTTTGGCCTCTTAAAAAGCTTTTATCTAATTAAACTCAACAATATTTATTTGTCCCCAGGCAATAGGCAAAAGATAGTTAGTTTTTGCCTTCAACAAATCTCAAATGAAACAAGCAAATGTTCCATTGCCTGAGTTGCTAAACCCACTCTTAATTTTCACTGGGCAGGAAATAGTTGCTCATTAACTTATATATTATATTTGGCAAACAACATTCTTATAAGTAGGTCACATTACAAACTCAGGGTTTAATTTTCTTTACCACATTACAACTAATGTTTTACTGTCTTACTTTAGTCTGTTCAAACTACATAAGCCAGTCTGATTATTACAATGGACACAGAGAACTGCATAAGAAGAAACTATTTCTGTTTTAAGTTTTAAGAGAGACAAATCACTTATTAAAGAATGGGGTACAGATCAAGGATTATTTGGTTATGAAAGTGAATGGAATAACACAGAAAATATTAAGAATGAAAGGTAGCTGTTATCATGTATATTTTAGTATAGAAACATGTGCATTGGCAAACAAATGCAAAATGACCAGTGATAATTCTCTGATGTCATAATCAAATGGTCACAAAGTCTAACATTTTTCCCAAACAAATTTGCTATGATCAAAATAACATATTTACCCTGAGAATGCAATGTTTGCCCCAAATAAATTTGTCTTCTTTAATTTTATGTAATAAAATATATAATATAAGGTATTTTAATCTGTTGCATTTAACAATAGAGCATTCACACATGTTTTCAAAAATACAAGACTGAAAAGCAAAGCAAAATTATATTCCTGAAGCCAGGACTTTCTTTATATTTTTGATATACATAAACATTTGCTTACATATGCATCAATAATACATCTCAAGAAATGGAGATATTTTGGATGTATCAATCTGTACCAAAATTAAATACATTAAGAACATTGATAACTATTCATACAATTGTAGATAGGGCCAATTTTGCAAACTTTGAACTTTTGAAAGATGTTGATGTATGAACTGACATATATATTTTTGAATAAAATCTGCAAATAAGATGGTGATAGATTTGATTTATTAAAGGAAATGTCTCTAAAAACCATTTGAGGATATTCCTTTGAATATAATGCATAACTGTCAATATAAATGTCAAGATCTAGATTTTTGTTTTCAATAGTCAATATAGTATAATTTGTTATCTTTGTTTTATTTTGTCAAGAAGTCTTATGCCTTTGAGGACTTCTAAAATGCTGCCATTGTCACTAAAAGCTGTTTCTGTATGCTTTTCTTTCTTCATAAAGATGCCAACACTGTTCTTCCAACCAAAAAAAAATTCCAATTAGTCTATATCCTTACTACAAGCATAACATGACAGTGATACAAGAACAAGTATTGATTTAAACAAAAAGCCATTTTTAAAAACAGTGTTCATTCTTACCAACTCCAGTAGTTATTGATTCTGTGTCAATGTTGTTAGCTTTTTTCTTTGCCACTGCAGCTAGTGCCAATTCACCCTTATCTAGTGCAAAGTAATGGATGTCCTTTAGAAATAAACCAAAATAAAAGATTAATCTAAAATGAATCTTGGGCAGGTAACAAAGAAGAATTTAAAAGGTTCTTTATTCCTTAGATCAGATACAGAGTTGGAAATGATGAGACTATATTTATAATTTTCTCTGTGTTATTCTGGAAATGCAGGTTTATAATCCAACTTGTATTTCTTTACTGGTACTTAGTAATGAATGAAGCAGTAACCATTAACAGAAAGAATAGAGCCACTCAATTCTGTGGTACAACTAAACTTTTAATAAACTGCTTAGATGTTCTTATTGTAAAAACCAAAGCTTTTGCAAATATCCTAGTATAAAGGAAACATGAAGGTTTATAATGAAGGTATATTTTTCCTAACATTTCCTAATGATTTATGATATCCTAATAAATATTTTTTTTGTCTTTTTATTCCTGAATGTCTCCAATCTGGATTTTTTACTTTGTTTATTTGAGTCTGAAAATTAGAGACATAAGTAACTTGGAAAACTTCATTTTATATTCTAAATTAGACCAAATCAGCATTTTATGCCCCCCCCCCCGCCACATCTGTCCTTTTGGCTGTCCCTATCAGGCCTGTGTGAGGTCAATAAAAGTGTGCCTTGCATGTAGTACAACTGCATTGCTTTTGTTTTGAGGCAACTGTTTTTTTTTTTTTTTTAAAAAAACACGTATGTACGGGCGTGTGTGTCTATGGATCTTCACAGCCCGGCGCACCACAACAGTCCCAGTTTCTCATGTGGCCCATTGGGAAAATTGCCCATCCCTATTCTAAATCAAAGATGCATATTCTGAGACCCCGATGTTATACATGACCCCAAATATTACAAGTTTGTCCACCAGAAATCCTTTAGCTTTTTTCAAATTGCAATTGTTAATATGTCAAAAAGGAAATAAATGATTGGTCAATAATCCTGCTAACAATATAAAATTAAATAAATTTTAGTTTCTATAAATGCAGATCTGTCCCATTTGAGTATAAAGAAATAGGAATACTGTTTAATGATTTCATGTAAAGGGAAAGTTTCTGAGTCCTCCCACCAAGCTTTACTTCTGTAGTTGTTCCTTTTCAAGATTGCTTTTATTTTAGATAACATTCCACACCAGAGTGGAATTTGAGAGAAATTACTTTATTTATAACATCAAGCTGGTTAATACAAAACAGATCAATAAGCATCTGATTAAAATGAAGCTACATCAGGAAAACCAATTAATCTACTCATTCTTGGGGTTTTTTTTAATCTCATTTTTTCCCAAATTCAAATGTACAAATTATACTTTATTTTATATATTTTAACTTCATTTTTCATGCTAGTTTAATTTTTTAAATTTGCTTGTTCACACCTTATTGTTTCTTGTTTACTTGACTGAAGTTGGATCATAATGTACAGCAACACTATTTGTTTTGCAAGAGAAATATAATATTTCAGTGAGTTGACTTATCTGTCACTGAATATTCATCAGTTAAATACAGTTGAATATTAGCACCAGAAAATATTATTGATCTCACTGTATTTTGAGAATCTTGCAGTATTAAAACAGTACGTTATGAAAGGAACTGTTAACAGTTTTATTCGTTTAGATATAGAGATATTCAAATATATGATCTTTTAAGTTACTTATTCTAATATAACACAATGAAAATTAGAGAAAAATATAATACATCTGAAATGAAATAAAACTGTTGCAATTTTATACATCAGATTAGCACTTACAATGAAAAATTTGAACTATTTATTATAAAATATATACATGAAACAAAGATTAACTCCTTTTTTTAGATTTATTTCCAGCTTTTATTTTTTACAACTCAGTATTCAATTCTGTAATGCTCCCTTCTCCTATTTTCCCCATACTGACAAATCTGTGAAGTGGATTAGACTTTAAGAGAAAGGCTGGTCTGAATGTCATCCAGGCAGCTTCTGT
This sequence comes from Crotalus tigris, assembly GCF_016545835.1. Lineage (NCBI taxonomy): Eukaryota > Metazoa > Chordata > Lepidosauria > Squamata > Viperidae > Crotalus > Crotalus tigris. The sequence continues at coordinate 637,624 of NW_024096660.1, forward strand.
GCCTGGGGGACTTACTGTATATGACTCATAATTTCTTCATTTCTCATTTTTTGTACATTAATCGCTACACTAAACTGGCTCTCACCAAGAGTACTTGGGGTAAAACATCAGATCATATTATCAACTAAGCACCTATCCCACTAGATCAGATAAGGTAGCACACTTCAGATCCTGCCCTCTAGAAGGATTTTGGAAACCTGCCTTTTCCAGGGTTGCCCTTACCTTGTTGAGCACCTTCCCACTGGCAATTTCAAAGGTCCCTACCTTTCTAGCTTTTCAGAAGGCTGTTAAGACCTGTCTTTTTACCGAGGCGCTGGGATTATATGGATAGAAGGCATGGAATGAGGATAGCTGAATATGTTGTGAAGCTTCCGGGGGTGGGGTGGGGGGAACTATGATACATTTTTTAATTGTTTTCTGTTTTTCTAATGATTGTTTTATTTATTGGTTTTATGGCTATGGTAAGCTGCCCAGAGTTGCACAAGATGGGTGGCCATATAAATCTTTTAAATAAATAAAAAACTTCTCCCGATATTGGAATGAGGGAGGATACTGTACTTATTCTGTGAGAGTGCCGAGTAGATTAGTGTTAGTGAAATGTATAGAGAACTCATGCGATATTCCCCCTTTATGAATAAGCACACAAAGCACATAGAAAAAGCCATCTAATGAGCATCAGAAGAAGAGAGAATGGCAAAGTTGAGCATGTCCAGCTTGCAGGGGATGTTCTCCAGAAATATCTTCAGCTAAAATGTGCTGGCTTTCCATTGTAGGACACTGGCCTTCTGCAAGAAGTAGAAGAGGCACAGTGCTTTAGGGCTGCTTGCAGCAGGTGCACAGGCTTAGTATCAGTTCCTGTATATAACATCCCCCAGGAAGAAGGGTAGCAAAAGCCACCTTTGGAAGAAAGGGAAGGTGAGGCCAGGCAAGAGTTGCTTGCAGCAGAGTCTAAATTTCCTCATAACCTAACCTCCAGGAAATCTGTTTTAGAAGATCTGGTATAAATATTCAGTGGTGTCATTGTGTAATTACAAATCAGTCTATTCTTTTGTAATTCTGATAATGAAACAAAAATATAAATATTTTTGTGAAGCATTTGTGTTCTATAAGAAAAACGTATTTAGGTATCACTACAAAGCTTGCTCTTCAAACCTTCCTGTAAGAAGCACAGCTGGCCCTGTTTCTCAGGTATGGTCAAAACAGTTGGGCATGTCCTGGTACACTGCAGATTTTCTAGGGCAGTGTTTCTCAACCTTGACAATTTTAAGGCATGTGGACTTCAACTCCCAGAATTCCACAGCCAGCATTGCTGGCTGTGGAATTCTGGGAGTTGAAGTCCACATGCCTTAAAATTGTCAAGGTTGAGAAACACTGTTCTAGGGAGTTACACAATACATTTATTGTGATCCTGTTAACAAAGTTCAGGCCACCTGGATGAATCCCTGCTTAGCTGTTTATTTTGAGACAGGCAGCCTGCCACTATCTATGAAAAAAATTGCACAGCGGCCTGTTCAGCATAATCTCCTATTGCTTTTATATTACTATTTCTTTTAGTGTTTGCTATTAGGTGCTAGTGCTAGTTGGCTGTTGTAAGTGATTGGCCTTTGGCTTTAATAAAGGATTCATTTATTAATTTATTCAAATTCTCATCTTTTTGTGTTTCTCTTATTATAATAGAAGTACTCTGAATAATGTTAATAGTTTTGAATGTCAGCATATATGCATACCACTCAAGAAAGATTTATGTCTCTCTCTGTAGTGTTTTCAAAGTAAAGCACCCCAACTAATTCCTTCCTAAGTATATGCCACCATAAGCAGAGTAAACATGTAAAACTTGTTTTTATTCTCTGATGATATTACAAATCAGTAACTTAAGGTAGAAACAGAATGGTGTAAGAAATATGAGTCATCCCTGATGAATATAAATGTTAACTTTAAATGGTTAGAGATGCAAAGACTCAAGGAACCACAACCTCCGAAGAAGTTAAAAGATGAAGGCATCCAACTCCTAAAACTCCTGGGAATTTGAAGGTGCCTAGAAACCTTGAAACAGGTGTGGTTTCAGAAGAATGTCTGTCTGGAGGCAAAGTAGTCAGAATTTGCCATCAATATTACACTTCCTCTGTCCATAATCCTAATAACATTGTCAGAAAAGAGAGCCCTCAGGAACTTCTTAAATGGATAAAAGCTTATACTATCAATTCGGCTAAGGTAATACTGTAATTGTGAAACTCGGTTTTATTATGTACTTAGTAGTATGTTCATCTGATACAAATGAATTAAAAGGATTTTCAGATTAAACTCATGATGCCAAATTTTCATAACTGCCTGTGATACTTGAAAACATTTTTAAAAAATGATTTTTTTTCTACTCAGATTTTTTAAATATAAAGCACTACCAAATAAAGGCTATTTAGTACATGGTTATATAACTTTTCTTTGATTATATACTTCTTTGTTAGGAGCTCATTAGATTCTTTCAACCACTATGTAAACAAATATAATGCTGAAGAATGATGATTTGCTTCCCAAATTTAACAGTACAAGTTCTGGGAATTTTGGAGGCTACGGAAGCAGTGTACAAGGGAGTAGTACATTGTACTCCCCTGCACTAAGCTGTGGTTATGAAACAATCATTGCACAATAAAAACTGGTGATCTGTATTTATATGTATATAATGTATAAACTATGATCCACATGATATGCTATAATTTGCTTTATCATTTATATTAAACAATTTGTTAACATTCATAAAAATATTTTCAAATGAACTTTCAAAATCACATTTTCTACACAAAAATGGTGCCATATATGATTATGATGTAGATACAAACTGTATAAAGTAGTATAAATATTTTTATGTTAAGAATATAGAGAAAAGTTCCTAATATTTTTCCTTTAAATAATTATATTTTACCACATAAACTACACCAACACTGATTTCGAAGAATCAAATCTTCACGTATCTATGCAAAATTCCAAGAATTTTTCAGAACATTTCTTATTCTATACTGCTTGAATCATCACAAATGTCCTTTATTCAAGTGTCTGTCTGCCCTATTTATAACAGAACATTAGTTGCCCTTTCAAACTGATGGCTCCAAAAGATGGACCCCACTACGAAAGGATTTAAAATGAACAACTTTAATAATGCTTGATCTTTCCTGTCATATAAACCAGCGGTCCCCAACCTTTTGGGTACCAGGGACCAGATCTGTGAAAAAAAAAGTTTCCCATGGACTGGGGGGGGGCATGGTTTTGTGTGCTACCTAGATCCCATGCACGTGCAGATGAAGCTTCACACGCTTGCGCAGCCTGGTTCCTAACAGTTCATGGCCTGGGGGTTGGGGACCCCGATATATAAGATTACCTGCTTTGGCACAGTAAAAATAGATTATATCTATTCATTTCATTTATTTTTGAATTTTATAGAAACTAATAAACATTGTTTCATTTAGATGTGATATGGTACTTTATACAATAATTATTTATACTGAAGACCACTATCTGAAAAAATCCTTTAAGAGGAGTTGCCTACAATAATATTACAGTTATTGTATTATTCTCACATTTAGGCACTTTGGTGAGAATCAGCAATATACAGCACTTAACAGGACTGCCACAAGAATGTACCTTGATTGATACCTCACCTCAGGCACCCTCTTGCTAGTTAGTTAGGCAATTATTGTGTTTGTAGTATTTTTACTCCATTCTTCAGGAAGTTCCCCCAGCAGTTTACAAACTCAAGGGTACTTTCATTCCTACTCTTCCATTTGTATTTTAAAGATTACACGGAACATGGTGAAATCTTTGAACTACTGACAAAAATTCTGCAAGGGTATTCTTCAGTTTCTATACATTCTCCTTCTCCCTGCACCTCCCTCATAATCTGTCTTAGAGAATTATCATGCTGCTGGAGCAACATATTTTGAGAAGTGACACAGTGTATAAATCCATTCTATTGGTGGATACCATTCTATTAGAACAGGGGTGTCAAACTCAATTTCATTGAGGGCCGCATCAGCACTGCGGTTGCCCTCAGGGGGCCGGGTGTTTGTGGCCAGGGTGGGTGCAGCCTACTGGGTGGACATGGATGGAGTGGGTGTGGCCTACTGGGTGGGCATGGCCAGCTCTACATCGTTCGCCTCAAGGGTCCCTGTGGGGGCCTAGGCAGGAGTGAGACAGATCTGAGGGTCTCTGGCAGAAGGGGGTGGGACCAGGGCAAGCGCCAAGGCATGGTCCATTTCTTCATTCCTCACAAAGGGTGACACTTCCCCAGCATGCACCCAGGGAACAGGGCCGACCTGGCAGGGACTAGTTCCTTGCTGTTTCTAGACAGCCTGGTGGAGCTAAGACTGAATGTGTTTCAGCATAGATGGCCACCACAAAATTGTACATTGGCTCCCGGCCAGCCTGGGTCAGGGCCAAGGCAGCGGGGGCTGTTCCCTCACTGTTTCCAGGATGGCTTCGCCGCCACATGAAATCACTTCGCGGGCCGCATCCGGCCCCCAGGCCTTGTGTTTGACATGTCTGTATTAGAATAAGGATACTCTAGAAATTCCTCAAGAAATGACAGATCACTTAACAATGGTTCAAAGTTCTGACCCACCCCCAAAATTACATACGAGTCTGTTTCAAAGTTATCATAGCTACACTGGCCCTGCAGTCACTCGCCCTTAGAACAGATCATAGAGATGCTGCATTGCCCTTCCTCGCCTTTTTTGTTTTGTTTGTTGAAGAAATGTGCCTTTCTAGGGAAGGGAAGGAGGGAGGGGATTAAGCAAGGGAAAGGTTTTGGGAAGTTCATTCTGAAACTGCTGCATTTTATGCAGGGGCTGGCTTCTCAAAGTTTGTTAGAGACGAGATAGCTTTGCAGGTTCCGATAACTAGCTGACCAGCAGTCAGTTGATTGGTGCAAAGAGGTCTGAAAGCCACCATTTCCACAAAGAATTCTCAGGGCTCTTTTGTTGATCTTTCCCACCTGTCCCAAATAGGTTCTAAAACTAAACTCTCCATCTCTGCTCTGCAATCTTATTCCTTTTAAAAACCTTACCTTAACTCCAGGTTGAAGATTAGAGGAACCAATCAAGCAAGGAAAGAAAAAAATATTTCTAGAGGATCCAGTCTGGGTCAGTCCAGAACAGTGATGGCGAACCTTTTAGAGACTGAGTGCCCAAACTGCAACCCAAAACCATTTATGCATCGTAGGGTGCCGGGTGGGTGTGGCCCATTGGGTGGGTGTAGCCCATTGGGTGGGCATGGGTACAATAGTAATGGCAGACTGGGTGGGTCTAAAAAATTCAATCAATCAATTCCAACTTTGCAAGATCATTTTTTTTCCCGCGAGAAGTTGAAATTGACTGATTGAACCTTTTTTTTTTTTTTGCACACGGGGCGGAGGCCTAAAGCGAAAAGGTTTTATAAAACCCAGCTGAAGGCCTAGGACTGGGGTGACGGCGTGTGTGCTCACAGAGAGGGTTCTGAGTGCTGCCTCTGGCACCCGTGCCATAGGTTCGCCACTACTGGTCCAGAGGATTAGTCTTCCGAGCTTTCAGATTCATGCTGGAGCTCATCCTTAGGGAATTTCTCTCTAGCAGAGTGTGTGCCTGCTAGAGGTACACACTCTGCTAGAGAGAAGTCCCCTGAGGATGGACTACAACACAAGTCCAAAAGCTTGGAAGATAAACCTCTGGTCCCAGTGACCAACCCAGATTGGACCCTGCAACATTATCCTGGGACATGTATATTGGCTTTCATTTGTGAGAAAATCTTTCTGTGGCTTTTTTCCTTGAACTGGAGGGGGAACAAAACCTTCATCTTCAAAAGTTAGCTGACTACTGTAGAAACTTGGCCAACAAAATAGAAGACACTGGGTCTTTGCAAGCTTAAGCTGTTTGTCTGACTACCTGATCAATAAGTCCGTCCCTCCCAGGTTTTTTTGTTTTGTTTATGGAAGAAATGTGGCTTTTGTTTATTATTTTGTTTATTGTTTATTGTGGCTTTCTAGGCGAGGGAGGAGTTAAGCAAGGGAAAGGTTTTGAGAAGCTCGTCCTGAAGCTGCCACCTTTTAGGCAAGGGCCGGCTTCTCAAAGCTTAGCAAGACACAGGAGGGCTTTGCAGCCTCCCAATGGCCAGCAGATCAGTGCAGAAAGCTCTGAAAGGCCAGGGAGCTCCTTTCTTTGCCCTAGAAAGGCAGGGCATCTTGGCAGAAAGAAGGACAGGGGGAAAATTAGGAAAGGCAGGTGTGGCCAGAGTTTTCCTTTCCCATTGCTTGTCGCTGGCAAGACAGTAGCTGTGTGGCAGGCCAGCATGTGCCACCCAAGGGGTAGGTATGGGGCATCTTGGGATGGGGGAGGCTTTGAGAGTCCTGAAGCAGGTGGGCTTGTACTTGCACTAGACCTCCTGAACTCTACTTAACAATCTGTTCATTCGTTTAATAAATGCACTGGGGACAGCAGGGATGGCTGGTTGTTACTTGAGGCAATTCATTTAACATTATCCCAACTTTTGACCCTAATGGGCAAGCACCATGTTGGTCGTTAACTCAAGGATTACCTCTACTGGATGCAACAAAGAAGGTAATCAATAGTCTTTGCAGGCTTGTGCTCGATATTGATTCAGATATGTACCCAAAACCTTTGTCAAAATTCAAGAGTCATTTTACAGGGTAAGATTTAAGAAACAGCGGCTACGCTATCTTTTTATAGTATCCAACTATATTGGTAGGCTAATCTACACCATTTTACACTTAACGCTCAGATTTTACATATATGCAGCCTGAAATATTTCAGTTGTAGTTCAGTTACATTTGCATTTTGGCATGCATGTATGTAAAAAGATTACATTTGTAACTAAAATGTAACTTAATTCTTTTAAAGCAGTGTACATCTAAAACAAAGTTTTTGTTGCTGATGTTTTAAAGAAGCCACTGTTGTAATTTGTCAAAATGTTTACTGTCTAAAGCTAGGTTGCAAAAAATTCTATAGGGACATTTTTTTTTTTTTTTTTTTTTGGGTATTTCAGAAATACAAGAACGCCCTACTTCACCTGAGGACTTTCTGCTCACTACACAGCTGTTATGCATCTATCGAACTGTAGCCGATTGGTCTTAATAAATGGTTCATTTCCCTCAAGTGAGGTATTAGTAAGATAATTGGTTGGTAGCTCAGAAAGATATATATATGTATGTAAATTTTCTTTTTTTTTATTAAAAAGTTTTATAAAAATTACAATATAACCCACCCAAACCCCCTCCCTCCCCAACTTCCCAGAGCTGAGTATAGGGTTACAAATATAATAATCATAATCTAACTAACATTAACCAACTATATAAATAACCAAGTCCATAATGCACTTTAACTCCCCTTTAACATAAATATAAACAAATTAAAAATAAACATAATAATAATGAAAACATAAACAAATTAATATCCTAACTATTAAACCATACAATCTCGAAATTGTTAAACAGTACTAATACTAAAAATAATAATATCATAATAATACTCTAAAATTCAATGTGTGTAAATTTTCTTGTTCTTATGAAATTGTAAAACAGTTTAGTTTAGTTTAGCATATAACAATGCGCCAAGCTAAGGAATCAGATTTAAAAGTAAGAATAGATTATTTTCTATTGCTTGTGTTTGCACTATATTGAATTCCAGTCTGACTGGTCACTTTCACCCAAGGTTCCGGCAACTTCAACTCCCTCTATCACTTCTTCTCTATTAGTAAGAATTAAGTCCAGTATGGCTTTACTTCTACTTCCCTCCTCCACCTTTTAGATGACAAAGTTGTCGGTTAGGAATCTGTTTGATCTCCCGCTCACTGCAGAGTTTGTCTCCCAGTTGATATCTGGATAGTTGAGGTCTCCAATTACTACTGTGGTAAGCTTCCTACACAGATTTGTTAACTGGTTGGCAAAGAGTTCATCTATTTCTTCTGATTGGTTGGGTGGCCTGTCTATAGCGACGTCACTTTTTTTCTCTTTTATATTGGGCCATAGACATTCTGGAGAGATTTTATCTTTGATAATGTGCATTTCTGTAGATATGTACTGTTCTCTTACATATAGTGCAACTCCCCCTCCTCTTTTTGTAGATCTATTTCTTTTGAACAATTTATATCCATCCATCAGTCCATTGTTTGAGTTTTTCTTTTTTCTCATCATAATACATTAATATAGCCACAAGAAAGAAAAAAGGGTTTTCTAAAAAGTGTAAAAAGCACCCCCCCACACACACACAAACACACACACACATATTTCTGGTATCTGTATGCATATACATACTTTCTCAGAAATATTTCAGAGGGTTCTTTCAGAGGGTTCTTTCAAAGCATGCTTAATTGAGAAAATTTATCACAGTACACAAATCTTTCTAATTAGATGGAATAAGCTGGATGATTAGAACTATATACTGAAAAGTATTAAAAGATTTGTGCAATTCTTTTTGTATAATTAGAAAGGAATGTTCAAACTCTATAAAAAGGGAATGTAATTGTGTAATTGAACACAGAAATTAAATATTAAGATCAAATTAACAAGGCAAGTAGCATAATAGAATAAATTATATAAACAGCTAGTGTCAAGGCTTAATTTAAACAGAATATCTTAATTATGCAAAAGAGCTGAGTTAATGTAACTCTGTAAGGTTTCCCCCATTGTTTTTCTTTCAGAAACAATAACATCTCCTGCAGATCTACAGCAATAACCTGAGAGACTGTAAAACTGCAATTGTACCTTAAACTTAATTGTCAGATTCTGCTGCAGAAATATTTTAAGAAAAAAGCTTTCCAGACGGCTTGAATATAGGATCACTTATGAACTGAGTTACTTTTATTCCTGTTGAAAATTGTCTTGAACAGAGGTAACAGAATGATAACATGTAAATACCTCACTGCAGTGATTGACTTCTCAAGCATCAGTTATAGAAATCTAATATGTGAAATGTGATGAAGGGTTTAAAAAGTCACAAAAAATTTCCACCTGTGTCAGAATATAATTAAATTCTTATTTAAGATTATTATCTTACCAAAACATAAGGTAAGGTAAGGTAAGGAGAAAATGGTATTAGATATTCTTTCCAGTGGAATTTTTCAACACTTCCACTGATTTCATAAGTTCTATATGTCCAGTTCACTGAATCAGTAAGGACTTAACATAAACTATTTCTAAGTTGCACTAGACTTCCATCTTCAACTTGAAGATAACAAAAAGCTTCCTTATACAGGTTTGGATTGCCTGTATACTGATGAAAGCTTTTAGATTACAAGGAATGTTAATTAAATTACTATCAAAATCCTATCTGAAAGAATGAATGATTCTATTTTAAGATCCAAAGCAAATGATTATTTCAATAACTACTACAGAGGCCAATGTTAATACTATAAAAGATGGTATAAGTTGAACAGGGTAAAATGGTAAAATGAGGCTATGTTCCCTGGTTTGTCCTATTAAAGAAGTTAAAGTTGTTTTAAAATAAGCATATTTTCCTTCTAAAATAAGCATATTTTCCTTCAGATACAGTAAAATTTAGGTTTACCATTCTAAATCAGATGACATAAAACTATAAAGTGATCTATAGTGGAATGGCCAGATATGAATTCTGTCCATTTATGATTATTATTTAATTATTTCCCCATAGTTTCAGTGCTGTCACATCTATTCCATGTGTCACTACAATATAAAAAAGATGTTGAGACTCTAGAAAGAGCACAGAGAAAAGCAGCGATGATGATCAGGGGACTGGAGGCTAAAACATATGAAGAACGGTTGCAGGAATTGGGTTTGTCTAGTTTAATGAAGAGAAGGATTAGGGGTGTTCTGATATCTAAGGGGCTGCAACAAAGAAGAGGAGGTTGATCTATTCCCCAAAGCACCCAAAGGCAGAACAAGAAGCAATGGATGGAAACTAATCAAGGAGAGATCCAACCTAGAAATAAGGAGAAATTTCCTGACAGAACAATTGGTGAATTGCCTTGCCTTCAGAAGTTGTGGGCGCTCCATCACTGGAAGTTTTTAAGAAGAGATTGGACAACCACTTGTCTGAGAATGGTATAGCGTCTCTTGCTTGAGCAGGGGGTTGGACTAGAAGACCTCCAAGGTCTCTTCCAACTCTGTTATTCTGTTAATTAAAAAAGGGAATCCAAAACTCAGAAGGCCAGATCTCCAGGAGGATGATAGCATTGCCCTCACCTAGCCAGATTTCAATAATACATTCCAGCTGTCATGAAGAAACCTAGCAATTACAAATGGATCTAGCATTTACTCCAACCAGTGTGAATCCAAGGCCCCCAGTGATCTGAAGACTAAGATCTAGAAATGGACCATGCTTTCCAGACTTACTCAACAGGATTTTCTAGAATGCAATGTAACTAATGGTATCAAATACTTTTGAGAAGCTCAGAACAAAAGAAATGGATTGTATTTCTATTGTCCAATTCTTAATCAAGGATAACTTAGCCACAACTAAGTTAATTCCCAAAATGAGATCAGAAACTACAAATCAAAATTATTTTGATAGCTATTGACTAAATATGTATTACCAGAACACAAGGCAGAAATGACAATGGTTCAGATTTTATACAGAACTATAGTATTACACTATAGAGCCAATTCACACCATATTTATCACAAAACAATCATTGTATGTGATAATACATTGTTAAGAATTGAGAATCATTGTTGAGAAAAGGTGAATATTGGTGATAAGAGAGCCAGTTCTCAGGGGAACAAAAACTATAGTCTGCAGACCAGGCAGTCAATCTAGGGAGATATATTGTCTTCCTGGAGCAAAAATCAAAGATGGAACTGAGTACCTTACTAAAATAATCAACCCCACAGATTACTAGCCCTTTCTTCTCCTACATGTGGGAAGCAATGACACAACAATAAATCTGAAAACAATAATGAGATTAGAAACAGCTAGGGAAGAAAGTTAAAGAATTAGGAGCTCAAGTGGTGTTTTCATTTATACTTCCAACAAAAGCCAACATCCAGTGAGGGAGCAAAGGATTTTAGAAACAAACCACTGGCTTAAAAACTGGTGTCATCAACAGAACTTTCACTTCCTTGATCATGGTCTGCATTACCTAGATGAAGGCTATTGGCAATGGATGGACTGCACCTCACAAGAACTGAAAATATATTTGGAAAATGACTGGCTCATCTTACCAAAAGGGCTTTAAACTAAAATTGGGGGGAGAAGGGGGGCAATCTTCACAACCTTTAGAACCTAATTCCAAACAAAAACTAGATAACTAATCACATAAGGAGGCAGGGAGTAAAGAGAAAGAAATAAAAAAAGAAAAACATAATGAAGAGGGAGTGATGGAAAGGATGGAAATCCCAGTTATTAAGTAGGAGATATAAGAAACATATCCAAGGACTCAAATGCCTGTACACTCATGCTCAAAGTTTAGGGAACAAACAGGGTGAAACTTGAAGTATTAGTACATAAAGACAGATATTATATAGTTGCCATTACTGAAACTTGGTGGGATGAAGCTCATGACTGGAATGTACTGATGGAAGGATACAAACTATTTAAAAGAAACAGACCTAACAAAAGAAGAAGTGGAGTTGCACTATATATAAAAGATCACTACAGCTCTACAAAAATACATAAAACCAAGGATGAAAACCTCCTAGAATCCATATGGGTCAATATAAAAGGGAAAAAATGACATTGCTATAGGAATATACTACAAGCCACCCAACCAAGCTGAAGAAATAGATGAATTCTTTGCTAATCAATTAACAAATGTATGTAGGAAACAAACCACAGTAGTAATGGGAGACTTTAACTACCCTGGTATCAACTGGGAGACAAACTCTGCAGCAAGTGGGAGATCGAATAGATTCCTAACCAACTTAGCTGACAACTTGATCATCCAAAAGGTAGCGGAAGGAACTAGAGGAAAAGTTATATTGGACCCAATTCTTACTAATCGAGAAGAAGTGATAGAGGGAGTTGAAGTTGCCAGAACCTTGGGCAAGAGTGACCACGTCATAGTGGAATTCAATATAATGCAAACACAAGTAATAGAATATAATCCAACCAGTGTCTTAAACTTTGAAAGAGCTGATTTTAACGAACTCAGAGAGAGTCTAAGCAAAATTTCATAGATAAAAATCCTAAAGGGGAAAACAACTCAAAAGGTGTGGGAAACACTGAAAAATATGATCGTAAAAGTCCAGTGCAACACATAGCACTGAAAAAGAAAAACAAGAAATCCAAGAAGAAACCAGCATGGTTGCACAAATATCTCTCTGATAAAGTGAAAGACAAACTTGGACTTCAGCAAGACATTTGACAAAGTAGAGCACAACCTACTTCTTGATAAACTAGAAAAATGTGGAATAGACAACATCACCCCAGATGGATTTGTAAGTGGGTGACAAACCATACTCAAGAGTAGTCCTCAATGGTACTACATCTACAGGAAGGGAAATGAGCAGTGGGGTACCACAAGGTTCCGTCTTAGGCCCAGTACTCTTCAATATCTTCATAAATGACTTTGATGAAGGAAAAGAAGGGAAACTCATCAAATTTGCAGATGACACTAAGCTGTCAGGAATAATCAACACCTCAGAAGACAAGCTTAGGATCCAAAAAGATCTTAACAGACTTGAACAATGGGCCCCATCCAACAACATGAAATTTAATGTGGAGAAAAGCAAGGTTTTACACCAAGGCAGGAAAAACCAAAGGTACAAATACAGATTAGGCAAAATCTGGCTCAGAAACAGTAACTGTGAGAGGGACCTTGGAGTCCTAGTGGACGATCACTTAAACATGAACCAGGTGTATGCAGCAGTAACCAAAAAAGTTAACACAATCCTTGGTGGTATAAACAGAGGCATAGAATCAAAATCACGTGAAGTATTATTACCACTTTATAAATCCTAAGTAATACCACACCTGGAATACTGCATCCAGTTTTGGTCACCACATTCCAAAAAAGATGTTGAGACTTAGGAAAAAGTGCAAAGAAGAACAACTAAGATGGTTAAGGGTCTGGAAACAAAAACATATGAAGAATAGTTGCAGGAATTGGGTATGGCCAGTCTAGAGAAAAGAAGGACTAGAGGTGACATGATAGCAGTATTCCAGTATTTGCGGGGCTGCTACAAAGAAGAGGGGGTCAAGTTATTTCCAAAGCACCAGAAGGCAAGTCAAGAAATAATGGATGGAAACTAATCAAGGAGAAAATCAACTTAGAATGAAGGAGAAACTTCCTAACAGGACAATTAACCAGTGGAACAGCTTGCCTTCAGAAGTTGTGAGTGCTTCATCACTGGAGGTTTTTAAGACAAGACTGGACAGCCACCTAACTATAGGATCTCCTGCTTGAGCAGAAGATTGGACTAGAAGACTTCCAATGTCCCTTCCAGCTCTCTTCTGATTGATTGATTGATTGAATGATTGTTACAGATTATTGTTTGATCTTAGAAATGTCACTAGCTTATGAACTATAAGCTTATACATTAAAAAGATTATAAATTACTTCAAACTTGGTTAATGTGTACCAAAAATGGCAGAATTAATCCAATAGCTGCAACAGTAGTGAAAATTCTTCAAGTGTAACTTACCATAAATAAGTCACGAGCACCTATATCAACTGCTAGCAGAAAGGCCTTTTCAAATCTTTGGTGCCTATAGAATGAACAGAAACAAAAATAATTGAAATTGATGGTATTAATTACATGTAACAGACACAAATATGTAACCACAGCCATGAATTCTAGTTCCACCTTGGGACTAGGGTCAGCAGGGTGATCATGGGCCAGTCACTTTCTCTCTTAGCCTTAGGAAATAGGCAAGGGCAAACTACTACTGAAATTTTGCCATGAAAAGTACAGGGACATGTCCAGTCAGTTGCCTCCCTGCCCCCATCAAATCTAGATGAGAGTAAGGGGCAAGGGAAGGGAAGTATCCTGCACATCAATGTCTGATTCCAAATTCATCATTTTTTTTTTTTACATTGTAAGTGAAATGTACTGTAAATAAGCTCAGGGCAAAGAAAGAGCTAAGACCGCTGCCACCTCTATTTCTGATCACCTCTCCAACAAAAGTCACTTCATAAAATAAGCAAAATAGGTTTGTATGTGACATACAACCACAGCACTTCTCTACACTGAAAATTTTTTGCAAAATTAAAGAGCTACAGTTCTACTTATGACACAAATCTTGCCATTGTATTCCAACATAGTGATGGTGGTGGAGAGAGGAACTAAGAACATTCAGGCATGTGTGAAAGTCTTCATACATGCTTAGCTAAAGCAAGCAGGTGCATATAGTAAGAAGTAAGACAGGAAAATTCTGATGGTTCACATTAATGACAACAAAAAAAGCATATTTTCAAAGTGTGCAATAGAAGAATATGGAAGACCACTCCTGAAATTTACCAAAAAATCCATGCGGACAGATAAGATAAAGCTAATAACAATGTAATTCTGGAAGATGGATCCTTGAGATTGGACGATACTCAACAAGCTACAGGTAGTTCTTGACTTACAACCACAAATGACCCCAAAATTTCTATTGCTAAGCAAGATAGTTGTTAAATCAGTTTTGCTCCATTTTGCAACCTTTCTTGCCAAAGTTCTAAGTCAGTGGTTCTCAACCTGTGGGTCGGGACCCCATTTGGGGTCGAACGACCATTTCACGGGGGTCGCCAAACAAGGCTGTCCGCCATTTTTTTCCCCTTTTCTTTGGCCACGCCCCTGGCACCCGGTGATGTATAAGTGGTTGGGGGTCACCACAACATGGGGAACTGTATTATGGGGTCGCGGCATTAGAAAGGTTGAGAACCACTGGTCTAAGTGAATCACTGCTGTTGTTAAGATAATGACATGGTTGTTAGGTGAATCTGGCTTTCCCATTGACTTTGCTTGTCAGAAGGTTGCAAAAGATAACCACATGACCCCAGGACACTGCAACCATCATAAATATAGGTCAGTTGCCAAGTGTCCAAATTTTGATCACATGACCACAGGATGCTGTAATGGTCATTAAGTGAAAAAGGGTCATAAGTCGCTTTTTCAGTCCCATTATAACTTTGAAAAGTTACTAAATGAAAGGTTATAAGTTATAATTGTACTAATGGTATTTATGACATGGCAAGGTAAAAGTCTGCAGGATGCCTAGTTTCTGATATTGCCTCCAGGAAAAGAAAACACAAAGAGAACAATAGTGGGAATATGGAGCATAAGAAGCATGAACATGAAAAAGCTCAACACAGTGAAAGGTGAAATGAATTTACTACACATTGATATCTTAAGGATCAGCTAATTGAAATTAACTGGATTTGGATCCCTTTTGGATCATGCTGGTTACTTCTCGGAACATACAGAAAAATAAGCAGGAAGTTGAAAGTCCCAGACAGCTCACAAGCAGGCTAGTGGGCAGGTAAAAAACAGCTGCAGCATGGCAAGACCAGCTCTGCCAGATGGGTGCTTGTGCACCAGTGGTTGGTATAGCATGAGCATGGTAGAGCCAGGGATGGCTGGTGCAGGAGGGAGTGATTGCATCAGCACAGGCAAGCAGGTAGACATGTGCTACAGAGTACCAGATTCCCAGGTACTACATAGCCAGGGTCCTCAGGAGAAAATGCCAAGGGAGTGACTTGATACTTTCCCTTACAGCTTTCCCATTGACTTTGTTTGTTGGAAGCTGACAGGAAATCACTAAACAATGCAATCATGTGACATCATGCTTTTTGACTGCATTGCTAATGCAGGCAGATACTACTCTGTATTTCAAATTTTCTTCCATTACATTCAATTCCACTCAAGCAAGTTTAGTTATGCTCACTGTATTTTTTTTTATTTTCTAGATAACCAGGTATGGGAATTTTTCTTTGAGGAGTTCATCCTCTTGGCTTTACCATATTTTTCGGTATGCTTATGATCTATTCCACCCTTCTCCTTTAAGGCAAACAAAATTCTGATAATTCATACAGTACAACCTAAGGATCACTGAGGCTAAGTCAGAACCTTCCCAGTTCTGGTCACTTTTCCACTTTTCCAATTCCACTTTTTCATTAGTAGCCAAGCTTTTTGAAGAAAAAAAAAACAAATTAATGTAACTAAAACAATAAACACCAGTAAAATAAGATAAGCACAATATTAATAAAGTCATAATGAAACTTTCATGAAGTCCTGATATTCTACTTAAATGTAGAAGGAAATCATACTAAGACTCAAAAATATTTTTACTAACTACTAACAACCAACAAGCTGTCTTAGTCATGCTCATTGACTGTGTAAGTAAATTCCTTGTGCTGGACTGATAAAAAGGAAAACTGCTTTTTCCCCTGCTTCTCTTCAGTAAGAATACAATTTTTGGAAAATCATCTGTGGGAGAAAAGTTATGTCACTTTGGATTTATAAACATTTCTTTAGAAATGAAGAAGTCTCAGAACCTGTCTCATAAAGAAGTCAAATGAAGGATGATGTGTGATTGCAAAAGATGTTTTTAAATCCTTCCAAAGGAAGACAATGAGACTAATGAATATTGGAAAAAAATCACATGTAATTAGGCAGAATAAAATGAAATTCCAAATTCTTCAAACTTTAAAATGTGCATGCAATGGAATATTATTCAAGCATTTTAACAACAAGCAATTGTATTTAAGCCTTTGAATGAATGATGCAAATAAGTAAAAATAACTATATCTCCCAGACATTTATTTCAAGGCTTACATGATCACTTTTAATTCAGTAATTCTGTTTGATATTTTAATTTAATACTTTACTCTTTCATTCAGTTTCTAGGCATCTAGCCCATTTCTTAAGCATAATATAATTATTCATAAGAAATGCTTTCCTTATAAATTCTCCTATTAGCAATTGTTGGGTCAGAAACAACATTCATGGAGGTACAAAATGAAAAATGATGTTTCATTAACTATAATTTGCAATATTATAACAGTTTTATTCTGCACCCTACTAAACGGCATTCCTCAGCTAACAGGGCCTGAAGTATGCCTATTTTGCTGTGCTCGTTCTGAGGGGTAGAACCAACTCCAAGTAACCTGGCCCTGAGCCATGAATTGCATCCAGAAGACACTGGCAACCCAGGCATCTCACAAATTAGTGGTATTACATATGCCGAGTAACCAGTGCCATTAATTACTCATATTGCTGCATTCTGCACCAGTTGAAGCTGTCAAACACAATTAACTTAATCTTTGATTCATTAATTTTCAGACCCATATTTTTTTATTTTTTTATATTAATAATACAAAATTAAAAACACATTGGACATAGATATGACATCACTGGTTCCATACATCTTCCGACATTTTACAGTAGTATTAGTACTCATATAGACATATAGTTCTTGAGCTTTGCTCACTATTTATAATATAAATATGAGCCGAGGTGGCACAGCAGTTAGAGTGCAGTACTGCAGGCCACTTTAGCTGACTGTGTTCAGCAGGTCAGCGGTTCAAATCTCACCGGCTCAAGGTTGACTCAGCCTTCCATCCTTCTGGGGTAGGTAAAATGAGGACCCAGATTGTTGGAGGCAATGTAAATATATATATACATTGCTTACTGGTGTACACCGCTTAGAAAGTGCTTGTACTTAAAGTGGTATATAAGTCTCATAAATAAATAAATAAATAAATAACATTAACACTTTCCCCCTTATTTCTATGTATCTATTTATCTTTTAAATATACATTTGTCTATAATCTATATTTTATTCTAACACTATACATTTGTCTTGGCTACCCTCTTATTGTCTATCCAATCATAAAATTGTTCCCAGATTTTGTAATACTTAGTTTCACTTTTATCCTTGAGTTCCCATGTAAGTCTATCCATTTCAGTGCAATTGAAAATTTCAAGTAATATTTCCTCTTCGGTTGGAGTATCTTTCTCTTTCCATTTTTGAGCAAAGGCTATTTGTGCCGCTTTATAGTAAATAATTTGTATCTTTCTTATATTTTCTTTCTATAATTCCCAATAAAAAAAATTCTGGTTTGGCCTCTATTGTTGTTGTTGTTGTTGTTAATTGCGAAGTCGTGTCCGACCCATCGCGACCCCATGGACAATGTTCTTCCAGGTCTTCCTGTCCTCTACCATCTTCTGGAGTCCATTTAAGTTCATACCTACTGCTTCAGTGACTCCATCCAGCCATCTCATTCTCTGTCATCCCCTTCTTCTATTGCCCTCAATCTTTCCCAGCATTAGGCCCTTCTCCAGTGAGTCCTTCCTTCTCATTAGGTGGCCAAAGTATTTGAGTTTCAACTTCAGGATCTGGCCTTCTAAAGAGCAGTCGGGGTTGATCTCTTCTAGGACTGACCGGTTTGAACGCCTTGCAGTCCAAGGGACTCGCAGGAGTCTTCTCCAGCACCATAGTTCAAAGGCCTCAATTCTTTGCGCTCAGCCTTTCTTATGGTCCAACTTTCACAGCCATACATTGCAACTGGGAAAACCATGGCCTGGACTATACGCACTTTTGTTGGCAGGGTGATGTCTCTGCTTTTTACTATGCTGTCTAGATTTGCCATAGCTTTCCTCCCCAGGAGCAAGCGTCTTTTAATTTCTTGGCTGCAGTCCCCATCTGAGGTGATCTTGGAGCCCAGAAAAATAAAATCTGTCACTACCTCCATTTCTTCCCCATCTATTTGCCAGGAATTGAGAGGGCCGGATGCCATGATTTTGGTTTTCTTAATGTTGAGTTTCAAGCCAACTTTTGCACTCTCCTTCTTCACCCGCATCAAGAGGCTCTTTAGTTCCTCTTCACTTTCTGCCATTAGCATGGTATCATCTGCATATCTTAGGTTGTTGATATTTCTCCCGCAATCTTAATTCCAACTTTTGATTCATCTAGCCCTGCCTTTCTCATGATGTGCTCTGCATATAAGTTAAATAGGCAGGGTGACAGTATACAGCCTTGTCGGACTCCTTTTCCAATTTTGAACCAATCAGTGGTTCCGTGTCAAACATTCTTTGGCATTGCCTTTCTTTGGAATTGGAATGTAAACTGACCTTTTCCAATCCTGTGGCCACTGTTGAGTTTTCCAAATTTGCTGGCAAATTGAGTGTAGCACTTTTACTGCATCGTCTTTTAAGATTTTGAATAGCTCAGCTGGAATACTGTCACCTCCACTAGCTTTGTTGTTGCTCAGATTTTCTAAGGCCCATTTCACTTCACATTCTAGGATGTCTGGTTCAAGGTCAGTGACCATCTCATTGTGGTTATCTGGGAACGTTAAGCTCATTCTTGTATAGTTCTTCTGTGTAGTTTTGCCATCTCTTCTTAATCTCTTCTGCCTCTGTTAGGTCCCTGCCATTTTGATCCTTTATCATGCCCATCTTTGCATAAAACGTTCCCTTCATATCTCCAATTTTCTTGAAGAGATCTCTGGTCCTCCCTATTCTGTTGTTTTCTTCTATTTCTTTGCACTGTTCATTTAAGAAGGCATTCTTATCTCTTCTAGCTATTCTCTGGAATTCTGCATTCAATTGGGTGTATCTTTCTCTTTCTCCTTTGCCTTTCGCTTCCCTTCTTTCCTCAGCTATTTGCAAAGCTTCCTCAGACAGCCATTTTGCTTGCTTGCATTTCTTTTTCTTTGGGATGGTTTTAGTTGCTACCTCTTGTACAATGTTGCGAACTTCCATCCATAGTTCTTCAGGCACTCTGTCTATCAGATCTAATTCCTTAAATCTATTTGTTACCTCTACTGTATATTCATCAGGAATATGATTTAGTTCATACCTGAGTGGCCTAGTGCTTTTCCCTACTTTTTTCAATTTAAGCCTAAATTTTGCAACGAGAAGCTCATGATCTGAGCCACAGTCAGCTCCTGGTCTTGTTTTTACTGACTGTATAGAGCTTCTCCATCTTTGGCTGCAGAGCACATAGTCAATCTGATTTCTATGTTGACTGTCTGGTGATGTCCATGTGTAGAGCCGTCTCTTGGGTTGTTGGAAAAGAGTGTTTGTTATGACCATTGTATTTTCTTGACAAAATTCTATCAGCCTGTGCCCTGCTTCATTTTGTACTCCAAGGCCAAACTTGCCTGTTATTCCGGTTATCTTTTGGCTTCCTACCTTAGCATTCCAATCCCCCATGATGATAAGGACATCATTTTTTGGTGTTAATTCTATAAGGTGCTGTAGGGCTTCATAGAACCGGTCAATTTCATCCTCTTCAGCACCAGTGGTTGGGGCATAGATTTGGACTATTGTGATATTGAATGGTTTGCCTTGGATTCGAATTGAGATCATTCTGTCATTTTGGGGATTGTATCCCAGTATTGCTTTTCCTATTCTTTTATTGACTATGAAGGCTACTCCATTTCTTCTGAGGGATTCTTGCCCACAGTAGTATACCTGATGGTCATCTGAGTTAAATTCACCCATTCCTGTCCATTTTAGTTCGCTGATTCCTAAGATGTCGATGTTCAGTCTTGTCATCTCTTTTTTGACTACGTCTAGCTTGCCTTGATTCATGGATCTTACATTCCAGGTTCCTATGGAGAAAAAATCTTTACAGCATCGGACTTTCCTTTCACCACCAGATATATCCACAGCTGAGCGTCCTTTCGGCTTTGGCCCAGTCGCTTCATTCTTTCTGGCGCTACTAGTACTAGCCCTCTGCTCTTCCCCAGTAGCATATTTGACACCTTCCGACCTGAGGGGCTCATCTTCCAGTGTCATATCTTTTTGCCTTTTAGTACTGTCCATGGGGTTTTCATGGCAAAGGTACTGGAGTGGGTTGCCATTTCCTTCTCCAGTGGATCACATTTTGTCAGAACTCTCTGCTATGACCTGTCTGTCTTGGGTGGCCCTGCACGGCATAGCTTATAGCTTCATTGAGTTACGCAAGCCCCTTTGCCATGACAAGGCAGTAATCCATAAAGGGGTTGGCCTCTATATCTATTAGCAAAATTTCTTCCAGCCATTTCTTTAATAAATTCCAAAATTTTTGTGCCTTTGGGCATTGCCACCACATGTGGTAGTAATTCCCAACGGTCTCTCCACACTTCCAGCATATCGAGGATTTCCCCTTGTTCATTCGTGCTAATCTTGTGGGAGGGAGGTGCCACCTATAAAACATCTTATAGAGATTTTCCTTATAGGAGGTTGCTAGAGTAATTTTTAGGTATTTTTCCCATAAATTATCCAAATCAATATTGTGCCCAAAATATTTACACCAAATTATCATCGTTTCTTTCATCTGTTCCTCAATCATATCTTGCTCTAATAAATATCGATATAGTTTACTTATAGTCTTGTCTTCCCTACTAAATAAGATTTTATCTAATTCTGAAGAGTCTTGCTTTATGCCCCGTTCCTTTTTGTCTGTATTAAATCTGGATTGGATTTGAAGATACGCCTACCATTTCAAATCAGTTCCTTTTTCCTTTAAGATATTTATCACTTTTAATTCTCCTTTCTCATTCAAAATATCTTTATAGGTGACAGCACCCCCACATTTTATCAAATTTGGATGTGTGTACATTTCTAATGTAGACACTCAGTTGGGGATTTTCATATAATTATTTATTTTTATTTTTTCCAGATATCCAATAGTGCTCTCCTAATATAATGCTTCCGGAAGTATTGCTGGGCTAAATGTCTTTCTTCCCACAAAATAGCATGCCACCCTGTCTGTAGGTCATGACCTTCTAGTGCTAATAATCTTGTATTTTTGAGATGCATCCACTCGCTTAGCCAGACCAACGCCGCTGCCTGATAATACTTTGTCCAGTCTGGTAGGCCAAATCCTCCTCTTTCTCTAACGTCTTGTAATAGTTTTAATCTGATTCTCGGTTGTTTCCCTTGCCATATGAATTTTGAAATGAGTCTATCCAAATTTGTAAAAAAATCCTTTTTAAGCTGAATTGGTATGCATTGAAATAGAAACAACATTTTCGGAAGAACATTCATTTTAATGGTGGCTATCCTACCCATTAAAGATAACTGTAGTTTCCCCCAATTTCCCAAATCAGACCTAATTTGCATCATTAATTTATCATAATTGTCTTCTTTCAGAGGGATGCATCTCGCTTGTCAATTGAATTCCCAAATATCTTATTTTTTTCGTAGTCTGCATATTTATCCTTCCCTCCAATTCTTTTTTTCCCCCTTCAGTCATATTTTTAACTATCATTTTTGTTTTATCCTTATTTATTTTCAGGCCTGCTACTTCTCCATAGTCCTCCAGCACTTCTATCAGCCTAAGACCAGATTGTACAGGCTCTTCAATAATAAATACAAGGTTGTCCACAAATGCCTGTACCTTAAAACTTTCTTTTCTTACTGTTAAACCTTTAATTTGTTTGTCTTCTCGAATTGTTCTAAGTAAAACCGCTAATGATAAGATAAAAAGCAGTGGAGATAGCGGACAACCTTGCCTAGTGCCTTTTTGAATTAAAAAGTTCTTTGTCATTTCCCCATTTATCACCACTCTGGCTTCTTGTCTGGAATAAATTGTTTGGAACATCTTTATAAATTTTCCCCCAAAATCCATATATTTTAATTGTTCTAGTATGAAGTCCCATTTGACGTTGTCAAACCCATAATTTTCAATGTATCTTACAATCTAACATTAACCAAAAACCATTCAGCTTGTCAGCCAGTAACATAGCATCATCTACACACAAATGTACATGCAAAACCACATCAAATTGTAACCAGTATTCATGCAACATCATTACATTTTTAATAAATTTATCCATAATTAAACAGCCAAACAAATATTAAACACCCTTGTTTTATACTTCCTGTTGACTTCTGAGCCATTGCTAAACCTTCCATTTATTCTCACACATGCTTTCCTTTTTTAAAAAAATTGCATCTTTATTATTTTTATAAAGAACTCAAGATACACCTAATACTCCTTCCTCCTCCTAATTTCTCCACAACAACCCTATGAGGTAAGTTGGACTGAAACTGTCTGGTACCCAACCAGCTTTCTTGCCCAAAGTGGGACTAGGGTTATTTAGGGACTATTGTTGGAAAGGCTGCAAAATTATGCAGCTAGCTCCTTGAATTAGTGTCCAAGGTTCTGAGGTGATAAAGCAAAAAAAATATTTTTTTTATCCTCCTTTGTATCATTTCTTTAATTGTAATATTAAAACTACCACTTCCTATGTAACAGGCTTCATTTGTTCTTTTTTAAAATTTGTTTTATTACACTATAAGATTAAAATAATATTTATTACATATTTATATAATTTAGATATTATTCATTTATATAATTAGATATTAAGACTTTAATGCTTAATTTTATTTATTTTAAAAAATTATATAGGCATCCATCTTATACCAAGCACTAATCTGCTCACATTCAAAACTTAAACTGACAGCCAATAACTTAAATCTTTAAAGATAGGAAAAAAAAGTTTGTATTAGTGTCAGTTTAAAGTGTTGATGCTAATAAGCATGACATTGTTTAATTTTTTCATCTAAACCTACTTATAGCATTAATAATTGCAAATTGCATCAAAATGTTTTTTGTACAATAAAGGTATCTCTTAAGCTGAATACTTACTAAAATCTCCACTGTATTGTTACTTATTATTGTTCGAGCATGTTAAAAACAGAAAAAATAGACATAACAAAATATGCAACAACAAAAATAATAAAAGAAAAAGAGGAAAGAGAACAAAAAAGCTATTTAGTTTATAACTTTCCCTTTTTTGACTCTCCTAATTTGCAGCGTTTATAAACATTTAGGTTCCCTTAGAAGCCAAGTTGTGTTTATATTTGTCATTCTAAGTAATAGATAGTATGAATTGGAACTATTCTTGCTTCCATTTGTTTCAACTTCAGGTGTGAATATGTACAGCAAATTTTGCCATTGCTGCATATTCTCCAAGTTTAAGTTCCCAATCAGACATTATGAGAAATGTGTTTTCAGCATGAGGCAAAATTTATGTTTAATGTTTGAGGGGTTTATACCTAATAACAGATATTGTGATTTCATTTCAAATTTGCTTTCCAAAATTTTTTTGCATTGTGTATTTTTTTTTTTTAGTACTTTTGAGTTTTCTTTACATGTATGGTACAGGTAGTCCTTGACTTATGATTAGTCATTTAACGACCATTTGCAGTCACAAAGAGCTCAGAATGGGTCCTTAACATAATGTAATGACCATCATAAAACATTGTACTGGCCTTCCCCAGTCACATAATTGTGTTTCAGGTTTTTTTTCTTTTTAATAATATTTCATTATTTTTTTCATGTTACAATTATTTAAAAAGCAACGTGATGACTGGGTTAATCAATAGTTCAATAGCATACATAAATCTTTAGTATAAACCTCATGTTACAACATCAGATATTTCCTCTCTTTTCCCCTTAATATCTACTATCTCATATTAAGCTAATACAGTTATTATTATCAACTAAATAAAAACCTCTTTGTTACAATTATCAATAGTGTTTAGCTTATACATATCTTAATTGCGTTGTCAACCTGTTCACATTTACTATCAGTTACTAAGTGCCCTGAGATCATGTGGACACCATCTACAATCTTCTCTGCCGTCTTCTCCAGAAGGCCAATGGGGAAGCAGACAGGGAAGGTTGCAAGGAGAGAGGGGATGTTGGATTTAAGGTCCAATCCCCCAGTGTGCTGCGAGATTTTGACTGCTTCACTCAGTGATTGAGATTCCAGTCTCAATTGTGGCTGCAAGCAAAGGACTACCTGTAAAATGTTCTTTTCTGTTTCATAGCATTTCCAACATTTATTATTATATGATTTATCAGTCTTGGAGATTATTGATAAAATTCTGTAAAAGTGTAAAACACTTGGATTGGAGTGAATCATGTCTGCATTGGTATTTACATTTGTCATACTGTAATTATCTCCAACATGGAAGCTAATGTTGAAATTGTTAGGCTTATTATTTTCTTTGTAAAATTGCATTTTTTAAAATAAACTTTGTTTGATTACATGTTTTTAAATTTTTATCTTCCTTTGTGCACAAATTGCTATGAGGTCCATTAATTAGGTTGACTCCTTCCAGTATTGACATTTTGCTGTTTCCACATACCAATATCATTCTCATTTTCCTCTAATCTTTGTTTATGTGTAGGGACATTGCTTGTCTTTTATTCTATAAGAGCTACAAATAATTCTCAACTTTCACTGCCTCTTAGTTTCCCAACGTCTTACTATTCAGAAACTTCTGTTTACTTTTTATCTTTTTATACAGGCACAATCCATCATAACTTTCCAAAATACTCTGCTTTGAAAATTGATGTTAATTAAAAATGTTGATAAGAACTTGTGATACCTGTTGTTTCACATTTATTTTGCTCAACCTTGTCCGTGAAAAATTAGCTATTATACTTTAATTGTCTTTGGCCTTTCATCTGTTCTAGCTTTAGCCCTTTGATGATTATGTAAACTTAAAAATATTCTTGAAAGCTACATTGAGTAAATTTATCAGCATGTCTACACACTAAGAAAGCTCTATAGCAGAGGCAAATATAGGCAAAAATAAATTCCTACTACAACTGCAAATCTCTATTGTGTAGATATGATGGCCCAACAATTTTAGATTAGAACATTTATGAGCAGATTCTAGGATTCAAGCATTTGACATTCTGATTTAAAGGCATTAGGGCTTTCACTACATCAGAATAGTGGGATGAGGGAGATAGGCGGCCCAGAAATGTGACAGAGAGACAGACATGGAAGGAAGGAAGAATAAACAAACAAATAAACAAACAAATAACTGCTGGAGCAATGATATAGGGAAGCATTTGATGGGTTCCTTTGAAGATGGGAAACAGCAAATGATATGTGATTCCCCTATCTTCTTCAAAAACACAAACTCTTCAGAATCCAGTGCTGTACAACTTATTCTCTGCAAGTACAACCAGTTTTGAAATGTACACAACTTGTTTCTTTCTTTTCCCCTTATATGTTACCTAGTTTTCTTTACAATGTGAATTGCATAGAATACTTGGCTCACATAGCCATATGGCATCAAAGTATTTAAACAAAATTAAAACTCTCACTGAAATTGGCTAGATCTAAAAATATTATAGAATGAAAAATTTGAATGTTTTACTGGATGAAATCTTTATTAAAAAAAACAATAGAAATTTAATATCTGATTATGTCAGAGTTTCTCCCTCTAGTTTTATAGAACAAATCAGCCTTTTCATTTTGTCTGAAATCATACTGATTTTGATTACTTTTACAAAGTGATTAGAAGTTACAATGTATTCCAAAAAGGATGTCTATTAACAGATTTCAGGATTTTTGTTAAATCTTTTTTCTGAAAGTTATTTTTGATACTAACACCTGAAGAAACTCTTAATTAGCTTTGGGTGGAAAGCATAATTTAGGTGCTTCAAAACTTACCATCTGCACCGTAATACCACTAGATTCATGTTACATTAATATTCAGGAACCATTCTTAACTGCTTAAACCAACCATATTTTCACAGTGATGACATCAGCTGACATAGTCAAAAACACTAGCAAAAGAATTATGTTCTTATAATGAGGTGGAAATTCCTAAGAATGTTACATCTATTTTCTTTCTCTTTTTTTTAAAGTGTTCTCATCTGGAATATTTAAGGATATCAGCTATCTCAGCAGGGAAGAGAGATGTGCTTTGCTAATGGCTAAAACAAATCACTTTTTAGAAGAGCATCTTACTGTTGAACGAGGTCTTTTGTCTTTCTTCTTTTTCTTTCCTCTTATTAGGGAACTGTCAACCAAGTTAATTGCAGTTAAGCTATCAACACTTTTATGCCTTTCATATACTATACATCTATTTTTCCTTTAGGAAGAAGATGTTGCAGTAATCTTTCATGTTTCAATAAATGTAAAAGCCCAGAGATTGACCAGATATAAACTACTCTGAATTACATAAAAAAAAAGAATCAAGTGATACAAAGCAATACATGCTTAATTTTGTGAATATTTTGAAAATTCACAAAAAATATTCAGAAGTAAATCTGGGTAACCTGCAAAGGCAGCCCCATGTACAGCATATATCGTTATTTAAATAATGACCATGAAAGATGATTTGACAAGCATTTTGTACTTTGTAATATACTATTATATGGGTTTTATGATTTTCTTGCATAGGAATATTTAATTTTTTTTACAGTTTTTGGCTATTTTAATCTTGTTTATATACAGTAAGATTGTACAACTTAGAGTTGCTTGGCGATTAAAATGACAAATAAACCAAGTAAAATAAATAAGTGAGATACAAAATCTTAAATGTGCTGAAAAAAGAGCAAATACCGTATATACAGCACCTGAACATGTTTGAAAAAGGACTAGTTAAAACTAGTCAAAATGTTTTTGTATGTGAGTCTTCTAGAAAATATGTTAAATGCTTTAATAATTTCTTATGAAAACAGTATAAACTCTTTGAAATTAATAAAAGTCAAGATAGTTGTTCACCTGAGCAGATGGTGGAAGAACCTTCGTGCATATCTGCTGATCTGGTCCCTGTATGCTAAAACAGTTGTCTCAGACAAAGGCCGGGTTGGTGCATAAAATGTCCCAAGAGTTGCCTCCAGTTGAGCTGTGGAGTTCAAACACAGCAGCAGTTAAACAAATGGAATACCCTCCCTTCAAGAAATATGGGCTCATGTCTTCAGACAGCCAAAGCTTTTCAAATGAACCTACACCTCAGAAGAATGCATTTTTTAAAAAGTGACAGTACAGAAACAAATCTATGTATGAACAATGATGATTTGGAGCAGCAACAAAAATATGTCAGTATTTCAGAATAAATGAATCTCTAATTATTATTTAAATGTGGCAAGAATGATTAATGACTATGCTACACTTCAAACGAAGTTTTTCCTAGTAAAAAAGGAGTCTCCTTTTCTGTCTTTCCTGTTCTGACTTAGCTAATTAGAAGTTTTCCATTGTCTCACAGGTAAAAATCTTTTTTCAAGGTTAGCCCCTCGGGGAAACAACTTGACCTCTGTAGGTATTTCAGCATCTCTAAAGGAAGCAAGCTGATAACTGCAAGCTGAGTCATGATAATACAGTACCTAAGTGCAAACTTTCAGCTTTACTATAATGTGTAATATGGATGTTGCTTCCTTTCTGCACTATTAAAGGTTTTACAATGGTAGCTGCGTGCCACCTGCTGTAGGACAGGAAAAAGAGAAACTTGCCAGTATGTTCTTTTCCTTTCTGCCAAAATATACAGATTAAATAAGGATAAAGTTATTATTAGATTTGTTATGATTGATGAACAACTATAAATTATTCATACTTGCATCTCCGATTGCATCTTGGATTCATGATTACTCAGCAATATTATTTGACATCAATTTCTTGGCCTTCTCTGGATTACTTCTTCCCTCAACTCCTTCATGAATAGCTAAATAAGACTTGAGTTTTCACCAGGTTTCCCATGGCAGGTTGCCAGATGATGAGATATTTTGCTTTAAGGTGTCAATATAATGTTTATGGAATGGAATGAATCTTTCTAACTTCTTAAACTTTTTTGAGGCATCAGAACTACAGTTACCACTAAATGGGAATAAGTATGGCAAAGGCTGCTGCAGACAGGTATTTCATACAGCTTGTATTTTCTGGATATCTATCTTTGGTTTGCGACCAAAGTCAAAAATAACAAAAAAAAAGCTTCTTTCAACATGTAAAAAACAAGAAAAAAGTGAAGGAAATGATTGGTCCATTAGTGGGGGAAAGTGGCAAGAAGGTGACAAGCAACAGGGAGAAAGCAGAACTATTTAACTTGTTTTTTGCATCTGTCTTTACACAAAGGGAAAAAAGAGCCCAACCTATAAAAAATAGTGCCATAAAAAACAGAACAGAAACACAAGTAAAGATAGGCAAGAAAATGATAAGTGAGCACCTGTCCAGCCTAGATGAGTTCAAATCACCTGGACCAGATGGATTACACCCCAAGTGTCTCAAGGAACTGGCAGATGTGATCTCAGAACTACTGAACTATATTTTTCAAAGATCCTGGAGCACTGGGGAACTACCAGAGGACTGGAAAAGAGCTGATGTAGTTCCCATCTTCAAAAAAGGAAAAAAAATGGATCCAGGAAATTACAGACCTATCAGCCTGACCTCAATACTTGGGAAGATTCTGGAAAAGATAATCAAACAACAAATCAGCAAACACCTAGAGGCAAACAAAAACATTACTAAAAGCCAACATTGATTTGTCAAAAACATATCATGCCAGACAAATCTTATTATATTCTTTGACCAAGTGACAAAATTAGTGGATCAGAGGAATGCTGTGGATATAATTTACTTGGACTTCAGTAAGGCATTTGATAAAGTAGATCACAACCTACTACTTGATAAGATATAAAAATGTGGGTTAGACAGCATCACCACCAGATGGATTCCTAGCTGGCTGACTGCCATACTCAGTATGTGGTCCTCAATGGAACTGCATTTACATGGAGGGAAGTCTGTAGTGGGGTGCCCCAGGGCTCTGTTCTAGGCCCAATGCTCTTCAACATCTTCATCAACGATTTGGAGAAGGGGATAAATGGAGAACTCATCAAATTTACAGACGACACCAAGCTGGCAGGAACAGCCAACACTCCAGAAGATAAACTTAAGATACAGGAGGATGACTTGAACACTGGGCACTATCTAACAAAATGAAATTCAATGGTGAAAAAAGTAAGGTTCTACATTTAGGCAAGAAAAACCAAATGCACAGGTATAGTATAGGTGGTACCTTGCTCAATAATAGTAACTGTGAGAGGGATCTTGGAGTCCTAGTGGACAATCACCTAAATAGGAGCAAGCAGTGTGCTGCAGCTGCCAAAAAAGCCAACACAGTGCTAGGCTGCAGTAATAGAGGGATAGAATCAAGATCACGTGAAGTATTAATATCATTTTACAATGCCTTGGTAAGGCCACACTTGGAATACTGCATCCAGTTTTGGTCACCACGAACTAAAAAAGATGTTGAGACCCAAGAAAGAGTGCAGAGAAGAGCAACAAAGATGATTAGGGGCCGGAAGCTAAAATATATAAAGAATGATTGGTTATGTCTAGTTTAATGAAAAGAAGGATGAGGGGGGACATGATAGCAGTGTTCCAATTTTTCAGAAACAAGCCATTCTCCAAAGCACCTGAAGGCAGGACAAGAAGCAACGGATGGAAACTGATCAAAGAGAAGGAACCTAGAACTAAGAAGAAACTTCCTTACAGTTAGAACAATTAACCAGTGGAACAACCTTCCTCCAGAAGTGGTGAATGCTCCAACACCGAACGTTTTAAAGAAGAAACTGGACAACCATTTGTTTGAAATGGTATAGGGTTTCCTGCCTGAGCAGGGGGTTGGACTAGATGATCTCCAGGGTCCCTTCCAATTTTATTATTATTATAATAATATTATTATATTAATCATCATCATCATCATCATCATCACACAGTCAGCCAGATGTTCAGACTGGATTTGGCATTTTGTCTACCTATCGAGTCTTTACCAAGGACCTGGGATAGGCAGATGTGGATGTTTGATGTTATTACAGATATCGTTGCAGGATGAAGGCGGTTCCTAGTAAGGCCACCTTTTGCAATTGACTAATGATGAATTTGTCAATGCCAATGGTGTTCAAGTGATGCTCCAGTTGTTTTGGGATTGTACCCAAGGCACCTATTACTATTGGTACTACCCTTGCTTGCTTTTGCCACAGTCTTTGTATTACTATTTGTAGGTCTTTGTATTTTGTTATTTTCTCCAATTCCTTCTCATCTATTCTGCTGTCTCCGGGCACTGCCATGTCCACTATCCAGACTTTTTTGTCTTTCTTATCGACAATTTTTAAGTCCGGGGTGTTATGTTGCAAGTGCTTGTCTGTTTGAATTCTGAAGTCTCAGAGCAGTTTAACTTTATACTTTTCTATGACTTTCTCTATTTTATGATCCCATCAGTTCTTGCTTACAGGCAAATGATATTTCTTGCAGATCTTCCAATGCACCATTGTTGCTATTTTGTTATGCCGCTGCTTGTAGTCAGTTTGTGCGATCTTCTTGCAGCAGCTTACCAGGTGATCCACTGTTTCTTCAGCTTCTTTGCATAGGCGGCACTTACTGTCTGTTGCTGTCTTCTCAATTTTGACTTTATATGCATTGTCCTTAAGGCTTGGTCTTGTGCAGCCAGGATTAGTCCCTCGGTCTCTTCAATTTTCCTGCTCTTAGCCATTGCCAGGTCTTGTTATTATCTGCTTTCCCAGCTATTTTTTTAATGTACTGGCCATGTAGTGCTTTGTCTTCCCATGCCTCTATTCTGTTCTTCATTTGGTCTTTCTTGTAGGCCAGTTTGGTTTCTCCAGTAGTCAGTAAGCCTTCCTGATATACTAATTTCAGTGCATCTTCATCACTGTCCTTCAGATATTCTTCCAAAGCCATTTTTTCTTCTTCAACCATCTGATGTACTTGCAACATTCCATGCCTACCAATTTGCCTTGGTAGATAAAGTCTGTCAATGTCACTGCGTGGATGAAGGGCATGATTCATTGTCATTATTTTTCTGGTCTTCCTATCCATTGCTTTTAGTTCTGCTTGAGTCCAGTCCACTATTCCAGCTGTGTATCTAATGACTGGAATTGCCCAGGTGTTGATAGCCTTTATGGTATTTCCTCCATTGAGTTTGGACTTTAAGATCTTCTTCACTCTCTTGATGTATTCACCTCTAATCTTTTTGTTGACTTCAATGTGCTTGATGTTGCCAGCTTGAAGGATACCCAGGTATTTGTAGTAATCTTCCTTATCCAGACTCTTAATGTTATTTTTGTGGGGCATCTTGATTCCTTCAGTTTTCACTATTTTTCCCTTATTTGACAGTAAGTGTGGCACATTTGTCCAAGCCAAACTCCATTGCAATATCTTGGCTATATATACAGACAGTGTTCAGCAGCAATTCTATTATTATTATTATTTAGCCTGAATAAAGGTGAAATGCCGCACAAGCTTAAAATGAAAAAATATTTTTTTCCAATTAATTTTGCCTAGGATTACATTCTTGAATATGTTCATCTTTGGGCTATTTCTCCCCTTATTTAGAAGTACATAAATGGAACCATTGATGCACAGCTTTAACCAATGTTAGTGTTATGCCATGCAAATTACTTTAAATGAATGACCCATTAAATTCCTTTTTTAAAATTGCAGATACAATTTTATTTCAGATATAGGCATGCCTATTAAGGCAGCTGGACAAATGAAAATTTAAACAACAGCTCTCAAAAGAAACCAGCATGGCTGCATAAAGAACTCTCTGACAAATTGAAAGATAAAAAGGACAAGTATAGAAAGTGGAAAGAGGGGAACATAACTAAGTCAGAATATCAGCAAATAGCCCGAGCCTGCAAAGATGAAGTGAAGAAAGCCAAGGCTCAAAATGAACTAAGGCTTGCGACCAAAGTCAAAAATAACAAAAAAGGCTTCTTTCAATATGTAAAAAACAAGAAAAAAGTGAAGGAAATGATTGGTCCATTAGTGGGTGGTAGTGGCAAGAAGGTGACAAGCAACAGGGAGAAAGCAGAACTATTTAACTCATTTTTTGCATCTGTCTTTACACAAAGGGAAAAAACAGACCAACCTATCAAAAATAGTGCCATAAAAAACAAAATAGAAACACAAGTTAAGATAGGCAAGAAAATGGTTAGTGAGCACCTGTCCAGCCTAGATGAGTTCAAATTGCCAGGACCAGATGGATTACACCCCAGAGTTCTCAAGGAACTGGCAGATGTGATATCGGAACCACTGAACTATATTTTTCAAAGATCCTGGAACACAGGGGAACTACCAGAGGACTGGAAAAGAGCTGATGTAGTTCCCATCCTCAAAAAAGGAAAAAAAATGGATCCAGGAAATTACAGACCTATCAGCCTGACCTCAATACCTGGGAAGATCCTGGAAAAGATAATCAAACAACGAATCAACGAACACCTAGAGGCAAACAAAGTCATTACTAAAAGCCAACATGGGTTTGTCAAAAATAGATCATGCCAGACAAATCTTATTGCATTCTTTGACCAAGTGACAAAATTAGTGGATCAGAGGAATGCTGTGGACATAATTTACTTGGACTTCAGTAAGGCATTTGATAAAGTAGATCACAACCTACTACTTGACAAGATAGAAAAATGTGGGGTAGACAGAACCACCACCAGATGAATCCGTAGCTGGCTGACCGGCCGTACTCAGCGAGTGGTCCTCAATGGAACTGCATCTATATGGAGGGAAGTGTGTAGTGGGGTGCCCCAGGGCTCTGTTCTGGGCCCAGTACTCTTCAACATCTTCATCAACGATTTGGATGAAGGGATAGATGGGGAACTCACCAAATTTGCAGACGACACCAAGCTGGCAGGAATAGCCAACACTCCAGAAGACAGGCTTCAGATACAGAAGGATCTGGACAGACTTGAACACTGGGCACTAACTAACAAAATGAAATTCAATGGTGACAAAAGCAAGGTTCTACATTTAGGCAAGAAAAACCAAATGAACAAGTACAGCATAGGTGGCACCATGCTCAATAGCAGTAACTGTGAGAGGGACCTCGGAGTCCTAGTAGACAATCACTTAAATATGAGCCAGCAGTGTGCTGCAGCTGCCAAAAAGGCCAACACAGTACTAGGCTGCATTAACAGAGGGATAGAATCAAGATCACGTGAAGTATTAATACCACTCTTCAATGCCTTGGTAAGGCCACACTTGGAATACTGCATCCAGTTTTGGTCACCACGATGTAAAAAAGATGTTGAGACTCTAGAAAGAGTACAGAGAAGAGCAACAAAGATGATTAGGGGACTGGAGGCTAAACATATAAGGAACGGTTGCTAGAATTGGGTATGTCTAGTTTAACGAAGAGAAGGACAAGGGGGGACATGATAGCAGTATTCCAATATCTCAGGGGCTGCCATAAAGAAGAGGGAATTAAGCTATTTTCCAAAGCACCTGAAGGCAGGACAAGAAGCAACGGGTGGAAACTAATCAAGGAGAGAAGCAACCTAGAACTAAGGAGAAACTTCCTGACAGTGAGAACAATTAATCAGTGGAACAGCCTGCCTCCAGAAGCAGTAAATGCTCCAACACTGGAAGTTTTTAAGAAGAGACTGGAGAGCCATTTGTCCGAAATGGTGTAGGGTTTCCTGCCCGAGCAGGGGGTTGGACTAGATGACCTCCAAGGTCCCTTCCAACTTTACTACTACTACTACTACTATTATTATTATTATTATAGATAGTCAAAGATGCTTCAAAGGAAGGCCCATACACGATCTGTGGAAGTATAATTCAATAAACACCACTGTCATGCTGTTCCTATTTTTCCTTACAAGTTTTATACTTTTGAAATAATCCAAGCTACATGATATTGCAGTTATAGTGTTATTAAAAAAAATCTAGTTTCTCTGAAGAACTTGAAGATAACCATAATGGTTAAAATAAATTTAAATTTAGATTACCGTATATTCTGCCGTATAAGGCGACCCGGCGTATAAGACGACCTCCGTCTTTGGCGCCGAGTCGCATGCCTAGAAAGTCGTCTTATACGCTGGAAACTATCGTAATTTCCGGTGTATAAGACGACTTGGCGTATAAGACGACCCCCAACTTCGGTGCCAATTTCAATGCTTTCAAAAGTCGTCTTATACGCCAGAAAGTACGGTAAATTAAATTAAAATAAATCTGGTGTGGTGGAATGTGGAATCTGGCACTGATTACGAGAGGAGAAAGTAAAGAGACATATCAGCTTTGAATCCTTGCTATGCAGGAAGCTGCCTAGGAGGGATTCTCCTTCATTTCTAGTCAGCATTTATCAGATAGTTATGCAGAGTATGCTTCAGTTGGGCAAAATTTTGTCTATGGGCAAACATGCAATAAAGAAACTGCTTTGAGCTTTTACTTGTGTCATTCTTGGTTTCCTGTGCTTGACATCTGGTAAACAAATTACCATGACAGATTGGTTAGGTTTCTTCAGAATAAATCTCAAATGACATAAGTTACTTGTCTGACATATTGCATTCTGGGAGAAGCATAGAACCATAGAAAGAATATATTTATAAAACATACATACTAAACCAAAAGGTCCTATATCTTTCCACTTTTCAGTGTTTCTAGAAATTTTCTAAGAATAAATGTTAACCCTATGTAGAATTTTATGTCAATGATGTAGAATGTTATGGTAAGTGCTTCTTCTTCTATAGCATAAGGATCGTGGGTCTCAGCCTCATGGCCTGGACACACGTTTCAACAGCAAGCAATTTTTCTAAAACTTGCTGTTCACCATATCCTCTAGCATTTTCCTCTTCTCCAGGCAAGCGCTTGATGCTCAGTTGTACTTACATGCAGAGACAAGCCATGACACTCTCCTACTTATTATTATTTTTATCTAAATCCTGGGAAAAGAACTAATGGGACCACAAAAAAGACAAAGGATAAAAAATGAAGACGTTAGTACTTTAGGACTTTAGAATTCCAACATAAACATCTACTACAAAACACCCCAGATTAACGTTGTTGATAAGAAAATGTTTGGCTAGTGGACATTGCAATATCTGGAGACAGCAGAATAGAAGAGAATGAACTGGAGAAAATCACAAAATACAAAGAGTTGCAAATAGAAGTAGAATGGTAGTGGCAAAAGAAAGCAAGGATAGTTCCAATAGTGATAGGCACCTTGGATGCAATCCCAAAACATCTGGACACCACTTGAACACCATCAGCATTGACAAAATCACCACCAATCAATTGCAAAAGGAATCTTTACTTGTAACCTTTAACACCATCAAAAAACATCTGCCTATTTCAGATCTTTTGGAAGGACTTGACAGATACCGTAAATGCTGGCGTATAAGACGACTTCCGCGAGTGCTGAAATTGGCGCCAAAGACGGGGGTCGTCTTATACGCCGAGTCGTCTTATACGCCGGAAATACTGGTAGTTTCCGGTGTATAAGACGACGTTCTAGGAATGCGGCCCTGCTATAAAGGCGGGGGTCGTCTTATACGCCGGGTCGCCTTGTACGCCGGCATTTACGGTAGATAAAAATGCCAAATCTGGTCTAAACATCTGGCTGCCTGTGTGATGAACCAATAACAGAATTTTAATAGATTTTTATCCCACTTTTTAACATAAAATTCAAGGTGTGAATTTCTTAATATAATTCTCTTGCCTATTTTCCCACAACAAGTCTATGAGATGGGTTAGGGCTGAGAGAATGACTGGCCCAAAAGCATTCAGCTTGCTTTTATACCTAAGGGAGGCCCAGAATTCAAAGTATCCCAGTTTCTAGGCCAGCACCTTTAACTCTACACTATACCAATATATTTACACTGAAAAATTGATTTAAGTAACACCATTTGCTTTTAACATAAAGAATAGTATATGCATAATTTTACAATGTTTAAGTATAATCTCCTCAAATTGATTATCATTAAAGTTCTACCATTAACTAAAAAGTAGGGATATTTATTAGACATAGCCCAACAAACCTTCTCTAATGTGTGTCAGCTTTTGTCGAAGAAGGTAGTTTATTATGGCACAAAGGCTTACATAACAGTGATGACCCATTGTATTCCAGTTCATGCCATTTAAGATGTTAATTGCCTCATGTATCTCATCTTGATGAATATATTCCTGGATGATTTCTACAAGGCCAAGCTGTCCTCTTGGGGTGATACCTGCCACAAAAAGTAATAATAAAAAAAGACATTTCAGATGCAAACCTAATTATATTTATTTATTTCACCAAGAATATGTCTGTCTGTCTGTCTTTCACCCATTAAAATATATAAGGCATGCACTTCGAGCAGATGCATTGGTAAATAGTACTTTGTTAATGATTCAAGACAGCAGTACTGTGTAAGAACATACAAAAATAAACTTCTTTAAAAGCAATGAATCCAAACCCAATTAATTTTTTCTTGCCTCATATAAGAATAAAGACAGAAGGAAAAATTTCAAGGCTGTATCAATATCAGCAAAATGGACTGCCAACAGATTTTATTTTTATCTCTAATTTGAGACTGATTATACAGTACATATTACACGTACAGACACACTTCTGTTATCAAAAAATATTACGGTAAGTGCACATTAACAAATGCATCTTTACTTCATATATACTTGCAAAGGTATGTTGGAGATAACAAAATTTGAACATTCATCATAGTATTGCTTTCATTTTTTACCAATTGTAGCATTCAGCAAGAAAGGAGGGCAAAATATAGACACTTTATGGACTTTACTGGCCATATATGATTCCCCTACTTTTGATTTACATTTTTACATTGTGTAACATTAAGGAGGTTTAGTCTTGTCTTATTGTTGCCGATCAATATAAACTCTAGTTCTTGAATTTCTGAATATTTTAATTTTAATTATGAACTGATTCTACTCCCATCTCCATGAAATAAAATACTGATTTTTTTGCAGGAGGGGTAAGTTGTTGTTGTTAATTGCAAAGTCGTGTCCGACCCATCGCGACCCCATGGACAACGTTCCTCCAGATCTTCCTGTCCTCTACCATCTTCTGGAGTCCATTTAAGTTCACACCTACTGCTTCAGTGACTCCATCCAGCCATCTCATTCTCTGTCGTCCTCTTCTTCTATTGCCCTCAATCTTTGCCAGCATTAGGCCCTTCTCCAGTGAGTCCTTCCTTCTCATCAGGTGGCCAAAGTATTTGAGTTTCAACTTCAGGATCTGGCCTTCTAAAGAGCAGTCGGGGTTGATCTCTTCTAGGACTGACCGGTTTGAACGCCTTGCAGTCCAAGGGACTCGCAGGAGTCTTCTCCAACACCATAGTTCAAAGCCCTCAATTCTTTTGCGCTCAGCCTTTCTTATGGTCCAACTTTCACAGCCATACATTGCAACTGGGAAAACCATGGCCTGGACTATACGCACTTTTGTTGGCAGGGTGATGTCTCTGCTTTTTAGTATGCTGTCTAGATTTGCCATAGCTTTCCTCCCAGGAGCAAGTGTCTTTTAATTTCTTGGCTGCAGTCCCCATCTGAGGCGATCTTTGAGCCCAGAAAAATAAAATCTGTCACTACCTCCATTTCTTCCCCATCTATTTGCCAGGAATTGAGAGGGCCGGATGCCATGATTTGGTTTTCTTAATGTTGAGTTTCAAGCCAACTTTTGCACTCTCCTTCTTCACCCGCATCAAGAGGCTCTTTAGTTCCTCTTCACTTTCTGCCATTAGAGTGGTATCATCTGCATATCTTAGGTTGTTGATATTTCTCCCGGCAATCTTAATTCCAACTTTTGATTCATCTAGCCCTGCCTTTCTCATGATATGCTCTGCAAATAAGTTAAATAGGCAGGGCGACAGTATACAGCCTTGCCGGACTCCTTTTCCAATTTTGAACCAATCAGTGGTTCCGTGTCCGGTTCTCACTGTTGCTTCTTGACCCGCATATAAGTTTCTCAAGAGACAAATGAGATGGTCTGGTATTCCCATCTCTTTAAGAACTTGCCACAATTTGCTGTGATCCACACAATCAAAGGCTTTAGCATAGTCAATGAAGCAGAAGTAGATGTTTTTCTGGAACTCCCTAGCTTTCTCCATGATCCAGCGTATGTTGGCAATTTGATCTCTAGTTCCTCTGCCTCTTCGAAATCCTGCCTGTACTTCTGGTAGTTCTCGATCCACATACTGCTGGAGTCTAGCTTGTAGGATTTTAAGCATAACTTTACTAGCATGTGAAATGAGTGCAATTGTGCGATAGTTTGAACATTCTTTGGCATTGCCTTTCTTTGGAATTGGAATGTAAACTGACCTTTTCCAATCCTGTGGCCACTGTTGAGTTTTCCAAATTTGCTGGCAAATTGAGTGTAGCACTTTTACTGCATCGTCTTTTAAGATTTTGAATAGCTCAGCTGGAATACTGTCACCTCCACTAGCTTTGTTGTTGCTCAGATTTTCTAAGGCCCATTTCACTTCACATTCTAGGAAGTCTGGTTCAAGGTCAGTGACCATCTCATTGTGCTTATCTGGGACGTTAAGCTCATTCTTGTATAGTTCTTCTGGGTAGTTTTGCCATCTCTTCTTAATCTCTTCTGCCTCTGTTAGGTCCCTGCCATTTTGGTCCTTTATCATGCCCATCTTTGCATGAAACGTTCCCTTCATATCTCCAACTTTCTTGAAGAGATCTCTGGTCCTCCCTATTCTGTTGTTTTCTTCTATTTCTTTGCACTGTTCATTTAAGAAGGCATTCTTATCTCTTCTAGCTACTCTCTGGAATTCTGCATTCAATTGGGTGTATCTTTCTCTTTCTCCTTTGCCTTTCGCTTCCCTTCTTTCCTCAGCTATTTGCAAAGTTTCCTCAGGCAGCCATTTTGCTTTCTTGCATTTCTTTTTCTTTGGGATGGTTTTAGTTGCTACCTCTTGTACAACGTTGCGAACTTCCATCCATAGTTCTTCAGGCACTTCGTTCATACCTGAGTGGCCTAGTGCTTTTCCCTACTTTTTTAAATTTAAGCCTAAATTTTGCAACGAGAAGCTCATGATCTGAGCCACAGTCAGCTCCTGGTCTTGTTTTTACTGACTGTATAGAGCTTCTCCAGCTTTGGCTGCAGAGCACATAGTCAATCTGATTTCTATGTTGACCGTCTGGTGATGTCCATGTGTAGAGCCATCTCTTGGGTTGTTGGAAAAGAGTGTTTGTTATGACCATCGTATTCTCTTGACAAAATTCTATCAGCCTGTGCCCTGCTTCATTTTGTACTCCAAGGCCAAATTTGCCTGTTATTCCGGTTATCTTTTGGCTTCCTACCTTAGCATTCCAATCCCCCATGATGATAAAGACATCATTTTTGGGTGTTAATTCTATAAGGTGCTGTAGGGCTTCATAGAACCGGTCAATTTCATCCTCTTCAGCACCAGTGGTTGGGGCATAGATTTGGACTACTGTGATATTGAATGTTTTGCCTTGGATTCGAATTGAGATCATTCTGTCATTTTGGGGATTGTATCCCAGTATTGCTTTTCCTATTCTGTTATTGACTATGAAGGCTACTCCATTTCTTCTGAGGGATTCTTGCCCACAGTAGTATACCTGATGGTCATCTGAGTTAAATTCACCCATTCCTGTCCATTTTATTTCGCTGATTCCTAAGATGTCGATGTTCAGTCTTGTCATCTCTTTTTTGACTACGTCTAGCTTGCCTTTATTCATGGATCTTACATTCCAGGTTCCTATGGAGAAAAAATCTTTACAGCATCGGACTTTCCTTTCACCACCAGATATATCCACAGCTGAGCGTCCTTTCGGCTTTGGCCCAGTCGCTTCATTCTTTCTGGTGCTACTAGTACTAGCCCTCTGCTCTTCCCCAGTAGCATATTTGACACCTTCCGATCTGAGGGGCTCATCTTCCAGTGTCATATCTTTTTGCCTTTTAGTACTGTCCATGGGGTTTTCATGGCAAAGATACTGGAGTGGTTTGCCATTTCCTTCTCCAGTGGATCACATTTTGTCAGAACTCTCTGCTATGACCTGTCCGTCTTGGGTGGCCCTGCACGGCATAGCTTATAGCTTCATTGAGTTACGCAAGCCCCTTCACCACGACAAGGCAGTAATCCATAAAGGGGAGGGGTAAGTTACAGAAATAATAAATCTATTATAAACATATTCTGGAACAAATGAAACAGACATTTTGACATCGCTAGATGCAGAAAAAGCTTTTGATATGTTGGAAATTGAATTTCTAGTACAAGTAAAGAAAATTGGATATCCTTTACAATTTGTTACACATATTTTTTTTATTATTTTAATGCCTCTGCTAGGGTGGCTACAAATGCGATTATCTGCTCTGTAATCAAAATGTGATGATCCAGTTAAGGATCTTAACAGATCAGAATTTAAATATAAACTGTCACATACAAATCAAATTTTAGGTCTTTGAAATCACTCTTAAAAATATTCCCAGATATGTGGGAAGTGTAAATATAGTGCAAATGAACATGGTGTCTAGAATAATAAATATTTTGAGAGTGAGCCTATGTTGCTTACACTTTTTTAAAAAATAAATTAATAGTCAATTTATACTATCTTATTCTCAAATATACAGGTTTCATATAAATATTATGGTGATCTTCAGCCAGTCATTATACCATTAAACCTTTTGAAAGATTACAAAATGAATGCAATTTATCCAAAACATCTAAGTGCCAACATATTCAGCTAAAATATTTGTTATATTTTTTATTCAATTCTGAGCTTTAGCAGTCCAAATCTCTGGAAGGTTTATTTATTGAGAAGGATGTTATCAAAACTAAATTTACAATTTAATGTTACTAAAAAATGAAAGAGAATTACAAAAAATTAAACAACATAAAAGAAATGAAATATAGAATATCCTAAATAGGAAAATTAATATTTTCAAATTTTAATAAGTTGCTCTAGTAATTAAGGCATCAGATTAGAAAATGGTAACTGTGAGTTCTAGTCCCATTTTAGCCATAAAAGCCAACTGAGTGATCTTGGGCCAGTCACTCTCGCTCAGCCCAACTCAACATAAAGGAGGAAAGTATGTTGGATACGTTTGCCACGTTCAGTTATTTGTAAAAATACTAAAGGTAGGATACAAACAAACAACCAAACAAATAAATATACATAAGAGTTCTGGAACAAAGGGAAATGGTTTAGTCTAACTGTTGCTTTCTTGCTTTCTGTAATCGGCTTTTGCACCAGGGAAATCTCATACAAGTGTGGGAGACATGTACATGGATGGAATGTACTGAAGAATGGAATAAGGGAGTGTACAGGAATGATTGATGTCTTCCTTATGATGCAATGGCTGTGTTGTCTGATTTTCATTGGCTAACAAAGTTTATAAAGCAATGCTACCAACTTTCTAAGGCATAGCACTTCTGGATGTAACTCTGCCAGCGTTCCAGATTGTTGGCCACCCAGCTGCTTAATTTGATCAAATAAAGTGCTGCTTGATCAAGAAGTCTCTGCTTGGGTTATCTGATTAGATTGATATGGTATCTCAAGTTTAAGTAAGGGACCAGGACCTTACACTGTGTTTCCCTGAAAATAAGAACGAGTCTTTTTTTTGCCTCCAAAAAAAGCACCTGGTCTTATTTTCTTTGGGGGGAGGTAATCTACGAATATATATGTATGTATGTATGTATGTATGTAGGTCTTTGGTTATTCAGGTTTTCTCCCACGTAAAATTGGAAGTGTCTTGGCGACGTTTCGACGAAGTCCCATTCGTCATCTTCAGGCTGGTGTTTTCGGCTTCGTGCTTCTAGGAGCAATGTGTGATTGTAGCTGCCAGTGGGGTTATGAACTGATTGGGTGGGAGCTTGGCTGTGTTCTGATTGGGTGGAGGTGTGTTCTGATTGGTTCGGGGCTTGGCTGTGTTCTGATTGCTGGGGGAGTGTTTTGTTTGGGTGGGGGCTTTGTTGTGCTCGGGTTAGTCTGAGTTGCAGGGGGATTTAAGATGGTGAGCTGCATTGCTGTTGTTTGGCTTCGCGTTTGTGGTCGTGCCTCATCTTCATGGTGGGTGTCGGTTTGCTTCATGTATGGATTGGAGGGGTTTAAAGTGGCTAATGATACAGCTGTGGTCTGGCTTGTGGTCATGCCTCATCATCAGTATGGGTTGGGTTTGCTTTTTGCGTGGATGTGTGGTGGTTACATCCTGTGTGGTTTTCGTGAGTGTGGGTCTGGTGTCATTCTTTGTGTTAGGGACTCATTTGTCAATAAGGGCGGGTTTCCAAATGGCTGGTAGGCGGGAGGTATCATCTCATTTATTCATGCTGTGTGGGTGTTTTTCTATCTCAATAGCTTCTTTGATTATTCTGTTATTAAAGTGTTCAGTTTTGGCGGTAGTTCTGGTCTTTTTAAAGTCAATTTCATGTCCTGTGGCTTTAAGGTGTTGGACCAAGGAAGAAGTTGGTTCCTCTTTTTTAACTGAGTTCTTGTGTTCTTCAATGCATGCACTTATTCTTCTATTGGTTTGTCCAATGTATGTGGTGGGGCAAGCGGTGCATGGGATTTCATATACTCCTTGATTTTCTAACTCAATTTTGTCTTTGGGGTTTCTTAGGATGGTGGATATTTTTCTGTTTATGCAGAATGCTGTCTTGATGTTGTGTTTGTGGAGGATCTTGCTGATTCTGTCTGTGGTGCCTTTTATGTATGGGAGGAGGGCTTTGCCGTTTTCTTGTTCTCTGTCTTGGATTTTAGTGGGGGTTTCTTTTTGGAAGATGACGAATGGGACTTCGTTGAAACGTCGCCAAGACATTTTCTATTTTACGAGGGAGAAAACCCGAATAACCAAAGACCTACATACAAACACCTGCGAAAACCTCAGAAAACAAATATATATAAAATTTCAATTGTGCCTAATTCAACAAAATTATTTTCTTGAATGGATGATTTTAAAATATCAATTGGAATTCTTTTTATGTTAGAGATATAATAAAAGTGAAGGTAGAAGCCTTTTAATAGCTTCCTATTGGTTAGATATTACAGTATTGTTGTCATCAATCAGATATTTGAAAGACAATCAAGAATTAAGTACGTTCATGCATTGTTACGTTGTATTATCAAAATTTGAAATTTGTCTATTTAGTAAGAATTTTGGACATACAGAACAAGAACTATTGCAAAAAATATGTGGGTCTGTATTCTTTTTTTTTTTTTTTTTTTTTTTTTTTATTAAATTTTTTATAAATTTTACAAAAAAAACAAGAACAATACAGAACAAAAAACAACATATACAAAAGAGAAAAAAAAATTAAACAATACATATAAAAAAAAAACCCCCACCCCACACCCCTCCCAAAAACCCTCCCTTCCCCCCCCCCTGAGCTTCCCAGAGCAG
This sequence comes from Crotalus tigris, assembly GCF_016545835.1. NCBI lineage: Eukaryota > Metazoa > Chordata > Lepidosauria > Squamata > Viperidae > Crotalus > Crotalus tigris. The sequence goes on from NW_024096660.1 coordinate 681,431, forward strand.
AATATAGGCTTAAGAAATAATAAAAAAAAAAAAATAAAAATTAAATTAAAAACTCTATATTTATATATATAAAAAAGATATCTATAATATATATAAAAATAAAACTTATGAAAAGGCTATATAATATTTTTGTATACCCAATCTAAATTGTATAAATTTTATCCATTTGTCCCAGATAGCAAAAAACTTCTCTTGCGTTTGTTGCTTTAAGAAAGCCGAAATCTTTGCCATTTCCGCCAAATAAGCTACTTTAAAAAACCATTCCTGCAATGTAGGCAAAGATTCCTTCTTCCAATATTGTCCAACTAACAGCCTCGCGGCTGTGATCAAGTTTAACATCAATACAACCTCCTTTGTATCACAATCTGTAACAATACCTAACAAAAATAATTGCGGAGTGAATTTTACCCTCCTTCTAAAAATTCTCTGGATATTCCACCATATTTTGATCCAAAATGCTTTTATCTCTCTGCATGACCACCAAATATGATAATAAGAAGCCTCCTTGTAACCACATCTCCAGCATTTAGGTTGCACGTCAGGGTACATATAAGACATTTTTTGTGGATCAAGGTGCCATCTATAAAACATTTTATAAAAATTCTCCCTTAAATTCTGTGCTTGAGTAAATTTGACATTTCTCACCCAAATAGTTTCCCAGGTGTCCAATGAAACTGGCTCACCAAAGTTCTGCGCCCATCTAATCATACAATCTTTAATTAGTTCCGTTTCTGAGTCCAATTCAACTAAAACCCCATAAATTCTCTTAATGTGGGTTTGTCTTTGATCCTTCAGTTGCTTAATAAGATTTTCATCTTCTCTAAGAAAACCCACCTTGCAATCCATCTTCCATCTATCTAGTAGTTGCCTATATTGGAACCAAGAATAAATAAAATTTTCTTGTACTAATTCTTCCCGTGATTTTAATTGCCAGTTTTGTCCATCCCATTTAAGTAACTGTCTATAAGACACCATGTCCATTTTAACCCCTCTTTTTATTCCTTCTATCGCATGCCAAGGTATAGCCCATAATGGTACTTTAAAGGTCTGTATTCTTTAAAGGATGCATTTATACCAAATTTGTCAACTTGCAGTCTTTCATCTGGTTTTGTTTTGACATAGAAGCAAGATTGGACATTATGATTTCATATAGTTTACGTTTGTGATATTATTTTGATATTATAAAAAACTGGTAAAATTTAAAAATGCTTTTTATTTTTAAATTTTTAATTGATGATGATTTTGTTACTGATGATTTTGTCAATATTTTAGTGTTATTTGGAGAGAGGTTTCCCATTCTTACTATTTTTTTATTTTCTTCCTTTCTTTTTGATTTGCATTGTTTAGTTGCTAGGGCTTTTACATATATACCTTCTTCAACAATACTTGAAATGAAATGTATTAGCTTTGTTTTTAATTGTTCTTATTACATGTTTTGGCATATCACAATTGCTATTAGAAGACAAACAAGTGGTTTTTGGATAATACTCAGATGTGATCATGAGAAACTGCATGTTGTAATTGGAAGATCTGACTACAATAATACATAAAATACTTTAGTTTTTATTTTTCATAATGCAAAATACCTAAATTGCTACTTCCTTTTCATTCCAGGCTTCCTTGTTTCCAGTTATTTTCTTAGGTTTTCTACTACAAGAATCATTAGAAAAAGTTTACAGATGTCTAGGGTAAAAGGGAACAATTACAGATAGTCCTCGACTTTCATTTAGTGACTGTTCAAAATTACAACAGCACTGAAAAAAGTAACTTATGACCGTTTTTCACACTTATGACAGTTGTAGCATCCCTATGGTCACATGATCAACATTCAGATGCTTGGCAACTGGTTCATGTTCATCACGATTGCAGTGTCCCAGAGTCATGTGATTCCGTTTTGCAACCTTCTAACAAGCTAAGTCAATGGGGAAGCCAGATTCACTAAACAACCATGTTACTAACTTAACAACTACAGTGATTTGCTTAACAACAGTTGCAAGAAAGGTCGTAAAATGGGGCAAAACTTACTTAACAAGTGTCTCACTTAGCAACAAAAATTTTAGGCTCATAAGCTGAGGACTACCTGTATTGGCAAAAGAAGAAGAAATAATAGTAAGAGGAAAAATGCTGGAATCTTTAAGACGATAGCTAGTATCTCAGTTCATTTTAGGTATGGGTAGAATCATACAGTCTAAAAGATCCCTTTTATGATTCCTAGATCCCTCTACGTTTGTGGCAGAGAGCCAAAACAGTTTGCTTAAAACTTGCAGATACATAAAGCATCAATTTCACATCTTGGAAATCCTAAAAACCTCTTCCCAAAAAGACTTTGGTCCTCTTCACTTTTGAAGTGCAGCTTTCAACATGAGATGCAAACCCTGTCGGACCCTCAAACTGACAGAACTGAAATAATTAATTACTTAAGAATTACTTGCCAAATGAGCTTTAGAATAGACAAAACCTAAATGTTTACCTTACCAAAGCTTGCACCATAAATTGATTCCATTCTCAGAAGACATGGAAGACATGGAAAAAGAGCTCACCTCAATTGTTTTTGTGGAGACACTTATTAATCATGATCACACATCTTCCTAGAGTTATATATATATTAGCATTATGGACTTTGTTCTATCTGTCCCCAAGAGAATGTTGTTCTATATTTTTCTAATATGTCATAAAATTGTAAGTTTTAAGTAAATTTTGAAAATGCAAGTGTTATCTCAGATTTATCTTACATTCTAATTTTCCTAATAAACCAGATCACAATAGGACAATCATTCCTAACACACGTAACCGGAGAATTTCTTGTCGAAAATGTAACAGCAATTTTTTTAAAAAAAATATTGCAGCTTTCAATCACAGAGGTCAGCAGCTTCCTTTTTCAGTGTCCAATTTCTTTTGGGTCATGCATTTCCAAGTGACCTACTTTGGTAAGAAAGGTGACAGCCAACTCATGGCCCTAATTGATTTAGGAACAGGGCCCAGGGAGACAGTCCAATTAAGTTTACAAGCTGGCAATTAGCAGAAAGGCCTCTAAATCCCTGCACTGAGAGCATGTTTCTCTCAGTAAGAACATAAATGTGCTAGAGATAGGAAAAGTAAAGCTGTGCTTTAAAGAAAATTGCCGTAAGCAGAGCCACATGGGAAAACTAAAACGAGCAAGGTAGGTATAGCCTGATTGCCTTCTGTTAGACAGGTAATCAAAAAAAATTAACAGCATTTAAAAATATACAACATTTGAGAATACATCAGCAACCTGTTTTAATTAGCTTTCCAAATAAACATCTATGACACAATAGAATAATTTAGTTCACCAATTATTGTACAGGATTTCCCGTTAAACAAGGTAACAAGACAATTTTTAAATATATAAAGCTGACATATCCTGAATGGTCTTATTATATTTATATACTACCTAATTGGTGGGATATAGGTAATCATTAGAGTGGCTTGCGGACTAGTTTCTACATACATACATACACACAAACGTATCTGGTCAAATCTGCAACCACACTGGCTTGAAAACTATTCTCTAGCTGCAATATTAATGGTGCTGGGTAAAATCCAGAGGCCTGTGATCATCAGTGGAATAACTGGGAGAAAGATGTTTGTCTCTCCAGCTCCCAAAATCAACTTAAAGAATTGCCCATTCTGCTGTAGCAGATTTAGAGCAAGGGGATGAGAAAGGCCTTCTGCATAAATCAAAGTTTCTTGCACAACAGTGGATTTCATCTATATTATTTACTAATTCTTTTCATTGGCTGAGACATATCACATAAAATACAAATCTTTTAATTACGTCTCTCTCTTCAGTTTTCTTCCAATCAACAGATTTCAACAGATTCAGTCCAATCATAAACAATATAATCTTGGATTCTTTTTTTCCAGTTCTTTTACTTTTCTTGCTTAGTTTTGTTGCAAATATAATCTTTTTTAAAAGCAGAAATTTTATATCTACTGATGAAATATATAAAAATTGCATGTGCCATTAACTACCAATAAACTTACCGGTTTTGAAATGAAGCACTCCAATAGGTCCTTTGTCAAATCTAAATAATAGAAGATCATATATATCTAAAACATCTATGTCCTGAGAAGAATCTTGTGGGACAGCCCACTGGATTTGAATGAAGCTGCTGGATATCTCAATTTTTTCACTGAATTGTAGTGTTGATTTGGGTGAGAGGTCTTCAGCTAAAAGCTGCATTTTAATTGGAGACAGTGCCATGTCAAATAACTGTAGTTCTCCTTGTGAACTACCAATAAGAATTACGGCAGCCCTAGAATGGCAACACATTAAGGCAGGTAGCAGCTTTGCTTCTGTTGCCAGAGTTACTTGACGGTAGGCTTCATACAGAACTACTGAAGAATCTTCACAACCCAGAACAAGTTTGTCTTCTGTAATATTCCTGCAACAGCTGATGGCTTTTGATGTTAATGGTATTTTGGTGATTGCCACACAATGAATTTTATTCCTAACATATTCATAAATGCAGCTGTCAACCATGGGTTTTTGGTCTGCACTCACAGATTGTTCTACAGTATGAATCTGATGTGGATTGCACATACTAAATCTGACATCAAGTGGATCCCCATCTGTATGAATATAATTCAGAATCTGAAAAACAACCCACATGCAGAATTACAGTGTGCTGAAATAACGTATTCTTACAAGTACTATAAAATAAAAAATGCTATAATTCATAACCAAGATAACAACTTAATTGACAAAAATGGATTTCATTGTACCTTATTAACTGCTAAATCATGTGACGTATTAATTGTGCCTCAAAGTCAGTTAGTTTATAGTTTATAGTATAAAGGGATGTACTATATTTCAGTTTAAGGTACATATTTTTTATGAATGTAATTAACTGGAATAGAATTTTTCACTAGTAAAAATAGGTCTGACTTTGTGAAATGATATATATCACAGGGCAAGTTTTTTCACTAAAATTTTACTTTATAAAGCATACATATACTCATCCATGTATGAAAGATTTAATTATACAGTGCTTTTCTATTTTAAAAAGTTCCAATAAAAGCAGAAGTGCCCCTAGGGAACATTTATTAGTCCTTTCTCAGCTATATTAAACAGATTAAACTATACTGATACAATATATTTCATAATTTTCCCTTTAGGTTCAACAAATTTAAATATAAAAACAAAATAATATTAATATATTCAAGCTAATAAGTAAGAGTTGAAAATGTAAATGATGTTCTAAAACTCCTCAAAAATGAAAGAATATTTTTACCTGGCACTTAATACTTTAATAGGCCAGAGTCTAAAGGAACCATTTTTAATTGCTACCCTCTTTATCTAAATGGAGATATCCAAAAAAGAAACTAAGAAAATTAAATCACTATATCCATGTAAAAGTAGGTGCTTCTTTAAATAATTAAATAAATTATCCCACATACAGTATTAGATCAACATGAGGTACTGAATCTTTTAAATATTATATCACTGGAAGAGTTGAGAAGCTTCACGAGATTTCAACTCCATTTGATTTTTCTTCTCTCTGAATTGAGATTCAGTTTCCATGAACCTAAAGCTCTGCTAAATATCCCTTCAATTTTTTTTCCTGTATAACTGTCAAGGGATGAACAATTAAAAACAGAGAGAACGTGGTCAAAGCTGTGTATTTGTTTTCTGTGACCCACCCCTAAAATCCTTCAGTCAAATGATCCTTCAAATAAGTTTCCTCAAATACATAAAATATTAGCAATTACATATTAACAAAAACATAATTCCTAATAACTCTAGGGAAATTTCAATTTCTGCCACCTGAAGAATTTTGATATAGCAGTAATTTAAACTGGTTATTATGAGAATTTTCCCCCTATTAGGCCTTCCTTCCCTTTTGCAGGGATTTACTTGTTTACTACAAAATCACTCCAGAGCCTTTTTAGCTAAATGGGTAAAACAAATATCCAATTTAGAGATTTAGAGGATTACCTCTAAGTTGCCATGTTCACATTTCAAGAGTAGCAAGTTGGCTCTCTCTCTCTTGCTAGACACTGGAGACCAAGGCCAAAGTTCATCTTTTGCAGCAGACCACCAGCAAATAACCATATTCTGTACATTATTTATTGTTAAATAACGCTTGATCCTTCTATTTCCTAGTCCTGGTATATCAATGTAAGATATCTGAGGAAGAAAAAGGCAGGGCAAATGTGAAATTACCAAGCAAATACAATATATGGGATTTATTTTACATACAAAAATAAGTATATAAAACCTAAACATTATACTGTACCTAAACATTATTTCATTCTTCAAGTCCACTGATAGCACTGTAACATTTCAGCATGTCCTATAATAGTTATATATCACTTCCCAGTCTTAGGATTTCATTTATAGCAACACTTCAAAATATCATATCAGTCGTCAAAATTATCTAGTGTTACAGCAGAATAAAGGAAACAATATAGTCTATTTGGACTTATAATGTGTCAGTCCAATACATTTAGACAGTTGTTGTTTTTCCCCTAAATTCAATATATAAAACATAAAGAACAATATTAAAAGCCTGAAAAGGAGAGGGAAGTACAGAATTCTTGGTTGCACTGTGTTAACATTGTACTATTACTTAGATGTACGAAAGTGGGTCTTGAGTGCTACATTTGCAGTGCTTCCCACTACACTAAGGTGCATGTAAGTATTTATGTGTATGTTGTGTGGGTGTGTGTATAAATATATACATAATAGAGACATGTATGGCTATGCAGAAGTATTCACTCTCCTTAGGATGTTCTGAACTTTTGCAGATGAATATTATCACAGCTTGATGAGAGTCTCATTGATATATGAAGAGAGTTTGAATAAACCAATACTTATTATTAAAGATTGGTTCTTGTTCCATTTGTGTAATACTGTAAGCTAAATTAACCAACATATAAAGTGCCAGTGCAAAAAAAATTTACCTTTTAGATTCAGTAACACAGGGCTCCCCAACCCCCAGTCTTCAGCCTGGTATTGGGCTGTAGCCCATTGAGAACTGGGTCACGCAAGTGGTGGGTGAGTGCACGAATGTACAAAGCACCATTTGTGCAGGCAGTGGGTCCATGTGTGAAACCGTGACCTCTCACCACTGCTGCTGCTAGTTGGCAGAGTGAAAAGGCTGGGGATTGCTGCAGTAACACACACACACATTTACCTCCAAGAACTACAAGCAAAAGCTTCTTCTAATTGGTTATTAGTGTTTTAGCTCAGGGGTCCCCAACCCCTGGTCCATGGACCAATACTGGGCCACAGCATGCCAGCAACCAGTCCACACAAACAAGCAACTCTCCATCCATGGGATGCAGGCAGCACACAAAACCATGCACCCTCTGGTCCGCGGAAAAACCTCTCCACGTAACCGATCCCAGGTTCCCAAAAGGTTGGGGGCCTCTGTTTTAGCTCACTAGATACAAAAGCTGGCCTATTCTTCCATAGCAAACTGCTTCAACTGAGTTGCATTTGAGGGTTTTCTAGCATAAAATAGTAAATAATTTCAGGTTCTGCCATGTCTATGGAATTTAGGTCTGGATTTTGACTTGGTCATTTTCTAAAACTGAGTTTGTTCTTGGGCCTTTATCTTGTCAACATGCTTGTAAGTTTGGTATAGCTATCTTTCTGCATGACTTGCTTAGGCTTAAACTCTTGCAGAATTCTTTGATGCAGAGCAGAACTCAATATGTTCAGTGATGGCAAATGATTCAAGTCCAAACCACCATCCCCAAACCATGACCCTTTGATGCCTGACAGTTGGTATGTGAAAGTCAGTGTTTGACTTCTAATAGTTAAAACTACATATATATAGCCTGAAAAATTCCACTTTTAACTCATCTGTCCTTAAAACATTCCTCTAGAAGCCTGGGGTCATCCAGGTGCTTTTCAGTACATTTAAAGAGAAATCATTCTTGTGAGCAAAGGTTTCTCTGTTGCTATTTTTGTGTGAATCGCATTTTACTCTCTGCTTTTCTCCTGGCAGAGTCAAGGGAAATGATGCCTGCAGATACTCAGATGTTGCTCTGAGTTTTTTTGTGGTTTCCTGAATAATTTTAGGATGTGCTTTTTAGTGGCATTGACAAGGTGGCCATTTTTGGGAAGATTCACTATTGACCCAAAACATTGTTTTAAGATGGTCTCTGATATTGATTGGTTGAGACCAGAATGTTTAAAATCGGTTTGTATATTTTTCCAGATTGATAATTACCAGTTGTTTTTTATATATCTTTTGTATCTCTAGATACCTTGTGGTATAAATTGCCCTGTGTTGATGGTAGCCAAACTCTGTGTATAGAGGGCAGGACTGGCCCAAATCATTCCTTATTGTATACTGAAATGTCTCCTGAATCTTAGTTATTCCTTTAATTGAATTGATTGCATTGTGAATGGTTTTCATACTTGCACATTGGATATTGAATTATTTTGTTCACAAAATAAATGAAATAAAGGCCAAAGTTTAGTATTGTCTGCTTACTCAGATTCTCTTTACATATCAGTAGGGCTCAAATGAAACTCTGGTTTACCCCAAGTGGCAGAGATGTGCAAACCTTCAGAACATCCAAAAGTCCACAAAATACTTTTTCATGGAGTATTTTGTGTGTACATATTAACATATACATATATAAATGCATACAAAATTGTAGCATCTCTTTGAATTAGTGTATGCAAGTATGTAAGAAAGTTTGTTACATTTTAATAGCTAAGAGCTGCTAGATGTGTATGTGAAGATATCCATATAAGTTACGTGCATTGATGCAAAGTAATTTATACTGGGAGAATGATAGAATGCTACTGGATGAGATGAAGCAAATTTCCCTCTCCTAAGCTGTGGGCAAAAAAAAAAAAAAAAAAATCCACTCATGAATTGGAGGAATTAAATCAGAGGCAAATTATGACAGAGGAAAGGTTAGGACTGGAAAGTAAGAATATTTACATTAAACCTTAGTTGATGATATAATTTACTGAATCAACAATTTCCCTTTTTACTAGAAACACAGGGCATGGGGTGATTTGAGGAATACTTCCCATCAAAGAACTCTGGTCAGCACAAGCTTTACCTCAGTGGTTCTCAACCTTTTTAATGCCGCGACCCCCAACCGATCGTAAATCGAGGACTACTCAACCGGTCGTAAGTCGAGGACTACTCAACCGGTCGTAAGTCGAGGACTACTCAACTGGTGCAGAACCGTTTGCAGAATGGGACTTTTGGCGGGTTCAGCAGGGCAGAGACAGCCTGGACAATTCCTATTGGCTTTTGAAAGCCAATAGAATTAGACTCTATTCAAGAGAATCTATTCTATTGGCTTTCAAAAGCCAATAGAATAAAAGAAAGTAGCACAGCTAAGGAAAAGGGAAAAAAAATGGCGGACTGCGTTGTTTGGCGACCCCCGTGAAATGGTCGTTCGACCCCAAATGGGGTCCCAACCCACAGGTTGAGAACCACTGCTTTACCCTAAACTGTACTCCATTAAAAAAAAAAACACCTTCTTTTACTCAGCTGCTGATTTTCTCCCAACAGTTCAAAATTTATTTTCCTCTTCCACTATTCTGCCTTGGCATGCTCCCCCCATGTCTTCCTGTTTATTACAAACACTTCTTTTGCCTCTGGGGGGGGGTGGGTCTGATCTTTCCACAAATCCCATTACTTTGCTTTTGTGAAGGTCCTTCCCTTCCTTGCTCTTCTGGTTTCTATGTATATGAACCATGACGGTTGTATGTGAAAGCATTTTGAGAATGGGATTAGAGCAACACAGTAAGAGGAACCTTGAACAGAAATGAGGAATGAAACATAATATCCTAATGGGGAGGGAACCAACTGCCTTTGGATGTGCCAAGTAATAATTGCATGATGCTTTTTAGAACAAAGAAATGAGGGCTATTTCTATTGTAGATTACAGGCACAATTGAGCCCAAAATCTCTGTTGTTAAGTGAGTTTTGCCCCAATTTGTCACCTTTCTTGCCACAGTTGTTAAGTGAATTGCAGTTCTTAAGTTAATAACATATTTAAGTGAATCTGTCTTCCCCACTCACTTCGCTTGTCAGAAAGTCGCAAAAGGTGATATTGCAACCATCATAAATGAGTCAGTTGCCAAGCATCTGAATTTTGATCATGTGACCATGGGGATGCTGCAATAATTATAATTCTAAAGCCATGGTGGCGCAGTGGTTAGAATGCAGTACTGCAGGCTACTTCTGCTGCTGGTTTCCTGCAGTTTGGCAATTTGTTTCTCACCAGCTCAAGGTTGACTCAGCCTTCTATCCTTCTGAAGTCGTAAAATGAGGACCCAGATTGTTGGGGGCAATAGGCTGACTCTGTAAACCACTCAGAGAGGGCTGAAGAGCACTGTGAAGCAGTAGATACAGTCTAAGTGCTATTGCTATAAGTGTGGAAAGCGATCATGTTACTTTTTTTCAATGCCGTTGTAACTTTGAATGGTCACTAAACGAACTGTTGCAAGTCAAAGATTACCTGTATTTTTTTTTCTCATCTACATTTAAAAGAAGAAACTTTTTCTTTTACTGTGGATGAGGAGGAAGAGGGCTGTAAGATAGAGTACCATCATCTTGTGGTCAGAGGCTATACTTCCAAACAGCATTTTAAAATAATTTTGATCTTACTGAATCACAGATAAACCCGAATAAAAGTGGTTAATAAAATCACCACCACTGTTAAATTAGTAAAGAATGTTTTCAGGATGTGCTTTTATGAATTTGGAAGAATGGATTGAAACCACTTTAACTAAAACATGCACACAAATTAACAGATATATATTTTGCTTTGTTGAAGTGTTTTCCAAAACCACTGCTCATAAGTAAAGCGTTACTCATACTGCGAGTGCTCATCCCACATTTCAGCTATTTTGATTGCAATGTGAGCTTTTAAAGATACTTATTTGACTGACATCAATATGATTAAAAAATCTCTAGCTTTTTGCACCTATAGCTAGCATCTAATGTAAGATTAATTTGGAAACAATCTGGAGATTATTTTTATAAATTTGACAAATACATGATACATGTTATTTCTCTTCACTTTTATATTTCTAGGTCTGTGAGAACGCATAAAACTCCTGGTTGCAGATATGGACAGGGAAGCATACAAGTTAAGGAGGAATTTACTGCTGTGATTCCAATCAATACTAAAATGTACAGTCATGGTTGCTTGACAGCATCGACCTATGTGTAAGGATTTAAAGCTACTTATGTATTAAGTTCCACTATACTGACCAAAAGTATTGGAAAAAGGCTACTCGTTTCAAATATAACACTGAACATTAAAAGGTCATTTACAATGTATGAATAGGATATATATATATATATATATATTCCCCCAGAATTAAGAACACCAACTATTGTAACAGGGGATATAATTTTTGCCAAGTAATATGGATGAGTGACAGCATGATGTATAAAGTTTATGTGGCTTTGAGAATTGCTTAGTTCTATTCCTTCTATTCTATTCTTTTATTATTCAAACTATGTTATTTTGGAGCATGGTTATTTGAAAACATGAACAGTACACCATCTGGGTGACACATGCCAAGGAAATATAGATTGCACCACATTTCTGCTTAAGGAATTAATGGAAGGTTGATAGCTGGGGGGAGTGGAAAAAAACTATCTTGCTATTGCTGGTCAGCAATAATCGAACCACTTTCTGGGGATTAAGCGCATGGCTAAGCCTACTGGACCAGACACAAGCAAAGGGCAGGGGGTCTTCTTATCAGAGAAATGCTTCTGGAGCCAGTCTCACTACATGACAGATTGCTTTCATATTCCTGTCTGCAAGGCAACAAAGGATGGCAGTAATGCGATAATGCCAGAGTGCAATGGGTGTTAAGAACCCGTTGCATTTATGTATTGTATTTAGTAAATAATCAGACTCATCCAAATTGTGATCTCACCACTCAACCAAGGCCCATTAAAAATCAAGGTTAATGCTTTAATAATCCTTTGCTGTTTTTTTTATGGTCAAAAAGAATTCCTTTCTATTTGCATGGTCATAATATTATTGACCTCTTCATCCCCTGAATACACATCAAAAGGAACTGAAATCAAAGTAATTGCCACTGTTTTCTCTCAGTAAACATTAACTCTTTATACTCTGTCTTCTCACAATTCAGCAAAGTGATTTAAAAAGCTATGAAAATGAAAACATGCAAAACAGCAATGATTTCCAAAGATTTATCAAAAAGTTTTATGGTGCTGAGAGTTTAGAAGAATAAGATACGGCAGGTTATGAAATTCTGAAAAAAATAACTATAATGGCTTCATTGAGCATTGGTAGCATGAATGGAGTTCTCAGGCTATTAGGTACTGAAGTTTGTTACATACTAGAACTACTTTAAACTATATATTTATTTTGCATAGCTCTTCAACTATTTTATATTAATTTCAGCTTTCTTTTTCAATATCTTTGTTACCCACTTTCCAAAATTAACATTAGCCAGAAAAATATTTTTATAACTAATAGCAACCAGGGTACTTATGCTAATACATATTGTGTAGCTGACTATAGTGCCCAATTTAATTTTAGTGCAATATTATTACATTGAATATACCTTGCTGCTATTTTTGTAATGCTACCTTGGAAGCTTTTTTAACAAACATCAATTTTATTAAAATAAATTATGTAAAAGAAAATAAATTAAACATAGGATTACAAAGCTTATCCCCATTCTTTTGGAACACAGTTCCTTTCTTCCTTTTGGATAAATAACGGTACTTAATAATGCTTTTTTCTCTTAAACAAGGAATGAAAAATTCCTGCTTTTGAAGCAAATTGTGTGAACAAGAATGGCTTCGATCCTACCAGTTAAAACACTGCCTCACTCTGGTTTCATCCGCCCGTCTCACCAGATCTAACAGAAAGGGTATGTAATGGTCCTGTCATCTAGGGCGCTACATTTAGTGGGGCCTAGAAAGTGAACCCTTTTTTGCTGTAGCATCTGCAGTGTGGAATCTTTCTCTCCCCCACCCAAGGTAAGGATGGCTTTATTGCTGCTAGACTTCAGAAGGTCACCTAAGACCTGGTTATGCCAGCAAGCCTGAGGACTATTATTATCCCTTCACCTATTAATTTTGTTTTAGGTGTTTATATAGTTTTTAATCTTTTAATATTTGTTAATGTTAATGATTTTAGATATTTATTGTTTTAATTTTGTTGTACATCACCTATGTCACTTACTTGTAAGATGGGCGACTATATAAATTAGATAAATTAAATATTGTCATTCCAGCAATTTTGTTTCCTTCATCGTGTTTTTATTATGCAGGGGTGAAGATTGTGGGAAAATGAGTGCTGAATAATTGGTTTATCTAAGAAGAGACAACTCAATGCAGAAATACAGATTATGTTTCAAAGAAGCTAATTAATTCATTGTAACTGAAACTATGAATTTATTCTTACAGTTATCTAGATTCTAGATTCTGGTTTTAGCTCAGATTAGCATTAAAAATAGCTTCCTGAAATCCAAGTTGGTCTTGTTATCTTGGTTATGCCAGCTATTTGGGACTTTATAGCAAACAATATGCTCTGTCCACATGTAGTAAATTATTGATGGTTTGTTTATGAAACATTCCGTATTAAGAAAAATATCAGTTCTCTCAACTTTTAACTATTTAAGTTCATAAACGTTTAGATACAGAAACAGAACTGCTATCATTCTATTTTTAGAGAATTTCTTACTCTATTACTGTGATATTTAGAATATTAGATGTTAAGATACATTCCTTTTAATATCAATAATCACAGCAGACAGGAAAATGCAGATAAAATTCAGATCTTTAGCCAATCAAAAGTACATGAGAACAAACCAAGCTACTCTTAACCCATGGTTTAGCAGGTATAAAATGAGAAGCAACTAATTGTTGTATTCAGAATCTCAACAAAACCTACTGTATGCTTATAGGTCTGAGAATGGAGTCTGCCAATATAATAGTAGAGCTTCTCTAGATGGCAAACATTGGAAAAATTCTGATTAATACATTTTATTAAAAGAAATAAGCTTTCATTAGCTATGAACACTTCATCAGATGCATGGAGATCTTATCTCATTTTGAGCATTCCATAGTGGCCGCCATAGATTGGTATGACTCTCCTATAATCGCTTTGATAATAGATTTTGTTTACCCAAAGAAACCCAGAGTAGAAATGCAATGAAAGCAATGTAAAAAAACCATATTCAATAAAAGAATTACATGAAGCAACCAATGAGAAAAAATAAGAGAGAGAATTTAATGTAATAGTTAATGCACCAGGAGATTGTAAGTTCTAGTCCTGTCTTTGGCATGAAAACCGGCTGGTTGGCTTTGGGCCAGTCACTCTCTCTCAGCCCTACTCAATACAGGGTTGTTGTTATGGGGAAAATGGAAGGAAGAAGGAATATTTGGTACATTTGCCGCCTTGAGTTATTTATACAAATAATAAAGGAAGGATAAAAATAATAGAGAAGTATAAATAAATATCGACCTTGCCCTAAAGTAAGAAAATAAACACCCAGTTAGAAATTAAGCAAAGCTCATTTCAAAAACACAGGCAGAAAGGCAGCCTGGTACTTGGAGCAATAGCTACCCTATAATAGTTATCCTATAATGCCTGCATGCTTCAATTACTTTAAATTGTCCCACATTTCAAGAGCAGTTCTGTAAAGGCTAAAGGCAGTGCCATAAGGCAGATCACCAACCATAGCTACCCACCAACCCTTTTACAGTAGCAAAATAATTCCATTGATGACATACTATAGGAATATACGCTCCTTTATTGGAACAGATACAGTCTGCTTTTCTGAAATGCCCCACCAACTCCAGAAGTAAGGGCAAAGTTGAGTACCGTATATGCCGGCGTTTAAGGCGATCCGGCGTATAAGACGACCCCCGTCTTTGGCGCTGAGTCGCATGCCTAGAACGTCGTCTTATACGCCGGAAACTACCAGTATTTCCGGCGTATAAGATGACTCGGCGTATAAGACGACCCGTCTTTGGCGCCGATTTTAACGCTTCCGGAAGTCGCCTTATACGCCGGCATATACGGTATATCTTCTATAAAAAGTCACTGAGCAATTAAAGAAATTATTATTGGCGGAAGATATTGTTTATGGATCCAGATAGATTACCCAATTGTGTTTCAAAGAGTAGACACTTAGTATATCTCCTTGCACTTGAACTGCCCATCTCACAATATAGATTCTTTATCCAATTTCCAGTCCAATAAATCTTGGCTATTTATGCCCAAGACGATATCACATCCCTTAAAATGATGAATTAGTCAATGGTGTTCAAGCAATGCTCCAGTTGTTTTGGGACTGCACCCAAGGCATCTTCTACTATTGGTATTACCTTTGCTTTCTTTTGCCACAGCCATTCTATTTTTATTTGCAGGTCTTTGTATTTTGTTATCTTCTCCAGTTCTTTCTCTTCTATTCTGCTGTCTTCAGATACTACCATGTCAACTTTCCAGACTTGTCTTTCTTATTGACAATTGTTAAATCTGGCATCTTATGCAGTAGGTGTCTGTCAGGTCCCAGAGCACTTTAGCTTCTTCTTTTCTTATTACTTTCTCTATTTTATGGTCCCACCAGTTCCTGAATGTAATTTATGATTAATATATTTTCTTTCAATTGGCTTTATAGTTTTTTGATATGGTGAGACAACTAATTAATACTTGTACCATAATAAAAGTGGACAATGTTGCCCAGAGAAAATTGTTTGTTGTGATTATCTTCTTTTCCTAATTTATTGTTTTAATCTTTAAAAATTGATTGGAACCAGAAATTCTGCTTCTATCCACTTTTGCATACACTTTTAGGAATTGCAGACAAGTACAACATTTACGGTAGGTCCCTGAACAATCTAAAACATGTCTTTCATTTTGGAATTGAAATGCTGCACCAGCCCTACTATAATTCTTACTTAATTAGAACTGTTGGGTAATTCCTAGGTAACTGAGTGTAAGATTACTTTTTTAACTGTACAACTCACATCATATGTTTGTTCTTTTGATAACACGTCTTTGTACATCTTACTAAATTTTAACATGAACAGAGATATATAATTCATTCTTCCTGTTAGAAGAAATTTAAGATGAAAAATAAGATGTAATAAAGATATATATGATAAATCTAGACCATTCTGATGACACTGATTTCAATGAATCATTACAACACCTGGATTTTATTATAAATAGAGTGAACAATGTTTGATATTATCTAGGTTAATGTTTTGTTATTAAAAGTTCAGATATTTTCAATAAGAGGAAATATTTCATTTTTTCTATCCTAAATCACCTACTATTCAGATTTACTGGGTGCCTTCTTACTATCACTTTTCTAAGCAAACAGCTCCAAGGAGAGATGCTGTGTCTCTTTTTTTCATTTTTATCCTTTTTTATGTTTTTTCAGCTCTCTGTTATTTTCTTTAGTTGTAGTGGCTATGAATACACACTCCTTTACAAATAGAATTACATCATCTATTTGTATAAAGTCATTACAGTTCTTGCATTTTAATTTTCAGTTCTTTTCACAATGATAATCAGCACGGAATGTGCCACTGTGATGGGATCATAATCTGAGAGGCAGTATGATACATTAGGTAATGTTCTTCATGATCAAGATACAGTAGATTGTTTCTTTTCATATCAGAAATAAAGAAAATAGTCTGCAAGTGAATTATTTTTGGAAGGTGGGTGTGCTAATACTCCTTGTTTGCATTAGAGTAAAATGAAGTTAATTATCTGGCTAGAGCATAGGATTTTGAATTGATTGGGAGTTAGGCTGACAAGTTATGCTTTCTGGCAAGGATGAAAACAAAGAGTTCTAATCAGTGCAATGTAGAATGGCAAGGTATTATAAAAAAAATCAATATGCAAGCTGGTGTCTGAATAGTTCCTACCCCAACATTAATGCATATAAGTATACACACTGAGCACCAGTTGGAGAGGGGAGGTTCATATATATGCCTGTTCACAAGAACAACTTCATGGGACTAATAATCTAGCATCACACCCATGTCATTTGCATTCTCCCAGTGAGAGGTATGGAAGCCTAAATTCCTTTTCTTTTCCCCTGAAGGCAAATCCTTTTTTGAAAAAAAATGCCTACAATTTAGTGATTGCCTTCTTGCTGTTTGTGCTTTGGGGCTTTATTTTATTGCTGATTTAATTGATGCTGGTTGCCTGTATAGGTTTTTTTTGTGTGTTATGCACTACTTTGTTAAATTGTAACTAAATGTTTTAAAAAATAATTTTTATATTTCAGAATACCTATTACAAAGGCTAATCACACCTACAATTTTAGCTATTTAAAAACAATGTCTTAATGTGCATGAACTGTTTCCCAATGTTCTTAGACAAAAAATATGTAAAGGTATATGCATGCATACAGAATCATTACAATCAACAATAAAAAAAATATTGTACTCCTACAGTTACTACAATCCACCATAAAACAGCAATTGTGTAGAACTACAGCACTAATATAAATACAAATTGTTTTTCAGTTATAAATATTAGGCTGATTGAAGTATTAGAAATAATATTATAATTAAACTTTAAATATATTAAATTGTGGTAGTGGTTCTCATTTAATCTTTTTCTTGAATATTGATGTTTTTCTGTTTTCTTAAAAGTTCATGTAAGCTATGTTTTTGGTCCAAACGAGGGGATAATTAAACACATGCAAGATAGATTTGGAAAATAAATTAAGTTATTCCAAAACTGCTTTGCAATGATGTTAAGTATATATAGATTTTGATAATAGTTACCAAAAGCCCAAACTTAACAAACACACAAAAGTGTGCATCACTCTGAAGTAAACAACGTATCAGCTCAGTTCCTTGTGAACAGTGAACTGTCTCAAATCCATGTTACAGAGGTTGGATCAATCTTGCAAACACAACTCAGTATTGAAAAGAGGCCTTCAACTGAAGCAGCCTGGAAAATATATTAGATGTTCATTCTAGCAGAGAGCATTCCCAACAAACTCTATAATATAATCTGGCAATATAATATAATTCACTAAAACTAGCTTTGTAGATACAAAATCTATTAAACAGAAAAATAACAAAAAAGCAACAGGACAAAAATAATACTAGCTAACAAAACAAGTCTCTCATGTTTGTTATCTAATAACATTCTGTCAGTGATAGGGGATGAAAGGCAGCTATCTCCATACTTACAATGTAGTGGAGACCAATCTTTTACGAATCTCCATTTTTCATTTTAAAAACAAATAAAATAAATATATTTCTTATTTCATTTGAATAATCTCTTCTATCGTATATATATTCAGATTTTTCAGAATATATTAGGAAGAAGTACATTCTAAAGCCTTTATCTCAAATCTCAATATTATAAATTGAATTCAGTTCCTTTCACCATAAACCAGTATTGCCAATGGCAAAGGACTGTGAGAGTTGTAGTCCAAACTACTTAAGAGAAACCCGGTATCCATACATCTTGTATCTTGCACTCCTTTACAAGCTCAGTGCTACCTATCAACCTAGTCTGGTATCGCCAACTGGATTTGGTTTTTAATATTCTATGCAAAGTTTGTAATAATTCCATTTACTGAATTTTGTTGCACAATATTATCATGTTTAAGCTCCTACATTGTTGCATATTGGTTAATGCTCCATGATTTTTTTCCTTCATAGGATCCAGATATACAGTAGAATCTGAATATAAGAGGAGATTCTTTATCACTGATACATCAGTGGCCTCTTTATCATATGTTTTAAAGTTTAAGCATAATCTAGCCTAAGTTTATCTACAGTTTATCTTTGGCAGCCATTTCTAAAACCTTATAGTATAAGTAGACTGAAATGTCTATCTGTCTGTTTGCTTGTCTGCCTATCTGCCTACTTACCTAAATTTCTTGACAGTTATATCAATCCATATGAAATTCAATTAAGCATCCCTGAAAAGATTTGTCTATACTTTATACTAAGTCCCTATCTTTTTTTTAACATTTATTTCTCCAGTTATGATACAATTATGATACTTGCAAAACCATTAAAGGCTATACCTTAAAATCGAAGTTTGAGAGTTTTTCAAGTCTTTTGTTTACATCCGGAGAATTTGCTTTTTTTGAGGATTGAATGAAACAGAGTTTGCTTTGTTCCCAAAATGAAAAGATCATGAAAGTGTCAGTAAGCACAGCTGGAAGAAAAAACAACATTTTAATACCTATCACTGACAACCAAATAAATTGCTGAAATATCCACTGGAATATTGGAAGATAAAAACTTATTTTCAGCATTATGCATGACTTGTATGATGTACTGATAAGTGTTTCTCCTATTGTGTCTTTTTGAAAATGGTAAGTAAAGCCTAGGAAGCAGATGTAATAAAATTGAATAAATTATGATATAAATATTTTAAAGATATATTATTTTACAATCTCTCTTTTATTGGTTCTTTTCTCTTAAATTATTTTCAGATAGCAATCTCTTCTACAGTAGTTGACACTGGATGAGTGAAAATATTGTGGCTATGCTGGAGTGAAGTACTTAAAAAATATCAAATGAGAGGGTAGTTATTACTGTGGCTTAACTGATTTCTTGTAATTGTTATGCTTTAAGAAAGACAAATGGGTGGTAAGTGTTTGTTTGGTACAAGCATTTTTTAAAAATTCTTAAATGAAAGCATACATGAAAATGAATGAAACCAATTAGCTCTGCAGGTACCTGAAGTTTATAAAACTACCAATACACTGTTTTTTTGGGGGGTGGGGTGGGCTGGGGTGAGGAGAGGATGGTGATGACCCTGTAGTATCAGCTATTCCTGCATTGTGGCTTACAAACATACAATAAAGACATCTACTATAAGAAAAAAAGAATTAAAAGGGGAAATATTTAAAAAATTATTTCAAAGATCTCATAAAACCAGAACTGAAAATAACCCTCCCAAAACAAATTAACATTTAAAAATAAAAGCTCTGCTTTCTTAATTTATGTTAATCTTTTAGTAACTTTTAGCTATCTTTTCACACAATTAGCTAGCAGTAGTACTATGTTTTGTACTATGTTAGGAGAAGGAGGAGTAAAAACTAATAACAGATTCCAGATAACTTTTTGGAATGCCTCAAAAGAAGTGAATTATTTATTTAGTTTATTGCATATCATATATGGATTGGCAATATATAAACATTTCACATAGATTAGTAAAATACAATAAAATATAAATGTTAAAAAGATCTATGTTCAAATAGCACTGTCTAGGCCATCTAATCACTGAAGCGCAGGATTTTAATACACTCGCTTATAATCCTCATAGAGTCATTGAGTATGGCATCTAATTTACTAGTATGGCAGCTGATAAGCCATATAGGGGCACAGTATTCTGCTGCAAAAGAAGTAAAAATTGAATATCTACTTCTGACTGCATCCCAATAAACGTAGAATAAAACAATAAATTTGAGCAACTCACCCCAAAAGGAGCTCAAGTGTGGAATAACCACAATAAGAACTCTTTTTTAAAAAACAAATTGTATTAATTTTCTAATTTTACAAAGCTCCAAGTGTTACGAAAGCAACATGGTGATGGGGTAATCCATAGTCCAATAACAAGCTCTTTCATACATATGTCAGGATACATCATCAAAAATTCCCCCTCTGTTTCTCTTGGTTATTATATCACATTCAAATTAATACATTACTAGTTATAACTCAATTGGTTAAAACATTTATCAATATCTTTTGACTTATACGCCTCCGTGTCCTGTTTTTAACTTTAATCTAATTTCAGTTACAGTATTCCAATTAGCTTAATGTCCATAGTATTTAGGTTTCAGATAATCCACGGTTCCCTTAGTTCATTACAAAGTAGTTATCATATCTAAAATACACTTATTATTTACTCAGATAAATTCTTACTTTATTTCACAATCATATTCTATTTCTCATCCTAATATCATCACTTACTCATCAAATAACCTTTATCATCTCAATCCATCTTCTATATTATAATTCAAAACTATTATTCTAATAACTAGTTTTTATTTTCCTTATAGGTCTAAATCCTAAATATTAAATCAGTTAATGTCATTTTAAAATCTTCTTAGCCTATTTAATGAGATTTTAGGCTCTTCCATTAAAGGTCACATAAAAAAATCCCATTTTTTAAGTCTAACACTGGCTTTCCTTTTATGCCAAGCAGGCTTCCATAACAGTGACTTTAAATCCTCAGGTGGATCTCTCTTCATTCCTACGCATGTCATTTGAATCCAGTTATCAATTTTTCAAGAAAGCTGGTCCCCTCGTAGTCATTAGGTTGTTGGCCTAATAATTTGAGTCTCCATATTTGGCTTAGTATATTTATCATCAGTTCAGACTGGTTATCTTCTTCTTCTGGTTTCAGCTGATTTAAGTAAAAAGTCATGTTCAACATTGTACTTGTTGTTTGGATGTCTGAGTGTTGCTTTCTTCAGTTTCTGTTGCTGTTGAAATTGCAGATTTTTTTGTTGAGATAAAGGCTTGGTTATCAGGGTTCTGAGTAGGTTGCAGCTGGTATTCTTTAAAGTCCACTTTAGTGTTAATTCCTTCTTCTTCTGTTGCCTTTTGAGTTGTAAGTTCATCAGTTGATATCTAGGCTGCATTTTGTAGCTTTAAGGTAGCACCTTTATCTTTCAGTCTGGAATTCATTAACTCAGTAGCCTCTAGGATTTTTTCAAGTATAAGTTTGTAGTTAAGTTGTGGGTAGTATTCCTCCATTTCTGTGGTGTTTATAGATAGTCCTTTAATGGAGGCTATTTTTGATAAAAGTCAATAAATGTCCACCTCCACTACAGAGAGTTGTTTTCACCATCCAGCTGTTTCAAGTTCTTATCTTTTTTGATAATGTCAAGGACAAATCTTAGCCTCACAGGTCTCCCATTCAGAAAAAAAAATCACTTGCTGTACCAAATTTTGCCACAAGATGTCCCCAGTAACATGTAAAATCTTTTCCCAAACTCAAGTTAGGTTTTTATCCGGTTTTAAAAAAAAGAAATAATCTTTCTTTTTTTCCAGCTTACCAGATAGGTAAGTTAATAAGTCACTGTAGAAACAGAAACCTTTTGGGAGCCCAGGTATCCAAAAATTACAAGTCCAGGTATTTAGTCGTTTAGTTTAGTTATTCTTTTTTTCCCCCACAGCTTTATATTCCCAAAGTAGGCAGAAGCCGCAAAATTAAGAAAGGGGGGGGGGAATTTCCAAAGGCTTTTACAGGAAAGTGGTTGGGAAGCAAGAAAGGTAAGGTAAGGTCTCACCCAATTACTCCACGTTGGTTTCGTTGTGCTTGGTAATGCTTTTGGCTTTCGGCTGGAACGGCTTAGTGATGGCCAACCTTTTCTTCGTCGGTCCAAAGGAGCTGCCTCAGATCAAACGGAAGGGCTGCCGCCCTTCCACGATCTATTGAGGGTCCTCCTCAACAGTGGTCACCCCTTCAGGGTGACTTTCGACCCTTTTCAGGGTCTTCCGACGAAGGGAAACCTGACGGTGGAGAGCGCGCTTTTCCTGAACGTCCGCTGGAGCCGCGATCCAGAACCGGAAGCCCACAATAAGAACTATTTATGTGTCCAAAATATACAGCTTAATATTTTAGGAAATGATTCCTGTAAAAGTTTAGCATCTGAACATACTCAGAAGTTACTTTCGTACTGCACAGAGACTGTCCTTGAATTTTCAAATATTAAAAAAAAAAACACCAGAATCTTGCAGAAGTTTCTGTTCTACTTTCCTGCCTCTTATACCTCATGAATCAAGTAGGAATCAGGAGTCGATTCGAACCTCTTCTTAACATTATCTTCCTTTCCAGGGCTTAAGGAATACTTGTGCCCTTGTTTCTGAAATGGCTCCTGAAGGAACTTCAAGACTGTCTCCATGGCTCTCTACACCACGGGTGTCAAACTCGTCACATCACGTGACACGATGTATCGCAACTTTATTTGCATTGCCAAAGTTGGGGTGGACGCGGCCTCCGTATGATGCAACCAACCCATGGGCCAGCAGTTTGACATCCCTGCTCTACACCAACTCAACATATTTATCAGCTCCTACATAGCTCCTTTGGCTGTCAGATTGCTAAAGTGGCTTGACTATTAGTTAGAAGAGATCTAATCTGCTGATTTCCAAAAACCCACCATTCAACTTCCAATTAATTTTGATGTCCTTCACAAGGTATAATTTATTTCCCCGTCCTTCTTCAAATATTTTAAATATCCCTCTCTATCACGTTCAAGATAGTCTAATACAGCAACTATTTTATTTCCTTGAGCCAGCTCCTTTGTATCCAAATATTAGTGACTGATACAGAAGTGATTAAAAAATGGCTCCACAGATGTTTTTGATGGCTGCAGAATTATAATTACATTCCAAATTCCAGATATCCAACAAATGCTACTTCCACATCTAACCAAGCTGTGTGCATATGATTTACCTCTCAAGCCCCTCTGCCTATAGAAAGTCCAAAGGCAATGCCATCATAAACAAAGAGGTAAAACTATGTCTAATTCCAAGCAGCCTTGAAGAGACAACCAACGTAGTTATCTTTAACTCTGGCATTGACAAACACCCTTTCAAAGGAAATGTTAGTTACAAACTCCTTACCTTCTGGCTAAAATATCTAACTGTTACTTGCCAAAAGTTAATTGATTTGAAACAAGCCTTGTCACTATTATACTATGATGTAGTATTAAATCTGTTTCAATGTCTAGTTCCCAAACTTGGAACCCTGAAAAGCCAACAATTTTATCTTGCAAATATCAGAACAACTGCAGCTCACTAAAGATAATTTCATCCTGATTCCTCTCTCTTTAGCCCCACACTCCAACTACTATCAAAGTAGTTGATATCACTGTGAACTGACATATGTGAGAATTCCACCTAAAAGCAGTTCTTAAAGGCATGCAAAAGCAATGAAAGCACTACAAATATTTACAATGTTGATCCTCCACCAGACTGAGTTTTATCCCAGGCCTATTAGAATATGTTCATGCCGACTTCCGGTGGTGATGTCAACACGGTGCAGAGCTAAGAGGACAGTCTCCATCCTCTAACTCTGATTTTTCCAAGTTTGGAGACCCCTCAGGGGCGCAGAGAGCCTGGAGGGCTATGCACGATAAAGGGTGACGCCTGGAGGAGTAGCGAGGTGAGAGGCGATCACCCGCTACGACGAAGGAAACCCCCTAAATCCAGCGTGGAAATATCTACTATCAACATATGGCGGATCTGAGGCTGTGACAAACCACAGAGGATGCGGAAGGAAAGATATACTTAACAGACTGTGTTACTGAGTGAGTTAAAACATTCCAAATACCTTTAAGAATAATAGAAAAATCTAAAAAGATTTATTTGTCTATTAGTGTGGGTGTTGAAAGGAAGCTCAACTGGTGAGGGAATCCTCAATGCAAACAGCGACCCGGCAGGAAGAGCCGTGAGTTGACAGATTAAAATAACCAGAAGATCAATAGGAGGGAGACAAAAAAAAAGAAAAAACCTTGTGGCAAATGTTCTAGCGCAGGATGAAAAAGATGGTGAAAGATTGAGGAAGGAAAGGTCAAGAGACAGGAGACGGTGGTGATGGCGGAGTCAGTAAGATGAGAGGAACGAAGGGAGACGTTTGATAAGCAGATAGCTGGAACGGAAGAGAAAATGGCGATTTAGGAAAGACGGAGACGGAGGAGTGATACGCATTAACACATTGCGGAGGATTGGAGAAAGTGGGTTGGAGAAGAAAGGTGGAGATAGATTTGGATGTGGAGAAGGCCCGGAAAGTAAAGGAGACGGTGAGAGGACTCGATACAGAGACGAAAATGATAGGAACGGATTGACAGACTGATGGCTGACGAAAGTTACAGGAACGTGGAGTCTGGAAAGTAAAGAAGACAGGGAGAGGACATGATTCGGCAACAAAAGTGACAGGAACGGACTGACGGACTGATGATACAGGATCGGAGAAGAAAGCCGGAGTCCTAGAGAGACTGTGCGACAAACAAGAAGGAGGAAAGAAAGTGAAGTGGGTTGAAGAAAGTGATACGAAAGTGAGAGGAAGTAAAGGAGACGGTGAGAGGACAGGGCACGGCGACAAAAGCGACAGGAACGGACTAACGATTGCGGAGAAGAAATCCAGAGTCTTAGAAAGACTGTGTGACAAGTAAGAAGGAGGAAAGAAAGTGAAGAGGTTGGAGAAGGTGAAGAGAGGTCTGGGGGAATAATGGAAGTAGATGTAGATCTAGAAGAGGAGAGAAAGGAAAACGAAGATTTAGAGGTTTAGAGTAAAAGAGTAAAGTTAAATAACTTGTTGGCTATATAAAGAGATATTAAGAAATAGAAAGTACTTGAGAAATAGGATATCAATATGACAACATTGAGGACAGGAAAAAAAACAATATCAAGTTTAGCACTGACACCTTCATCCCCACCAGGTCAAAGAACATTAGAAGGAATACTAGGTACA
Organism: Crotalus tigris; assembly: GCF_016545835.1. Taxonomy (NCBI): domain Eukaryota; kingdom Metazoa; phylum Chordata; class Lepidosauria; order Squamata; family Viperidae; genus Crotalus; species Crotalus tigris. Next base: position 706,859 of record NW_024096660.1, read on the forward strand.
GAAAAACAGAGTGTAATTGTAAATATGCAGACTATGCAGACAACACTACTCACTATCCAGGAAACAATGCTAAAAATGCAGGAGACAATGTCTAAGAATTACATAAAAATGAGAGGGGATATGAACAAATTAGATAACAGAATTGAGATGATACAATAAACAACTGAGAAAAATGAAGAAAGAATACAGACAGTAAAAGTAGGGTTGGATAAAATAGGGAAAAATGTTGATACACTGGACAAAAAATTGATGGTAACTAATAAAAAAACGGAAGAATCAATCATCCATCTGGAAATGGATCGGGCGGTGTTCTACTTAAGATTTCAAAATGTGGTGGAAGAGAAGGATGAGGATTTGGGTGCTATTATGGTAGAATTGATTGCGGAAGCTTTGCAAAGGGATAAGCAAGTGATATTGTTAGAGATAGATGAGGTGTACCGGATCCATACTAACTATGCCAGATGCAACAGACTTCCATGAGAAGTCCACATAAGATTTGCCAGAAAAAAAGTGAGAGACATAATATACAAGATTACAAGAGATGATCCAATGATCTACAAAGATATAGAAATACAAACATTAAAACAGGTCCCAAAGAAAATAAGAGAACAGAGAAGGGATTATAGATTTCTCAGCGCCTATCTAATTAAAAAAACCATACCATTTAGATGGTTAATCCCAGAGGGGATGTTGATATCATGGCAGGAGAGAAAGATTAAAATAGACAGTTTAGTTAAGGTATAAGAATTCTATGAACAGGGTGGAAGAAGAGAATAGTAGTAAGAAAGAACTAAAATCCAGTAGTCAAGAAGACTAACAACAGAAGTCAAAAGAAATAGAACGAGAGATAGAAAGTGGCTAAAGGAGTGGTGTAAAGGGGAAGGCTTTGGATATATTAGTCATGATGTCAGTAGCTGGTTCAATCAAAATATGTACAAAAGAGATGGTTTGCATCCATCAAAAAAAGGGACTGAGTTACTCGGCTATAAATTCACAGATTTTCTGGAGGGAAATTTAAACTAAACAGCTGGGACAGGGAGTTAATTGATACGGAACAACCCTGTCCCTGGCAATCTAAAAATTATAGGGCTATCAGTGCATGTAGCATAGATGTGTGTGTGGACAAGAATACCAACCTTGCTATCAAGCAAAATGAAGCCTCTAATAGCGAGTGCCACACAAAGTGCACTAACCAAATAGGTGGCAAGACAATAGGGGAACTCAGGCACCACAGAGGTTATGTAGAAAGGAAACACAGGGCCACTCACAAAGGACTCAAATGTTTATACACCAATGCACAGAGTATGAACAGCAAACAGGGTGAACTAGAAATTCAGGTTAATGAGGGCAGATACGATATTGTTGCCATTACGGAAACATAGTGGAATGAAACCCACACATGGAACACACAGCTAGAGGGATTTAAATTATTTAAAAGAAACAGACCAAATAAAAGAGGAGGTGGAGTTGCTCTCTATATAAGAAATAACAACATCTCTACAGAAATAGAGCACAACAATGATAAAAACTGTCTTGAATGCATTTGGGTCAATATAAAAGGGGGGGGAAATGACATTGCCACAGGTGTATACTACAGACCACCCAACCAAACAGAGGAAATAGATGAACTTTTTGCTAGTCAGCTAACTAAGGTATGTAGGAAGCATATCACAATAGTAATGAGGGACTTTAACTACCCTGACATCAACTGGGAGACAAACTCCGCACCAAGTGGAAGATCAAACAGGTTCCTGGCAAACCTAGCAGACAACTTTGTCTCCCAAAAAGTAGAGAAGGGAACTAGGGGATTAGCCATTTTGGATCTAATTCTCACTAACAGAGATGAAATGATAGAAGGTGTTGAAGCCATAGGAACCCTGGGAGGAAGTGATCATGCAATATTAGAATTCAACATTATAGAAGCACAAGCAATAGAACATAGTCAAACTAGAGTCTTGGACTTCAAGAGAGCTAATTTCAATAAACTTAGAGAGGGCTTGGGAAGGATTTCATGGATGAGAATCCTCAAGGGGAAAACAACTCAAGAAGCTTGGGAAATTTTGAAAAATGAGATAATAAAAGCACAGTCTAGCACAATACCAACAAAGAGGAAAAACAACAGCTCTCAAAAGAAACCAGCATGGCTGCATAGAGAACTCTCTGACAAATTGAAAGATAAAAAGGACAAGTATAGAAAGTGGAAAGAGGGGGACATAACTAAGTCAGAATATCAGCAAATAGCCTGAGCCTGCAAAGATGAAGTGAAGAAAGCCAAGGCTCAAAATGAACTAAGGTTTGCGACCAAAGTCAAAAATAACAAAAAAGCTTCTTTCAACATGTAAAAAACAAGAAAAAAGTGAAGGAAATGATTGATCCATTAGTGGGTGGAAGTAGCAAGAAGGTGACAAGCAACAGGGAGAAAGCAGAACTATTTAACTCATCTTTTGCATCTGTCTTTACACAAAGGGAAAAAACAGACCAACCTATCAAAAATAGTGCCATAAAAAACAAAAACACAAGTTAAGATAGGCAAGAAAATGGTTAGTGAGCACCTGTCCAGCCTAGATGAGTTCAAATCGCCAGGACCAGATGGATTACACCCCAAGGTTCTCAAGGAACTGGCAGATGTGATATCGGAACCACTGAACTATATTTTTCAAAGATCCTGGAACACAGAGGAACTACCAGAGGACTGGAAAAGAGCTGATGTAGTTCCCATCCTCAAAAAAGGAAAAAAAATGGATCCAGGAAATTACAGACCTATCAACCTGACCTCAATACCTGGGAAGATCCTGGAAAAGATAATCAAACAACGAATCAACGAACACCTAGAGGCAAACAAAGTCATTACTAAAAGCCAACATGGATTTGTCAAAAATAGATCATGCCAGACAAATCTTATTGCATTCTTTGACCAAGTGACAAAATTAGTGGATCAGAGGAATGCTGTGGACATAATTTACTTGGACTTCAGTAAGGCATTTGATAAAGTAGATCACAACCTACTACTTGACAAGATAGAAAAATGTGGGGTAGACAGAACCACCACCAGATGGATCCGTAGCTGGCTGACCGGCCGTACTCAGCGAGTGGTCCTCAATGGAACTGCATCTATATGGAGGGAAGTGTGTAGTGGGGTGCCCCAGGGCTCTGTTCTGGGCCCAGTGCTCTTCAACATCTTCATCAACGATTTGGACGAAGGGATAGATGGGGAACTCATCAAATTTGCAGACGACACCAAGCTGGCAGGAATAGCCAACACTCCAGAAGACAGGCTTAAGATACAGAAGGATCTGGACAGACTTGAACACTGGGCACTAACTAACAAAATGAAATTCAATGGTGAAAAAAGCAAGGTTCTACATTTAGGCAAGAAAAACCAAATGCACAAGTACAGCATAGGTGGCACCATGCTCAATAGTAGTAACTGTGAGAGGGACCTCGGAGTCCTAGTAGACAATCACCTAAATATGAGCAGCAGTGTGCTGCAGCTGCCAAAAAGGCCAACACAGTGCTAGGCTGCATTAACAGAGGGATAGAATCAAGATCACGTGAAGTATTAATACCACTCTTCAATGCCTTGGTAAGGCCACACTTGGAATACTGCATCCAGTTTTGGTCACCACGATGTAGAAAAGATGTTGAGACTCTAGAAAGAGTACAGAGAAGAGCAACAAAGATGATTAGGGGACTGGAGGCTAAAACATATAAGGAACGGTTGCTAGAATTGGGTATAGTTTAACGAAGAGAAGGACAAGGGGGGACATGATAGCAGTATTCCAATATCTCAGGGGCAGCCATAAAGAAGAGGGAATCAAGCTATTTTCCAAAGCACCTGAAGGCAGGACAAGAAGCAACGGGTGGAAACTAATCAAGGAGAGAAGCAACCTAGAACTAAGGAGAAACTTCCTGACAGTGAGAACAATTAATCAGTGGAACAGCCTGCCTCCAGAAGCAGTAAATGCTCCAACACTGGAAGTTTTTAAGAAGAGACTGGACAGCCATTTGTCCGAAATGGTGTAGGGTTTCCTGCCTGAGCAGGGGGTTGGACTAGATGACCTCCAAGGTCCCTTCCAACTTTACTACTACTACTACTACTACTACTACTACTACTACTACTACTACTACTACTACTATTATTATTATTATTATTATTATTATTATTATTATTATGTAAATAAGAAAAAGGACAAAAGGAAAGAGGAGTAGGTCTGAGAACAAGACAAACACACAAGTAGAACACACAGGTAGAATAATGGAAGAGAATATTAGACTAATATCAATTAATGTTAATGGATTAAATGCACCTGCTAAAAGAAAACAAATATTAACAAAATTAGTAAAACAAGATATAGACACAGCTTGTCTACAAGACGTACACATAAAAGAGCAACATAGAAAATATTTGGAATTCCTGAAATTAGGAGTATTATATACAGCACTACCGGAACAAAATCAGAGGGGAATAGCGGTCTATATTAGGAAAGAAATGAAAGCTAAACTGAAATACCAAGATACAGATGGAAGAGTATTAATAATAGAATTACAAACCGAGCAGAAACAATGGCTGTTGGTGACAATTTATGCACCAAATGAGAATAAAAAAGAATTCTATAATAAATTACATGAAAAACTTATAGAAATTGGACAGGGAAATGTCTGTATGGTGGGAGATTATAATGCGGTAGTGAATGTTAAAAAAGATTATATTAGTAACACGAAAAATAAAAAGAAACGGAAAATATTACCAAAGACATTTTTTGACATGGCACATGAATTTAATTTATCTGATCAATGGAGGAAACGGACCCCCCCCCAAAAAGGAATATACTTTTTTCTCGAATCCGCATAAATCTTGGTCTTGGTTAGATATGATATGGATGAATGAAGCTAAGGTAGGAGAAGATATAAAAATAATGTCAAATACATGGGACGACCATAACCCCCTGAAAATAGTTTGGAAAGGCAGAAAAAAGTAAGGAGAAGGTGGACATTGAATTCCCACATTTTAAAGGAAAAAGAATTTATTGTAAGGATTAGAAAAGAAATGGAATTATTTTTTAAAGAAAATACAAAACAACAAACATCATTACAAATTATTTGGGATACTGCTAAAGCATATTTGAGAGGTATAGCAATAGCGTATACAGCAAAAAAGAATAAGATGAAAAGGCAAACACAAAATATACTTCAGGAGGAGATTTAAAAACTAGAATCTAAATTACAAAGGGAGCCCTAGGATGAAATGATTAAAACGGAAATGATCTTGGCTAAACATAAACTAAACATGATAGACCAAGAGGAAACGGCAAGAGAACTGAAAATAGCAAAACAAAATTTTTTTGAACATGGAAACAAGCCTGGGAGGTGGCTCGCTTACAAATTAAAAAAACAGAAGGGAAAAAGATTCATTCAGGAACTACAAGACGAAAACGGAGAGTTGCAATATAAAATGGATAAAAAGAAAGAAATAATTTAGAATTATTTCGAGTTACTATACAAAAAAGAGGAAATAGATGTGGAGAGTATAAAACAATACTTAAAGGTTAATAGCTTGCCAGAATTAAAAGAAGGACAGAGAGAAATATTAAATAAGGAAATAACAGCTTTTGAATTAAGAACCGCAGTACAAAAACAAAAAAATAATAAAACCCTGGGGCCAGATGGACTTCCAGGGGAGGTATATAAGACTCTTTATGAGGACTTTGAAACAATATTATTAGAAGTGTACAATGATGTGTTGGAGAAAGCCAAATTACCAGACTCCTGGACAGAAGCTAATATATCCCTTATCCCAAAAAAAGGTACAGACCCCAAACAGATAAAAATTATAGGCCAATTTCGTTGTTGAACACGGACTATAAAATTTTTACCACCATAATTGCGAAAAGATTGAAATTAATATTAAATGATATAATACATTCAGATCAAAATGTTTTTTTACCCACAAGACAAATTAGGAATAACACGAGAACGGTGTTAAATGTCTTAGAATATTATGAAGCACACCCTGAAAAACAGGTGGCACTAATATTTTTAGATGCCCAGAAAGCATTTGACAATCTTAATTGGCAGTTTATGTTCCAACAGATTGAGGATATGAGATTCGGAGGGAAGGTCGAGAAAATGATAAAGGTAATATATAAGATACAAAATGCTAGAGTGATAATTGATGGGGACAATACAAAGAGCTTTGAAATAAATAAAGGAGTAAGACAGGGATGTCCAATGTCACCTCTACTTTTTATCTTGACTTTAGAAGTGCTATTAACCCAAATTAGAATTAATAAAGAGATAAAAGGATTACAGGTCAAGACAGAAAAATATAAGACGCAGGCATTTGCAGACGATTTGGTTTTCTTTATAGAGGAACCACTAGAGAGAGGAAATATTCTAATGAATGAAATAGAAAAATATGGAACAGTGGCAGGACTAAAAATTAATAGAGAAAAGACCAAAATGTTAGTAAAAAATTTAACTGAAAAACAGAAAAGGAAACCAGAAGAAGATTTGGGATTGCAGATTGTAAAAAAAGATTAAATACTTAGGAATTTGGCTTACTATAAAAGAGGACAATTATAAAAAATTGATATTACAAATGAAAAAAGATCTAGAGGTATGGGGAAAATTACAACTATCATTATTAGGAAGGATCTCTGTGATTAAAATGAATATATTACCAAAATTATTATATTTATTTCAAACAGTCCCAATAAAATTAGAGAAATTTTTTTTCAAAGAATTAGACAAAATGATTAACAAATTTATTTGACTGGGTAAAAAAGCACAAATAAACATCAAAATGTTACAAGATAATAGAAGTAGAGGCGGCCTTGGGCTCCCAAAATGGGAAATTTATTACCAAGCAGCTGGGTTACTTTGGATTAGAGATTGGATAAATTTAGATAATAAAAGGGTTTTAATGATTGAAGGACATGATTTGCAGGTCGGTTGGCATGCCTTCTTATGGGGAAAATACAAGAAGACACATACCGGCACCAGATAAGAGATGCGCTGATTTGGACGTGGGAAAAGGTTAAAAAGAGACACTACACGAAAATCCCAAATTGGGCCTCACCGATGGAGGCAACGATTCACCCAAATACCCTGGATAAAAAAAGATGACAAGATATAAAGAATTATTAGATAACCAAGGAAATCTTAAATCAAGGGAAGAATTAAAAGAACAGGGAATAAGTATAGATTGGTGGCCATGCCTACAGATACAGTCAAAATATAGTAAAGACATGGAAGAATACGGAATAAATCGGGTATCTCAGCAATTGGATAAAATATTGACAGGTAAGGAAGGAAAATTTTTAACAAAAACTTATAAATATCTACTAGAGGTAGAATTGGAAGAAGAAATAGTAAAAGGTCCAGTGATAGCATGGGCACGAAACATGGGCCGAAATATAGAATTGGAAGAATGGGAAAGAGTATGGAATAAAAATTGTAAATTAACATTGTCAACTGCATATAAGGAAAATCAATATAAAATGTTTTATAGATGGCATTTAACACTGGCAAGATTGGCTAAGATGTATAAAAATATGAATCCGGATTGTTGGAAGTGCAAAAATAAGGAGGGAACATTCTACCATATGTGGTGGCAATGCCCCAGAGCAAGGATTTATTGGGAAGAGATAAGGAGATGGATATAGGAGATAAATGAACAAATTGAACTCAAACCTGAATTGTTTCTATTAGGTATAATTAATTCAAAAATAAAAAAAACAACTCTAATACATCATTGTACACATAATAACAGCACGCATTGTGTACGCGCAATGTTGGAAAAGTGAAAATACACCAACAAATGAGATGATTATTCACAAGATACTAGAATACGTGGAGATGTACAAGCTTTCTCTAGAAATAAAAGACAAAGAAGTAACAGAATTTTACGAGATTTGGAACAAATGCTATGTTTGGTTAGAACAGAGAAATAAAAATGTATGAAAATTAATGTAAATAACTGTAAATAATATGTAAGAGACATATAACACAGTACTGTTAAGAAAAAAAAGTATTTTATTTTGTTTGTTGTAAAGTGAAAAAGAAAAAAAAAGAATATGTTCATGCCTTAGAAACAAGCCCTAAACCTAAACCCTCTGAACTTTAGGATCCATGAGGTCAATCCAGTCCCAAGAGATTTAGCTTCAGTCTTGAAGGTAATTCTTGCTGAGTGACTTTGGGGTACTCCAGAAGATGTGTGGTTCAGTTAATGCAGAGGTTCTCAACCTGTGGGTCGGGACCCCATTTGGGGTTGAACGACCATTTCACGGGGTTCGCCAAACAACGCAGTCCGCCATTTTTCCCCCTTTTCTTTGGCTGTGCTACTCCCTTTTATTCTATTGGCTTTTGAAAGCCAATAGAATAGACTCTCTTGAATAGAGTCTAATTCTATTGGTTTTCAAAAGCCAATAGGAATTGTCCATGCTGTCTCTGCCCTGCTGAGCCTGCCAAAAGCCCCATTCTGAAAAAGGTGCTGCAAGTTGTCTGCAGCGAAGGCGAGCTGTCTGGAAGTTTCCACCCCTCCCTGCTGAGCAATTACCAAAAATGTAAGTAAAAGAGGGCCAGGGGTGGGAGGTGGGAGGCCAGCGGGCGCAGGGAAGGTTGCTGGAGTGCGTGGGGCCCGGCGGGTGCCTTACCTCCCTTGAGCTGGGCCAGCTGGTGGCCCAGTCGGTGGTCGCCCTGCGCCGTCTCTGCCGCTTGCCAGCTACGCCTCGGCCAGCGCAGGGGGCGGCACCACGCATGCGCGGCGCTCCCGGGCAGGGAAAGTCCTCGACTTACGACCGGTTGGGTAGTCCTTGACTTATGACCGGTTGGGTAGTCCTCGACTTACGACCGGTTGGGGTCACGGCATTAAAAAGGTTGAGAACCACTGAGTTAATGGAATATAATAGGCTAATCTTCTAAGAAAACCTATGCTTTTATTGCTTATTAAAAAAAATTAACACTGCTTTTTTGCTGTTCCCTTTACTGATCTTCTGTAATTATATCATATACATTCCTTGTTCAATTGGAAAATGGTAACTTTGCTGGGCTGGGGGCAGTCTCTTGTAGAACTCCCAACTAGGTTCTCTACTGCTGGCCTGCCTATTTGCTCTTATTGATATTTTTTTTTACATATCTCAGTAGTGGAGCTAATCATAATCATAACAATTTGAATGAAAAAAAATACAGCAGAGCTAACTTTTGACCAGTCAGCTGATTAAACATTATAAATGAATTGTATGGCCTTAATAAGAAACTCACAGAATATAAGGCAGTGGTTCTCAACCTGTGGGTCGGGATCCCATTTGGGGTCGAACAATCATTTTACGGGGGTCGCCAAACAACGCAGTCCGCCATTTTTTCCCCCTTTTCCTTAGCTGTGCTACTCCCTATTGGCTTTTGAAAGTCAATCGAATAGACTGTCTTGAATAGAGTCTAATTCTATTGGCTTTCAAAAGCCAATAGGAATTGTCTCTGCCCTGCTGAGCCCACCAAAAGTCCCATTCTGCAAACGGTGCTGCACCAGTTGAGTAGTCCTCGACTTACAACCGGTTGAGTAGTCCTCAACTTACGACTGGTTGAGAACCACTGATATAAGGGGAGCTGCTAGTTGAAGGGTAAATTGGGTTTAAAGCTGGATAATTAACATTAGATCAATGTATCATTTTACATAATCTGGCAGAGAAATACTCTAACTTCCTGCAAGGAATTCTCTGTGTCAGGTTCACTGATCTGACAGCAGCTTCTAACTTGGTCTCCAGAGAGAGGCTATGGTAAAAAGTAGCAGCCACATTCAGAGGTTGTTAACTACTTCAGCACATCAGGGGCCCACTTGGGAATATCTACATGCGAATCCAATGTGCTGCTGTAGTAGGTCTCTCTGCAGCAACCCTCACTTTAAACAGAATCAAATATTCTAAAGGAAATCAAACATTATCTTTATTCTCCTATTTAATTTTTACATTGATTTCATAGTACTGGCATTTTTCAAAAATAAATTTCAACCTCCTATGTTAACAAATATCCATCTTTTTTATTGATGATGCCACTGTTCTTTCCATATTCTGTGTGATTTTGACAGGTGCTAGCAACATATTGCCATGATGAAAAAGTAGAAATTTAAAAAACAAAAATAATTATTTTTAATAAATGGCATGCTGACCATAACCAGGAAATTAACGGCATTCCAATTGAGATTCAGTTTTTTAAACTTTATTTCATCTAATATTGCTTGGAAGCAACACAGCCTGTGAAATTATATCCTGTGCTCCAAAATTTTCCAATACAATAATTAACTTCCTAGTTTTTATGCTAATAATTTCATTTCTGTAAGCAGTCAAATTATAAAATGTTGAGCTTCCTGCTATATGAAGTACAACTTTGCACAATTTGTAGAAGGATGCCAACATTTAGCATTTGTCACTACTGTAACTCCTGATACTAATATCCTAATTTCTTACTTCATTTTATTATTGTATTATCTTATTTTCCATTTAGGCACTTGCACTACAAATTAATTAGCTAAGTAAATCTCAGTACACTGGAAGCATTAACTAATGTTTTTATTTCAAATATGAAATTGTTTTAACAGCAATATCTTAGTCAAAGCCTCTGTGGTAGTGGTTTGGAGTTTATTGTATATTGATTTTGATATTCACCACAGCAGCCTTTATAGGTTTCTTACTCTGTCTTGAGGTTATTGTGGATTATGTTTTTATATGTTATAGCTATGTAGATTTAAAGTAAAACAATAAATCTTCAGTACCATTTTTTTAGCACTGTACTATTCAAACTGAATGTTTCAGACCTCCAGTAATAATTAAAATTATTCACTTAAATGCAGATCTTTGTTAATAACAGCTGTCTAGATTTACAATAATGTGAAGTATAGACAACTATCAGTTAAAAATATCATTTTAAAAGTATAATTTCCGTGAATACTAAATTTATTAAGTTACCATTTTCTCATTTTTATTTAAATTTTGAATAAAATCACTACTGAAGTATTTTCCTATTCATATCACTTTTTTTACAGAATAAGGCCGTGGATTGTCATTGCCTTTTTTGGGGATTCAAATTTGCAATATATTGGCATTTTCTGGTGGTCTCCCATAAAAATCGCAACCAGAACCAACTCTGCTTAGATTTGGGAGGATTGGACAAAGTTAGCTATTTATTTAAATCCTTTCAAATCTGTAAAACTGAAATAATAGTTTTCTTCCCCCCTGTAAGACTATGGTTTCTTTAACTAAGGAGGATTTTTTCATTTTATGTAATTATGTGAATTCTCCCTCTCTATCCAGTTCCCTTTTTTCATATGAAAATATCATAAGTGGCTTCAGGTAGAATAAAGGATACATGGTAGGATAGAAAAGATGGGCACGGAATCCTTTTCTTTCCAGCCATTTGTCTATTCAAAATGCCCTCCACACCTGCATTTCTCTAACAAACGATACGGTGACCTTTCTTTTAACTGTCATGGGAAAAGGAACAGTTGGGGAGGGGGGAAAACTACATCCTTAATCTTAAGCCACCGGCTATGTGATTAAAAGTCCTTACAGCAGAGGGAGAAGGCATACAGAGCTATCTGTATCATGTAGTTTTGCCTTTGATGTGATTATTGAAAATGGTGAATGGATTTAGAAATTAGTTTGAACTGATATCTCATATATAAATTAACAGTGTTTGAGTCTTTTTACTGCTATTTTGTTTATTTTACTTTGTTATACATAAGCAATTGACTAACAAAATATTATATCATTTTCTTCTATCTATGAGTAGTTGTTTATTCAATCATTAGTGGTTTCTCATTTCTCTTAGTTTCTCCAATATCTCTGCATTATATAATAATGCACGGTAAAAATCTCAAAAAGTAGAAAGTGTAAATTAGGAGGAACAGTTAAAAGTAAATGATAACTGATCATTTCAAGACATAGTGTTGTTTATTCTAGAAATAATAAAAAGAGGCTTCCATGTATGGAATTGAATTTATCTGAATCAACTCAGTTCAATCCCTTACCATTGACTTTCACTGGGATATTAACAGTAAAACATTCATCTCAATAAACAGAGAATGCAGAATATCTTTTCCTCAGTAAAACATTTGCAGAGTTACATTGGAGAGAAAGCTTGTGAGAATTGAAAACGTGGAACAAATTAATCCAAGACTTCTGCAAATTTTAGATAATCAAATTAGTATTTTAACATATATTCCTGTGCTTGCAATTTGAAATTCCCAAGCCAATTAGGTTGTGCAAGTATGCACTTTTCCTCATGTAGCATCCAAAACTGGACTCCTCTGAAAAGTACATCACAAAAGAAAAGCTCTCTGACTTTTAGTCAAAATGGCACTGTTGTCTGACAGCGATCAATATTCTGACATCCCATGTAGTATTTATATAGTGATATCCTATTAATTATTATTTTAATTGAAGCTGGGAGAATTAGAAACAAGTAGATTATTTTCTGTTCTAAACATCTGAAAGAACTCATTCATTGTTTATTTGGGTAGTGCCCAAGTTAAGCTCCACCACCATCTTTCCCTATTATGGCAATAATTTCATCAACTACCAAGAATAACAGAATAACAGAGCTGGAAGGTCTTCTTAGAGGTCTTCTAATCCAACCCTCTGTACAAGCAGGAGACCCTATATCATTCTGGACAAATGACTGTCCAATATTTTCTTAAAAAATTACAGTCGTGACAACTTTCTTTAAAAAGTTGTCATGACCATATTTGGAAGATGGATATCAGAGCCATTAAAGATTGGAGCTCTGCAAATCTTCTAAAGGTTGTGTTTTGGAAAGAACCAAAATGAAGCACCTCTTCAAGCTGTTAAAAGCTCACATGTTTCAGAAGCTGCTCCTGACTGCCGCCACATGCACTTCTTTGAAAAGATTTATGCAACATTACTAGTGATACCAATGAGGTTGAGGATTCAATGATTAAATTAGAAGATTGTAAGAAGTTGGAACTGATTTTCTGAAAAATGGAAACAAAATAATGTTTCTTAAATCTAGGTTTGGTTGACATAATTTACATTTGATTAGAATGCAAAAAAACAAGCAGCAAAAGGCCAACCAATTCTTTTTATACAGCATTAACCTTGTGAACTCTCAAGCTTCCTCCTTCCATTATATATTCAAGATGGACAGTGTTTAATATTTATTTGTTATGTATATGTAGGGGTGTGGGTCTATACATATGTTGTATATAGTATGTTTAGGTGTGTGTCATGTATGTGTTTCACTTTGAGAGCGGGCAACTAAATTTCATTTTTGATGTGTACCGTTGTGCCCATAGTAAAAAAAATATGACAATAAGCCTTGCCTTGCCTTGCCTTGCCCCACCCTCTAAGAAAAGCGGCAACTAACTACCCAGGGGAAACAGAGCAACCATAAGATTAATTTTAACCTAATTGGATATATATTCTTTTGAAACTTGGGAACTAAAAGTGTTCTTTCTTCTTATTGGAGATTTTTTTTTTAAATAAGATTTGAAAAACCACCGTATAAGTTTTGGACTTAGAAACCTATAAAACGGCGTTGGTGAAATCTTGTGGCATATTATGGTATTACAATTTGTTATTGCCTAAAAGAAACCTGGCTTGAAGCCCAGACTTCAGATAAAATTTGTTTGGCTTTGACAGCTACTACCTTTGAAAAATCCAGCTGCAAAGAAAGGATTTCTGGGCGACTTATCTGTGTGGCAGGGATGATGTACTGTTTTGGAAGCTTGCCTGCTTGAACTATGAATGTAAACTTTTACTGACTCTCAGAGCTATGCGTGGGGAACTGCTTTCTTATTTCCCTGCATAACAAGCATATATTACTACATGAGGTGATGGAACACCTTGGATTATAAACTTCTACTTGATAAACAATTTCTATTATAAAGACTACCTATAAAATGTGGAATAGATGTCCCATACCCAGCTACAAAACATAAAAAAATATTTTTAACGTTTGATTCTAAAGTCTTCAACTTAACATATTATCAAGAAAATATGGATGAAGATCAGGAAAAAAAACCTTTCCATGTTGAAATCAATACATGAAACTATCCTTTCGGCTTGTGATAAAATAAGAAGCAACACAAAGGAACAATGTTCTAGCTTAAATATACAAATCCAGATCTTGATTACAAGCAACAACACAGAAAACAAAAGGAAAATTGGAACAACTAAATGCTAAGACAGAGGACCCAACTGACCAACAGACCCAGCCAACTGAAAAAACAGAAAATGGAGTGACAATAATTGAAAATGGAAAAGACTTTTCACAAATCAAGAAATCAGAATATATTTGAGGAAAAGGAAGAAGAACATATTGAATGGAATATAAAGCTATCAGGACAAATATGGGGAATTGGAGTAACAGGGAGGCAGTTTAATGAATACCAATGGGCTCCCCCAAAAACTTCAACCAAATGGTCTTTCTTATTCCAAATAATATATATAAAAATAGAGGGAGAACTATTTGATGATTCAAAGGCACTGACATGGAAGGTTAGCTGGAAAAGGAAGAAAGCCACAGTAAGGCTGAAGAAAATAATTGCTTTGACTTATTAGAGGGGATATTATATTATTACCAATTAGATGGCTGAATATGGATAACTTTTAGAAAATAGAGTAAACATTATAATTAAATAGATAAGATGTGTAACTAGAATATTAGATTTTGGTATAAAAAGGGAAAAAGGGAGAAGTTGAGATAAGGGAAACTTTTGGTCACCTAAATATAAAATACTTGGAAATCAACTAATAGTGTTACTTTGAATAATGATGGAAAATTAAAGCCTGGAAAAAAAGCAACATGAGGACATTGATTGTATACAAGGATAAGGTGCAAACACAATTAAGATATGTATAAGCTAAAAATTATTGATAAGTGTAACAAAGATGTTTTTATTTAGTTGATAACAATAAGAATTGTATTAGCCCAATATGAGATAACAGATATTAATGGAAAAAGAGAGGAAATATTTGATGTTGTAACATGAGATTTATACTAAAGGTTTATGTTCATTATTGAACTATTGATTAACCCAGTCATCACGCTGCTTTTTAAATATCCAATTGTAAAATGAGAAAATCAATAAAATATTATTTAAAAAATAGAGGGGTAAATGTTTTAGGTTAATTCATTTATCGTGCCATAAAGATTCTTTGAAACTCTGTCAATAAGTCCCCTATACTGAGACAAATGAAAGAAAATTTAAATAGTTCAGAATTATTTGTTATTGGCTAGGAAAGTGGAATCAAGATGAACGTCACTCAAAGACTAAATTCAATATGAGATGAATTACTTGATCTTACTAAAATACTGGCAAATATTAAGATATATTGTACTTATAAAATATTATTGGATTGAAATTATATTTTTTTACCATGAAAATATTACATTATAGGATAAAATCAACTAAAAATGAGCAGATTAATCTTTTTTCCATGGCATGATGGACTTTCATAATATTATTTTGGATCAATTAGTTTCATTCATTTTCCTGTGAATTCTTGGAAATACATTCAATTCTAAAACATGATATTTAGACTATTTAGTCCCAATGTCATTGCTTCTTACTGGAATTAAAAAAAAAAAGTTAGACATTTTGGAGAAATCAGTTAAAGCTCTTTTAAGAAATTAATGGAGGGTGATGAAGATGATACGAATTTATTTAGTCTTTGGAATTATGCCCTTAAGTGTTCTGACCTTTTACAATAGTGGAAGTTTGTGTTAAAAGCTAAAATTTACTGCTAAACATCTTCATGTAACTTGTTTTTTAAAAATCACATTTTGTGAGTCATACTGTCAACAGATCACAAATGGAAAAGAGTCATTGCTCTTTACTAGAAAACTTAATTTTAATGTAGAAGGACTTAAATTCAATCTATGTTATTTATTTAACAGATGTCAGATAATATGACTGAACATACTCTATGACCAAGCCTGATCAAAATATAATCCACTCAAACAGGAAAAGTTACTTGTGCTAAAACTTTAATGCTTTGGGGAAAAATTACATGCTAACCTGAGTTTTTTTTACAAAAATGAATATAATAGCTGATAAAAATAATGTTTTTTCCTAAAGTGGTTTTGTCCTGAGGGTAGTAACTGTAGAATTTTATGCAATTACTTCCAGTGTTTTCAAGTCCCCAGTGGTAATAATTGGTCCACCTGTTGACATACTATTTCTCCTCTTCAGCTTCTAAATGCAGGCAGATGAATTGCATGCACATAGGTATAATTACCATCACTGATAGTGTTAGAGATAAACTTTCCCATCAGGGCTCTGTCAATCACGACTTCTTCTAGCTGTGGTCCAGAAAGGCTTAGAGATACCAGTATACCTGAAGAAAAGAGAAGCTGAATCCAAAGAGACAGGAAAAAATAAAAGTTATTAACAGAGATTGTAAGTTTCATACTAAATTTATATTTTAAAGATCCTATAATAATTCAACTGCTGAAACGCAGTAAGAGATTATTAATAATCAAAGAAAGGCACAAAAGCAAAAGCAAAGGAATTATGATATAAATACGTGTCAAATGCTACTGAATGAAGTACTTCCCATAATGTGCATATACAATAATAGAACTATGTCATTTAGGTTTGAAATCTTTTCCCAGGTGATTGCCTAATGAAAATGCAATTGAGTAATAAAAAGGCACCATAGATTCAAGGCAGTATGTCCAAATCATTTAATAACTTGTATCTATGTATTCCAAACTAAAGGTTATAGTAACAATGCCAAGATGAAAACAGCACCAGGTAAAAATATGTTTTTTAAAAAACTGAAAATAAGATTGGGATGAAAATGAATACTGAAGCAATTGTTACAAAGTATAAAACATATAAGTAGTTCTTGTCTAATAACACTAAATGTCATTTAGTGATGTAGTGAAAAAAAAAACACAAAATATAACTGCATAATAAACAATGGCAGTTCTGGCAAACCCAATTGTCATCATTAATCACAGACTGACTGGATTGTTAAGCAAAGACCCCATGTGACCATAACTTTTGATTTCCTGCCAGCTTCTCCATTTACTTTGCTTGCCAGCAGGGAAATTTGCAAATTACAATCATATGACTATGGGGCGCTGCGCAGGCCATAAGTACAAAGTCCAGTCGTAACAACCATTCATTCAGGGATGTTGTAAATTTGAATGGTCGCTGAACAGGTGGTTATTAAACAAGGACGACCTGAACTTACTTCCTATACAATACACAGTTCGTTGAATGTTTCTATCTGCCAGAATTTTCAGAATGCTTCAAACTACCAGAGCCAATTTGATGTAGTGATTAAGATGCTCCTAGAAACCAGGAGTTCTAGACCTGCCTTAAGCTTAAAAGTCAAGCTGGGTAACTTTGGGCCAATTACTTTCTCTAAGCCCATCTCACAGGGTTGTTGGTGTGGGGAAAATTTATTTAATAAATTTTGATGCTGCCTATCTCCCCTTAGAAAACATAAAAAGATAAACAGAAAAGCAATAAAAAATTTAAAACTATACAAAAACCCAGAACCAAGGAGATCAACAGAGCAGAAGTATTATGTATGTTCATTGCATTTACTTACAAAATAATAAAAGTGGGATAAAAATACAATAAATAAAATTTATAACTATCATTTACAAACAGTAGATTTGTTTTTGTGGTATAACATCTAAGCACTGATGAAAGGACTGTAAATTTGCCCTAGTTTACTGACCTGTCTAATGATACTTAACAAATAATGGATTTAAAATTAACCATAAATACCTTGTTTAAATAGTTCACAGAAAAAATAGAACATAATTTAAATAAGCCTTGCTCAGATTTGGGTAAAGGGAGATTTTATAATCATAGAATCAAATGTATATTTTTACATACATGCATTATATCAATCCACAGCTTAACTATGGTCATTATCAACTGTTAAGATATATGTAGTACAGGGATGAGTAAATTGCATTCTCTCTGCATGGAACCAAAGGTTCTTTTTCATGACCCTCAGTATCCCTTCTGACCTATAGAATAACATAAGTAATAACACCTGAGATTTGGATGGTCCAACCTTGCAGGCCTTTTGAAAAGATGTGGACTGGGTATAGGTTGGACTGGGTATAGGTTGGATTTTATTCTGTACATGAAATATTGATTTTAACTTTTTAAATAATTCTGATTATTTTACTGATTGCCACCCTTAATCACATGTCAACTAAGTTGCCACATAAAACTATATAAAGAATAAATAAATTTGGAGAAAAGCTCACACATATTAAAATAGGCATAACATAATTTAAAAATCTCAAAAGCTTCCAAAACTGCCAGCCAAATTTAGCTTTGTTATACATTTGATGAAATTCCATGCATTTTGCAATCTTCGATTTCCCGCAAAATAATTAAATATGCTATTTTGGTTATCAAAAAATTATCCATCTCTGATTGGGCAAATACTTGTACTTACCAAGTAAAATAGTTCATATAAAATATAAAGACTATGATTCACTAGTTTAAAGCAAATACTATTTAAATCTCTGAAAACACCTAGGTAAAGCAGATTTTGTTTGTAAAATATAAACTGTATTAGAATCACCACCATCTTTAATAAAACTATCTTCAAGTAATCATCTAGTTACTGAAACTCCCCAAGTGATGCCAAATGTCCTTTAAGGTTTTGTCCTAGTAAAAACATTAGACACAGTTAGATTCACACAGCTTTTATTACAAGATCTCAGCATTTCAGTTTATTCTTATATTGCAGTTAGATTAGATAAAATCTCAACTGATTCTGAAATAGATAATACGATTTTGTATCTTAATAGTATTTTGGAAATATTTTTAATTGCCCTTCCCTCACCAAAATAAATAACAGTATCTGAAGAATAACAAAACTCCCTAGAGGCTGTATAGATTAATGTATGGAATAAATATAAAAAAGTACTATATAAAAAAAATCTGTCTATAATATTCCCTGTTGAGGCTTCCTCAAGAAATAAATGAATAATCCATTTAGAAAAGGGAGGTGTTTACTTCCTGCCAAGTCTCCATGAATACCATCTATAACAAATACATTGACATTTGTTGCTATAAGGAATCTATCATTGCACATCAATAACCAAGTTCAGATACCTTCCAAGTAAAAATACTAATCACAAGAGAATATTCTTTTCAATGTGCTTTTTAACTCAAAATTTTAAATACCAGCTAAATTTTCCTATGAATTGCTTATATTAGTGGCTGCTATCTCACTGCAGTATCAACAGTCTATACAGTATTAGATAGTTACAACTGTATGTGTTTTGAGAAACAACAGACAAAAACACTTTAGCTCAGACATGTCAAACACAAGGCCCGGGGGACGGATGCAGCCCGCGAAGTAGTTTCATGTGGCCCATGAAGCCATCCTGGAAACAGTGAGGGAACAGCCCCTGCTGCCTTGGCCCTGGCCCAGGCCGGCCGGGAGCCAATGTACAATTTTGTGGTGGCCATCTATGCTGAAACAATTCAGTCTTAACTCCACAAGGCTCTCTGGAAACAGTGAGGAACCAGCCCCTGCCGCGTCAGCCCCACCCCCTGGGTGCATGCTGGAGAGGTGTCAGCCTTTGTGAGGAATGAAGAAATGCACCATCGCCTGGAAGTGGCCAGCAAATGGCCCTCGCCTACTTCACATATTCGGCTTGATTGGCTCTGGAGGAGGGGTTTTGGCAGGCAGCAGGGTGCTCTCCTCACAGCACCAAGAGGCTGAGCCGGGTGGCGCAAATCCAAAAAGAAACGCAAGGCTGCCCAGCTCCCAGCCTGCCCGGTTTCATCAGGCAGTGGGGTGCTCTTCTCACAGTGCCAAGAGCTGAGCCGGATGGTGCAAATCTGATGAGAAGTGCAATGCTGCCTAGCCCCCAGCCTGCCCAGGTTCAGCAAGCAGCAAGGTGCAAAGCTGGCGAGCTTCGCACTGCCCAGTTCAACTTCTTGGTGCTGTGAGGAGAGCGCCCCACTGCCTGCCAAAACTGGGCAGGCTGGAGGCTGGGCAGCATTGCGCAGGTAACATTGACTTTTACGCTGCTCATGGCATCCCCTCCTCCAGAGGCCACCAAGCCAGATAGGTGAAGTAGGAGAGGGCCATGTGCTGGCCATTTCCAGGCAATGATGCATTTCTTCATTTCTCACAAAGGCTGACACTTCCCAGCTGCGTTTCTTGCTTGTTTTTCTCCCTCCCTAATCTCAAATATTTTCCCACCACTCTGTACTTAGGAAGGAAGGAAGGAAGGAAGGAAGGAAGGAAGGAAGGAAGGAAGGAAGGAAGGAAGGAAGGAAGGAAGGAAAGGAGAGGGAAGCTCTGAGGGAAGTCCTGCCTTAGTCCTGCCCTACTGCCCTTTCATTATCCCCTTGTCCCCTCCTCCTGGCCTATTCTGGGGGTCTCCCATCCTATTGCTAAGAAAGCTTTGGATACAAAGCCGGGTTTCCTCCCTCATACTCATCATGAGCAACCTGAGTAAGGAGAGCAAGCACAACAGCAGCAGCCTTGAGGAAGAGGTAAGGGTTCCCCCTTGGGGAAGTGGGGCTGGGCTTGGTGCCGTGAGTGCTCGAGGGCCAGGCTGGGCATTTGGCCTCTGCTGTCCAAGGCTCCCGGCAGCCCGCACCACCATCCAGTCCCACCCGGATGGCCTGAGAGGAACAGTGAGGCTCCTCCAGTGGACCATGCTTTGGCACTTGCCCCGGTCCCACCCCCTTCTGCCAGAGATCCTCAGATCTGTCCCACTCCTGCCCAGGCCCCCACAGGCACCCTTGATGCAAATGATGTAGAGCTGGCCACACCCACCCAGTAGGCTGCACCCACTCTGGCCACACCCACCCGGCCCTCCGAGGGCAACTGCAATGCTGATGCAGCCTCAATGAAATTAAGTTTGACATCCCTGCTTTAGCTTTATTATCTGATACTTCTTTTGAATAACCAATAGTCAAAGTGAGTGGAACAATGATATTACAATTTTATGCAGGTTGTGCAAGGGCTGGATTTTCAGGGGTTGGTTTGTTAGCTGTTGAAAAAGGTGTATGAAGCCTTTCTAAATATATCTCAATTTTTCTGATACTGAGATGCAAAAGGAGAGGAAAAAATGGAGAAAAATATCTAAAAATTGGTTACATTTCAACTCCCGCATTCATACCCTTAGCCCCTTTGGCTGACCTATTTTCCAGCAGCCACCCATCCCACCAAATTTACATCTCCAATCACTACAGCAACATTATCCTCTTCCACCACCCGAGCTGAGAACATTCCCAAAAAATGGACCATAAGGGAAAATTATCCATGCTGCTTAAAAAGAAAACAAAGTTTTTAATGAAAGAGGAAAACAAGAGAAAAGAGGCTGCTATCTCAAAACCACAATCACCACAGGTGACATAAGATGAAGAATGGAACACACAGATACATGCAGGCAGGTCTGGTAGCCAACCTGTAATTTCTAGATTACTTGCCACAATAGTAGTTGGACAGTAGAATTTACTGATGTTTGAGAGATTTGTTGGAAAGCTCTATGTAACCCTGTGCCCAAACCTCCATGACATATGTTGGCTTGCTTTTATTTGACTTGCCACCAATTTTTTTCATAATTTTATAAGGTAAATTTCCAATATAAACATATTTTTTCAAGGGAAATCTTAGAAGACTGGATTTTGTACAACTTTACCAAAAACAAGGTTTGAATAGGCAATATAATGAAGCCTGACAGGAAATTGCTATGTAATGAGCAAGGATACTCATTTGCATGAGATTCTTCACTCAGCTTAGTTCCTTCCCATCTAAGACCCTAGAATCCCAACCATATCAGACAATTTAAATGGTTCCAAGGAGAAATCTACTGTTAATTGATCTCCATAGAGGATTGCTTTTATTTTTTCTTTCTTCAGATCAGTTATCTCACCATAAGAGAACACAACCTTTTATGCCATAACTGCAAATAAACTTACAGGTAGTCCTTGTTTTAATATCTAAGGGGTACTAATGACTTGCTGTTGCAGTGGTCACATGATTGCAATTTGGATGCCAGCCAACTACCTCCAATGAAACCGCTGCAGGATCCTGTGCTAACATAATCACTATTTGTAATGTTCACTGCCAACTTCTGGCAAGCAAAGTCAATGGGGAAGCCAAGAAGAGATCACAAATGGCGATGATGTGACCACAGAATACTGTGACCATGTGAGATTCGCCTACAACAATGGCAACTGGAACTGCTGGAATTGCTGTAGTAAGTTGGCATGCTCATATGAAACTATACTTTATGACAGCATCACTTAGTGACAGAGTTCCCAATTCTAATTACTGGTAAGTAAGAAATACCTATAAAGGCTTTACTATGTTTTTGAAAGTTGACCAGAGCACTTCTATCTATGTGACACTGTAAGATTGGTAAAGCAGGATCTCCTTTTTATATATCATGCTGATTTCATTCATAGGGAAACCTATAATATATGTTTATTAATTAGTTTCAGAATGCTTCCTACCAATTTTTTGAGGATAGAAATCAGATTCAGTGTACCTTAATTTTTTGATCCATGTAAAAAAACAGTCTGGTAAAAAAAATAATAATCACCTGGTTGCTTTTCAATTCTTTAGTAAGGAGGCACATTACTTCAGTCTAAATTAGTTTTAGATTGCTCCCTAACAAAACCTAGCAGTACATATGCTTTTAAAAGTACAATCCTGCATTTGTTTATGGAGAAATATATTTCATTGATCTCAGTGATGTTTATTCTCAAGTAACTATGCATTGCAGTATAATGCATCATTATCAGTTATCCAAACTTTGTCTTTGAAGTTAATAGCTAAGGGTATTCAAATTACAATACATGGCAAGACAAAATATTATCTAGCTCAATAACGTTATCGTTATAAAATATAGCTTTAATTACAAGAAAATTAAATTCTTACACCAATACTATAATTGAATATTAGTCAGTATATTTTAATAAAATTCAATGTATTAAGTCATTCAAGTATATGCCTGTTAAAAATATCAAGAATAAAAAGGTAGAAGTAGTTTTTAACATATTTCAGAAAAAAACTGTTGATTAGATTGCTGGATCACACTTTATGATGCCAACCTATTCCCACTTTTTCTATGCCGCTAACAAGATGCGAGCAGATGTTTTCATTATATATTATGTGAATATTTACATACACCTTCTGGGCAGTTTGGAAGTGTCATAAAAACAAACACGTCAAGTATAAATATTAAATTATGCATCTAACTCTTTGATAATCCAGTCTGAAAGTGGTGATGGGGTGATTCTAAACTTGTAGATTCAGAAGTAAGTCCTGCCAATTTCAAATGAACTTCTATGTTATGTGAGTGTATGGGGGACTGCAGCCTATATTTTCTAAATAGCTCATTTTAATTGAAAGCATTATGTATTTTTCATGATTGATTCCAATTTGAAAAGAGACATTTTTGTCAAAACATTCAGCTGAGTATTATACTGGTTTTGTTCTTCAAGTGAATATGTGCATCAATAAATTATCTTAAACAAACACTGTATTTTTTTATAAGTTAATTTAAGACTAGTCTCTTTAACAATTGTTCAGTGCTGTTGATTGAACATTGCAAAACCATGTCAAAACATTTACCTGACAGACATCTTTGCTCTTCCATTTACTTAGTACACACTGACTGTTTTGCATCAGTTCCTGAAAGAAAACAGAAAGTAGACAGTGAATAGATGACTATAGACATTTCACATGTGGTTAAAGTTCTTCTGTTTTTCAAAGGGGAAAGATTGCCTGACATCTAAAACAAAGATGCAACTGTTTTGGATATCCCACCATACAAAAGCCAATTTATCACCAGAAGGAGATGATCTTTTGGAAAATTAAAGGTGTTGAAAGAGATTTGAAAGCCTGGATTAATTATTAATCTTTCTGAAAAATACCTCTAGCTCCTTAAGTGTGTCTTGAAGCTTTTCTGGACGTTTGTTCTTAAGTACCCAAGGATAATTTCGAGCTAGCAAATAAAATAAATAAGATATTGCATGCCATAATGAATAACTGTAACCAGTACTTGATTTGAATCCATAGTTTATGAATAATCTTAACATAAAACATTTAAACACTGAAAAGAACACATTAAAAGGAATGTAGTTTTTCACTGCATTATGAACATTATCAATCCCATTATCGATTTGTTTATAATTTAAAGTGTCAACTTTCAAAATAAGTTAAATATTTATTCAAAGTATGAACATTTACCACTAAAAGTCTACATAACATGGATTCAGCAATCTACAGAATATCTGTCAGCTATGAGTCTGCTAGTTTCTGACAATGTACAGTAAGTCTTTGCCACTGCCACCAAAGCATGACTGAGAAGGAGGGTCTTCTCTGTGATCAAGCCTGGATTATGGAACACATTATCATGAAAGTCCTACTTGGCCCTTCTTCTGTCTGAGAAGTCCTTATTTTTCCAGATGTCTGACTGTCCAAGTTGAGGAGTTTTGTTAGTTTGGCCCTTTGCTTTTAAGTTTTTTCTAACTTTACTGTCTTTACTTCTACATGGGTCTCTTATTATTCATTTATTTATGGGTTTATGACTTTTGAATTACTATGAACGCTTATGTACTATATTTATAGCGGAAGAATGTAAATCTTGTTGAATTTATAAATAACTGCTTAGGAAGGCCATACAAGTAAATACTATTGTATTGTAGGAACAACAGCAATAGCACTTAAGACTTATATACTGCCCCATAGTGCTTTACAGCACTCTCTGACAGCATGCAGAAAAGAACCACTCATCCATAATGCTGGGATGAAATTGAGTGGGTCAGGGATTGCTGCAATATTGTGGGTGGCCAATTGACATGTGATGGGTGGGTTGAACAGTTGAATTACAAATGCTGCTTCCCTTGCTTCAATTACTGATTGACTGTTTAGATTGCTTAATGTGATACTCATTTTTGAACACTCTAGCTGAGGCTATGGAGCATCAGTGGGTCATAAATGTAGGGAAGCAATGACAGGAGGCATTGGGTTGATTGTTGCTGTTGATTGAACAAAGGCCTTGGTGGGTGTCTCCAGTTGTCCTTCTTTCCTGCATCTTGATGACTTCAGTTGTTGTCTGCCTCAGCTTCCAGCTGCTGTAAGGTAACCCCAAATCTATCGGTATATACAGGTACAGAAGGGAAAAGGAATGGGACATTGAGCTGCAATGAAATCTGCATTCTGGACACTGTAACAGCTCTAATTGTAAGAAAGGCATTATGGCTTTTTTATAAGACCTTAGTTGTAAAAGCTAAATGACAGCATTATAGAGCTATGTGACTTCAATATCCATGTCCTGAGTGTGGGTTCAGATTGGGATTGGGCTTTCATGACCTCCATTCAGGAAGTAGTAGACTCATATCCAGCTGTTTGTTCAGCATTCTGGATAGAGATGAGAATTTCCTACAGGCTGTGATATTTTTGCAGGATTGTCATAGATAAAATCACTCTAATTTCTCAAAGTTAGATACCACTTGAGCAAAATCTTGCAAGATAACTTAGGCAGATCATCTTCTTTGAGAAAGATTGAAGAATCTGTGCCTCTTATTTTGGACAGCTATCTGGGATGTGGATACAGGAGGTGACCGTTTTCTCTTTGAACCAGGCAGTGATTCAACCTCTTCAGAAAAAGTAATTTCTTCACCTATCCTTGCTAGATAACCTCCATCCACTCTCTAATCTCTGCTTTCCTATCATGAAAATATTATGGACCAGGTGGTAGGAGTTCCATTATAAAGATTCTAAAGGAAACAAATAGGCTATTTCCTTTCCAATCAGGAGTCAGGCCCACACATTGGATGCAAATAGCAATGGTTGTCTTGGTTGACAATCTCTGTTGAGAAGTAGAGAGTGTGTACTTCTCCTGACCCTATTACTAGCCCTACTGGCATTCATTTGGGCCACTTAAAAAGAATTGGAACTGGGAAGATTATAGTGGTTCTACTACTTCCTGAATGAATAATATCTACTGCAGCAAAAACAATTGAGCTCTTGTTACTCTAGTCTGGAATGACACAGCGTTCATTCCTCTTTCTCATGCTGTTAAACTTCTATCTGAAACTACTTGGAGCGTTTATCTGTCAGTTTGAGGTGAGATATTAATATGATAAGGGCCATGAATGTTCTGGAGATCCTAATTAAATTTCCTTTGTAAGCAGAGGCCTGCTTAGTAATGGGGAACCAGTTTAGTAGCATTACAGTTTTGATTTGATTGCTGCTTAGTTTCCAATAGGCTCCTAGCTTCAATTCAAGATATTAGCCTTAATCTTTAAAGCCCAACTTATCACAACACTCATATTTCGTCAGGATGCTCTCACCCAAATGGAATCAGTCCATTGAGTGGGTTCATCTTAAGAAAGACTGCTGAGGATCCCCACACTATGTGAAGTGAAAGAATTAGTATCAGTCATGGAGTTTGTAATTTGAGAGAAATAGAGGGCAGAACTTAATATTTTCTTTTGTAATAGTTCTTCTACCCCACCCAACTCCTTCATGAGGTTCAATAGAAAAAAAACCAAATAATTTATTTGAACCCTGGTGCTTTCTACATGTTTTGGATTCTACATTTCCACCAGCCTGATTGTAATGAATGAGAACAATAAGACCTATAGTCCAAAAGATGTGCAAAGAAACAGAAAGTCTATCTCTGGGACAAGTTGCTACTTCTCTGACAAAGAAGCCCTCTCATCTAGAAAGCTACTTCTATATCTGATTTTTAAAAAAGCAAAATTAAAGAAAAATATACATTTACATATTTGTACATTTATTTGCAGTTAACAAGAAAACGGGAAATACTCTTACATTCTGCAAATTGTTGCTTCTCATATAAATAACCAACTTTAA
Organism: Crotalus tigris; assembly: GCF_016545835.1. Taxonomy (NCBI): domain Eukaryota; kingdom Metazoa; phylum Chordata; class Lepidosauria; order Squamata; family Viperidae; genus Crotalus; species Crotalus tigris. The sequence continues at coordinate 733,714 of NW_024096660.1, forward strand.
TTTGCGGCTCTACAAGAAAAAAAAACAAAGTTGAACTATCTTAATTTCTATTGTCAGCAAACTGCTATTTTATATTTTGAAAAAATAAAAGTATTTCATAGGAGAAAAACAATGCTGGTCTATAACTGTAATAAAGATTTGATTGGGTGAAAATTTAAAATTGTTTCCTTCTCTGGTAAACTAAATTTGCTGTAAAATGGAAGCAATTTCAACAGACGCAATGATACTAAACAAGTTTTATTCTAATTAACTTGACAACCGAATCCAAACCAGAACTAGTCTGTGCTGCTTGTGGAGGCAGCATGGAATGCTGACACAAACTACCACTTTAATGTGGACCAAAACAGGAAGTCATTCTAGCTGAAAAGACCTTTTGGCCCATCATGAATCTTCTAGGATTAAAAAATTTAATCAGATAAAGAAAATTGATCATTCGCTCTGAAATGCCCATTTCAAATATCAGAAAAGGAGGATCCAGGAGACCAATATCACTGCATTCCCATGAATTTACAATGCCCTCTACTGGATCTTCAATAAATAAAGTGTAACAGGCTCTATCAATTCAATATATTGTACCTTATATTTTTTATATAAGAAATTGAAAACTTCTGAAGAATATACTTTTTTGTTGAAAAAATGTTTAAAAGTAGGTTGAATTAATGGCTAACTAGTGGCAGAGCAAAGTAATTTGGAATAGTTTTGGTTTATGAGGAGAAAAGTTGGACAAGATCTTTGTTAAAACAAGGAAGTAGAAAATTGTAGAAATATCTGAAATCTCATCAACAAATAAAAGCCATACTATAAAAACAAGACAGGTAAGAGAAGTGGGAATACAAGGAAGATAATGTACAAGTCCACATGTACAATCTTAAGAAATTACCTTAACAAGATGTGCAGACTTAAATATTATATGATTTACTACATATTATACAAGTTTCAAACTACACTATGACTATTGGAATAAAATAGGCACTTAATGACCAAATTACTCATTGTTGAAAATACACTACATAAATACGTAAACATAAAAACATAAAATTTCTGAAATGCTGAATTTTTAACTGTAATCTTATTACAACTTTTATTATAAGTGGCAAAATTTTACCTGGTTCGTTCTTTTCGTGGTACTGATAGACACCAATATCTTTGTCTAGAAAATTAATGAAATGCAACCTTAATTATGGCACTTAAAACCGAGCAAATTTCTTTGCTCATTATAGTAAAGTAAAGCATGCAGTGACATAAATATAATTCAAGTTACCAGGCACAAATGCATAAGTGACAATTTCATATAGGCGTAATTTAGATACACATACATTTACATGTGAATACCTGAAAATTTTTTTATTGCAATTACAACACAGTACATAACAAAAAGTATCTATTGTAGCATATTAAATAGTCTGATAGAAGTTTGCCTTGTGTTACAGAATTGGGATATTATCCTCTCTGAAATAAGTAGCAAAGAAGTCTGACAATCTAACTCACTTTCAGCCCAAAGTTTTACAAGTAAGTATTCTTTCCTGCAAAGTTTTAAACAGCTAGGAAATCAAGTTAGAAATCACCACTTTTGTTCAGATAGTGTTTATCCGATAATGAATGTTGTCTCTTGTTGGAGAATGATTAACAAGCTTTTGTACATTGTATGAATCTGGAAACTAAGTGCAATGCACCACATTAAGATTAATATTAACATGATTTGATAAGTTTCTTTAAAAATTGGAAAAAAAATAACATCTGTTTACCTTCAACATATAAGTTGCTTTTCACCGACCAGAGGTGCATTTCAGAAAGAAAGACAGTCATCTATAACAGTATGCACTTATTTCTAGAGCAAAAAGAGATGAAAACAGCAGTAAGATGAAAGATAATGAAATTCCTTTATTATTGTACAACTGTAGGACCTAGCTTCCTGGATGAGAAGCAAAAACGTCTTCACACAAAACAAAGAAGTCCAGTTGCCATTTGAAAGAAAGCACCTGGATGACTGAGAACCTCTATAGACATGTAGACCTAAGAACACTATATTTTTAATAGGCTGACATTTACTAACTGTACTTGTTTACTGATCTAATTTAAACTGAATAAATTAAATCAAATTAAGTTAGTTCAATTTATAATTCAATTTAAACAATATATATAGACTTATTTCCCTAATTTTCTACCTTAAAGTGTATTTAGTTGCATACCTTTCCCAACAGAACCAATGATTCAGATTCCCCACTTTACTGTGTTCCCAGATCTGTTCTAAAGATTTGGAGACTCACCGCAGGCGACTTGGGATTATGTAAAGAATGCAAATAGGAGAGAAAAGGAGAGAATGCCAATAGTACTAGCAGATCTTGTATGTACCCTCTGAAATCAGGTGTTGTTGAAAAGGAGTGCTTGAATGTAACATAATCATACTGCCATAGATCTTGGCAGTAAAGCTGCAGAGTAATAATTTACATAAAAGACTAGCAATTGCTTTTTGAGTAGATGATGGTGGTGATGCCTGCAGAATGCAAATACAATTGAAGGACATTTAAGGTGAGGAAAAAAAGCAGCCATGATGTGAAATTCAGAGAACAGCCAGGAAATAATATCAGAATGTTATACTATGCCTTGAAATGACACCTTGCAGACTTTTTTTTAAAAAAATGCACAAAATAGCTTATAAGAGCTATTTATCTTTGTTACCTTCTGGGAGGAGGCTTTGTGGTATCCAAAGCAGAACTAATAGATTCTGTAATAGCTTTGTACCTTATAGTATCAACCTTGTTAACTCTCAAGACTCTTTTTTCCATGTATTCAAAATGGACTGCGATGTGTGTGTGTGTGTGTGTGTGTGTGTGTGTGGGTGTGTATATTTTGTTTGTATGTATAGCATATGTATACATGTATGGATGTATGTGTATGTGTATGACCTCTCTCAAGTCCCTGGATATTAACACCATCTCTTGGGAACTTCTGGCATATGATCAACCGACATGGCGTACCTTGGTGTACCAGGGTTGCCAGACATATGAACACAGAAGGACAATCTTGGCACAAGAGAAGCGAGCACTCCGCAAAGCCAGAGCTGTGAATGCTGAAGTAACAGTGTCTACATTTCTTTGTTCAGTATGTGGCAGAATATTCCGTGCTAACATCGGTTTTATTAGCCACTTACGGACACATCGTTGATGGCCCATAACCCACAAGATGTTAAGGTCTTCATCGAAATCGATGGACAAACAACATGTGTATGGGTACATTTTTTTGGGGGGGGGAGAGTGGGCATCAGAATTTCATTTTTAATGTGTGCCACTGTATTCACAGGAAAAAAATGACAATAAAGTTTATCTTATCTTAAAACAATCTTAAGAACCATTGAAAACACCCACTGATTTTTTCATATCTCTGCTGTGTAAATACTTAATGGTATTTATATATTTATTTAATTACCAAACATAAAAGGAAGTATTTAATTTAGTCCTTCTATAAAAGGAAGTTTATACAGTTTATTGAGGTGATAATTTTTAGTAGGAAGAAATGATAGTTAAGAATTTCAGTATTCTGTTATATCTTGATGTCTTGCTCACTGATGAATCCAGTAAGCAAATATTAAAATATTTACTCTCCGCAGTACAAAATAATTAATTAGTTAGCAGTTCAAGTGATCATCTGTCAATTCACATGCATAATTATATACTTATGCATAGCCCCAAGTGAAAATGTTTAGATCTTAAGGGTCTTCGATGTGAACTCCATCCATTCATAACATGCTGTTAGGCATGGCTCTCACTGAACTCAGTTCTGCTCCTAAAATCACTGCAGATAATCTGAAGAAAAAAAGACTAAATATATAAGAGGACAGGTTGTCTGACTTTATAAACAACATGTGAAAAACTATAGTTAAAAGATAAGCAACCAGTTTTTCATTATGATCTCTGCAATTCACATATAGATGGCTTGCAAGCTTTTCATCTGAATCAGCTGGATAAAGGTGGAGAGATGAACCCATATAGCTGCCTGATATAGTTCTTGAATGGTTATGACTGGAAGAAGTGTGAGAAAGTTGGCATTCAGCAAATTTATTTATTTATTTATTTTATATATCAAACTTCTTAACCATCCATCTCACTCATAGAGGGGCACTGGGCGGTGTACAATTTAATCAATATAGTAAAACATTAAAAACTGGATAATTTAAGATTAAAAAATGTTGAACCTATACATGTTATGGAAATAATGGAGTTTTCCTTGCCATATATTAAGTTCCATTTTTAATCTGAGAGCAATACAATCTGAAATAGAATTTCAGTACATGTCAATGACCAAAACTGCATAAAGAATATTCCAAGCACGGCAACTGTTTGGCCATCCATGATCTTCGAAAAGGAGCAAAATGTCCACAAATGCTACACAAGGAGTAGACATATAACTAAGGAGTCAAAAGAGTAAATTGGTTTTTGTTAAATGTATGAATATATTCTTTACTAAGATAGAACAAAGTTGGTATTTATCAAAAGTAAATCCAGCCATGTTATAGAGCAGTGATGGCGAACCTTCTAGAGACCGAGTGCCCAAACTGCAACCCAAAACCCACTTATGTATTGACAGGTGCCGGGTGGGCGTGGCCCATTGGGTGGGCGTGGCTGCCATGGTAATGCCAGACTGAGTGGGACTAAAAAGTTCAATCAATCAATTCCAACTTTGTGAGATCTTTTTTTTCCCCCGTGAGAAGTTGAAATTGATTGATTGAACCATTTTTATTTTTTATTTTGCACACGGCGCTGGAGGCCTAAAGCGAAAAGGTTTTATAAAACCCAGCTGAAGGCCTAGGACTGGGGCGATGGCGTGCGTGCCCACAGAGAGGGCTCTGCGTGCCACCTGTGGCATGCATGCCATAGGTTCGCCACCAAGGTTATAGGGAATAATGCTATGTTCCTTGAAATAGGTTAAATTCCCTTTTGTTCCAAGTCAGAGTTGAGTCAAAGCTGATCTGTACGAATAGAGTCAGTTTATTACTTCTTGTGTCATTTGATTATGTGCCATCTGGTGTCAGCTCTTAATGACCACTTAGATTTTCTGCAGGATGATCTGTCTCCAATCTGCTTTTATATTTCCTCATCATAAATGACCAGAGCTGGTTCTCATTTTGACAAGAGGTCTACTGAATGTTTCCAAAACAATCAAGTGAAGATAGTTCTGCCTTCATAAAAACACATTTCTAACACCCAAAAAAACCCCAACCCCAACCCCAATATATATATTGCGTTTGGAAGTAGAATATTTGCTTGAATTTTTGTGTTGTGATCTTAATTTTAGTAAATATTACCATATCATTAATGCTGTGAAGTTATATTAGTTTAAAACAAAAATTACTATTATTAATATCAGTAATCATTTGTAATAATATGTAAATGATGGAATTCATATTATTTATTTTTTATAATGATATATTCTTCACTTGAGTATGCTTTGTTGAGCAATGGACATCCCCTCTCTCTCATATTGCATTAAAATGTGTTTTCAGAGTATTAAAATTAAAAATGAGAAAAATTAGAGAATCTCAAAGTAATTAAAAGACAAACATCCTTTCACCATCAAAAACAAACTAAAGGAGCTACACTTCACTGATTGGTACATATGGGTGTGGTTCTTGTGAAACAGCTTTAAGCTTTAGAAGTACAGAGCAGGGCTCCAAAAAGGCTCACAACTGATATATATGAAATAGAGACCAAAATGAATTTTATGGATTAGTGTTACTTCAATAAATAATATTAGATCAAGTTGGTATTATAGTTCAGTAACTTTTCTCACTCAATCAGATTCTACATATTTGGTTAGTACTATTGCATACTCTTTCTGATTTTAGATTGAGTTGAGACAAGAAATTATTTTCATCTATAACTGTTATTTATTTCTAAAACACTAACAAAGACTACATTGTCTACTCTATAAGCTTCTCTCTCATGCTTAGAAGGTTAAACTTTGAACCTAGGAACAATGAACAGTTTGCCTGTGGTTAAGTGTTCCTATACCTCTCTTTGCTCACAGCTTTTGATACTTCCTGAAAATTCCAATAGTAACTTGTACAGCATAAATGAAGGTGAGTTAGTGAAAGTGCAGGGCTCCACCATCTTTGGTAGAATTATGGAGGAATTTATCATATTGCTGCCGCTTCCAGCATCCCTCACCATTGGTCATATTAGCAGGGTCAGCTGAACTTTGTTATCCAGTAATACAGTTCCTACCACTGACTAGATATTTTGGATCCAAGACAACATTAGACAAGGCATGCTAGGATAAATACAAGATGGAAAAAACAGGTAGATAGATATTAAATAGCATATGAACAAACATGTTTTAAATAATCATTAAGATGTACCGATATATGCAAGAAGATAAGGAACTGAATGATCCCTGGAACGAGCCAATTTAAGGAATTAAAAGTTTTGGAAACATGTGGAGAGGGCATGAAGGGAAGATGTGGGTTAAAGTGAATGAATACGTTTTAAAAAAATCAGGGGTAACAAAATTATTGAGTGAGCAGAAGGAAATGTATGCAGATGGAAGAAAAACATAGATTTGGCAAGTTATACCAGGGGTGGTCAACCTTGGCTCTTTTATGACTCGTGGACTTCAACTCCCAGAATTCCTGAGCCAACTAAGCTGGAATGGCTCAGGAATTCTGGGAGTTGAAGTCCACGAGTCATAAAAGAGCCAAGGTTGACTACCCCTGAGTTATACTATTAAAATTGAGACAAAATTGTTGAATGGAACTATACAGAGAATGGGTTATTATTTCTGGTAATGTTTAATAGCTTTTATTTTTTTTTCTGTGTACACTGTTTAATTGTTAAGAGAGGGATGAGGGGGATTTAGATTAAATGAAAAGGGGGATTATATATTTATATTGTTAGGCATTTTTGTTAATTTTTACTGGACCTTTGCTGATTAAGAAGAACTGAAGATTTAGAGAGGAGTTGATAGAAAATGGGATGAGGAATGAGACGAAGATAGACCTGATTATTATATTTTAAGAGACAGTGTTAAATTGTTAATGTTGAATATGTTTGCTGCAGTTAAAGGAGAAAATTTCTTTTTCTTACTATCTTTCTTGGGGGGGGGGGTTCCACACTTTCTTTTTTAAAATATATTTCTGTATTAGTTTTTGTATTATTTTATATAATCCTTAATAAAATTGTTGAGAAAAAAAGGAATTGTGCAAAGAAAAAAAAATCCGATACTGAGATTATAAGTGGGTGTAATGGGTAAAATAGTTTAATTAATGGAAGAAAAGTAAAAGAAAGGATGACATAAAAATTCCTGTTTGAGGAAGGATGTCTATAAAGATTCTCAATCATCCAGGTCATGGTTGTCTCAAAGGTGCTTTTCCAAAAGGCAAGTGGACTTTCTTGTTTTTTTTCTTTGAAAACATTTTGCTTCTTGGATGAGAAATGAAACATTTTCAAAGAAAAAAACCCAAGAAAATCCAGTTGCCTTTTGGAAAAGCATCTTTGGGATATTTGAGGAAGGGCTGCTGTTTTTAGGCAGAGCTGAAAAACACTAACATTTTAATTTCATTTAATTTCTGCTTGTTTGTTATGTTAAATACCATTATACTAACGAAAAAGATATATTCTTTTCTCACATGTTCATTTCTTGTGTTAACTCACGTTAAAGTAGGTTTTTTTTTCCTACACAGTGTTTTACATTTCACTGAATAGGAAGAAGGTAAAAGAAACTGAATTTTCCTCTATTTTGTTTCTCCCTCTGGTATATTGTACTGTACATGCCTTTTTAATTCTCCAAATGAGATTCTGTATAGAAAGTAACCCTGGAAAATTGGATAGGGACATGACCCATAATTTAGCATTAAAGTAGGTTTACTTTAGCTGTATTGACCATATTAAGAGAGTGCAAAGTTTGTTTTCTCCTCAAATTATTTATATATTCAGAAAGGAAACATTAGAGGAGTCTATGTTAACAGCATGTTAGTATTTTAAAATGCTAAACGTTTCCAAATGTATCATTTTACAAATGTATCGTGTACCACAAACAGAGGGATAAATAAGCTAGTATACAGTATGATTGGAAAGTTACACTGAAACTTTTATTGTCACAAGAAAACCAACCATGAGTTGTATAATAACCACTGGGAACAAAACATTATCTGATTACCTAAGAATAGTGGCATGAAAATCACACACTGTAAACTTATTTCCATTTGCTAAGAAGTTGTTTCATGCTTCACTGAATTAATTCTTCACATTAGAAGCCTGAATATAAGACCTATCTTTTGAAATTACAAGTGGTCATGTCATAGCAATAGTGCATTCAGTTTTAATATATTCACATGTGTAATAACACCAAAATTATATCTTGAACTAAAATTCTTGTTTGCAGCAAATACATGAGCTAGAACATTTTTGATTCAACTAGGCTTCCAGTTTCACAGAAAGAACAAATTACAGTTCTTAAGTCTAATAGTATCCATAGCTCTGGTTTAAAATTTTAGGGAATCATTATAAGCCACTTGAATAATAAACCCTAATCTCTCATTACTCCGCAGTTACTGTACGTGTGGACATACATCTTGTATAAGATTTAATAATATTTGAAAGCAAATTATGAAACCCATCCAAATTCTAAGAATACCTTTGATACAAAAACATTGAAAGTAAATATGTGCATAAGCTTCCCATTTTTCAGTCTAATGGATAATATCCCAAAACAATCCCTTTTATTCTGATATTACATAGATATGAAAAAACAGATTTTCTCCTTTTGTGAATACTAAAAAAATATTCCATATTCTACTTGTTTTTTAAAATAAATAGTAATTATTGTTCTAACATGATTTTGAAAGCCACTTTTTAAATCATATATAAAACAAGAGTTATAATAAGCACTGCTATATTTCAATCAACTTCAGATAATATGAATGGTTATCAGTGAATTTCACTTTCGATATTAATGAAGTCATTTTGTTTAAGCTGATTTTGGAAGCTAGGTTTTTTTTCAAAAATAATTTCATAAAAGTTAAAAATAAAAAAGTCAAAGAAAACACAATAAAAATTATTAGAGCTTTAACAAGGTAGGATTAAAAACTTATTTTTTTAATTTGCCAAAATCTTTAAAAGTGTGTCCATAGTATTTGAAAGCAAATGAATGATTCCAGCTAGAATAAAGCTATCCAATCAGTCAAATACAGAAATGTGAAATGCCAACAATACAGAAGAAAACTTTTAAGTATTATAATTAATAGTTACAAGTTATTTTTTCAGACAGTAAATATTGTGTTATATCATGTTATTTTCAGTTTAGAATATTGTCATAGAAAAGTTGTAGGTACAAAGTCAGTTTAGGTCTATTGAAGTCAAATATTCTCCCTGAAATGGTTCATGATTTAATACATTTTGTTGCATTTACAGTGAAATAATGCAGCGTGTCCTTTTATAAATAAGAAGTAGAAAAAGACTTCGATTAATGATTTGATCAATGACCTCAATAATTGCATTCAAATAATTATGAAAAATAAATAGGTACTAGTATAAACGTAAATGTAAATATGGGATAACTAATTATTTTACTGTTTTCAATGTGTGCATTGTTTTAAGCAGGATAGGAAGGCCCGGAGGAACATTGTCCATGGGGTCATGATGGGTAGGACACGACTTCGCAACAAACAACAAAAACATTGTTTTAATGAATTATTTGGTACATTTTTTTGGAAGTTAAAAGCCTTATTTATTTAAAACAGAACATTTTTAGTCATTCTTTTTCTACATAAATATGCTGTTCTAAGACATGCTATGTAGTAAGTCCTAATGGATTTGCATGGTGCTAATAGTATCAAGGCACTTTCAAGACAGATATTAGTGAAAAAAGGTATATCATGCAAACTGAAATACTTTACAAAATTGAAATGAAAATATTTTTACAACCCTTGCCACTGGCTAAAATAAACAATGATAGTGTTCTACAAATGCTACTTCCATTCATTCCATGACACTCTACACTTTATGTACTTATCTTCTAGTCTATCATTATAGACATTCTTTTTCATGGTTCTTAAATGACAAACTATTGCAGAAGACAGTACTAAGAACCACCTCATACATTACAGCCAACATGAAGAGATTGCTGGCTTGCAATAAGGGAGCTCAAAAAACCTTATGTGAAAAGTCATTATGAATTTGGCACGCTTGTAAGGCAGGACGTAAATGTATTAAGCCTCCCAATTCTTATTCTGAGATTTATGTGGCAGAACACATCACACCACGAAAAGTGACCATATACTGCTGAAATTTAGCTGTACAATCTTGAAGAACTCTGCAGGCAGAAAAATAGTGTGTGGAGGCTACTGAGTTTACCATCCTTATTCTATGGTGAGCAGATTAGTACACACAGCAAGAGATGACCATACAACTTGAAATACCCAGGTTTTCTTTGGACTGGAAAACTAGGGTTATCCCTAATCTTACTATCCAAGGAATCCAGCCTTTTAAAAAGAAATGTATAAACATTTAGAATATTTATTATTCAATTAATACTTTTTCCAAATAAACAAGAGAAATAACTTGGTATGCTAATCTTTTCTTCCTGTGTTTGGCATATTCTTACACTTTTAATTTTCAGCTCAAGCGGGAGATCTTAAGCCATGATTACCAGTTGTCTCTATTAAAAAATAATTTAGCAAAACGTATATTAAATTTTACATTCCCCAAATTTAGGAAAGCTTTATCCTTAGCTTGATTTAATGTTCTTCCCACAATTCTCCTGAAAAGGAAATATAGGAAAACCCCATATGAAACCCAATACTGTCCCTGTGATATGAGGATCATAGAAATCACAGCCAATGTTCTTCTGTGCTGTCAGTTCTATAGGGACATTCGTCATGAGCTGATTTTATTTAAATTTCCAGGGCATTCTGATAGTTTTTATGTGCATTAACTATTAAATAATAAAGATAAATTTATACTTCTAAAAGTAGTAAAATGTTGCTACATTATCAGCCCACAAATGGTTGCTAATAGTTCTTGTTGGAGGATAGTTTTGTGTTCATTTGTTTATATTTTTTGGTCAATGACTGAAATAAAGTTCTGTCTGTCTATATTAAATTTAATTTTATATAAGATTCAATTCAATTTAAAAGTCTTCACTGAAGACTTTTGGATATTTTTATATTAGCAGTTGTCCTACTTTCTAGAATTACATGAATAGGTATATTTTCTACATTTATATTCATATTTCTGCATTTAAATGAATAGTCATGTTTTTATTGCACATATAAAATGACAACCTTAAATCTCTCATATTTATCACGATGATGTATATGAGATTATTTGCAATAATATGAATAAAGTATAAGAATTAGATCACAGACTCTAGGCAAAACCTGTCTCTTTGAATGAGATATTGTTATTTCTGTTGAAACCTTACATAGAAAACTATGTTTTGTTTAGGTATTTTCAAGACCTGTTAAAAAATTTTTTCTGATGATGGAGTACATCATAAAAAAACCACTTTGTGTTTTACTGATTAAAGTTATAGAATATTTACCAGTAAACTGAAATAATAGGCAACAAAACTACTTGCAGCATTAAAGGTACCCTGGATACATTAGGTATGCTTTATTTAAAAAAATATTTATTTACTTCTTTATTCAATATGTATACCCAGCTGCATATATTCAAAAGACATTTGATACTATAATTACCCTACTGTAGTTTGATCTATAACAAACTCTTCAATAATGCTTTACATTCATTTAATTTTATCCACTGCTGTTTATGGTATTAACAAAAAAATGTAAAATCTGCTTTTTCTTTTAGTGTTGCTTAAAAGTATAATTTGTCTGGGTACTAAAAGGAACAGAAAAGATATACTGGAATCTAAGAAGTCGGATGAAGTTTCATTGCAGAAATACCCTGTAATGGCTACAAAGCAGAGTACTTACTAAAGCAACTATCCAAGCCTTCGGATCATAAAGAATGTGGAAAAGTTGATCTGCCAGAGTCACAAATGATGAGTTGGTCGATTTTATAAGTTCTTTAATTCAATTAAAAATAATAAATATATATACACATACATATACCACATTGCTGGTGTACTCAATATGAATAAAAGAAAATAAAAAGAGTTGCTTAAATCGTTCATCTTTTTAGCAGGAGAAACAGCAATACTGCAGATTACCCCATGTGAAACCTGGAAAAAGACTGTTAATTTCTGCTTTTACTGCTATCATTAAAATCAAATTAAACTTGAATCTAACTAACAAATGTTAGATAATTGAAAAAAATCTAACTCAAATATACAAGAAACTTTCATAATCAGGCAAAGGGCTACTGCTTAGCGGTAGTACCAGTGCTTTAATGTAAATAACTCTCATGTTTAATCCCAAACCTCTGCAGGCAGGAGTGGAAAACACCATCTTATGAAATCCTGGGAAGCTAATGTCAGTGAGTATATATTCTACTGAGAAAGATAGATTATAAAATAAGATTGCTTCCTTCTGCTGCCACTCAATTCCATTCCCTTTCACATATGAAACCTCATTGGCCAGAAATATTACAGGCACCTGGGAAACACTTTTACCATAAAAGTAGTGAGAACAGGTTGATCAATAAAATGTGAAAAAAGAAAAATATTTCCATGATTCTCTTAACAACTAACCCAAAACCTCATTTTTATAACTGAGGAAATGGGAGGAAATAGAAAAAAGATGCAAAGTCAATACATTTCACACAATGTGATTTTAGGGCCTACTGCCAAAAACTGTCTTCATGATAAAAAGAAATGTCTAAAAAACATAGCCTTCTGTTTAAACTTTAAAACTGGCCCGAAGGCTGGCTCTTGCACAAAATACATAAATTATCCAGTTTAGGTTAAAGATACCAAACACACAATTTCTGTTTCTAGTACATTAACAAGAGCTCTTTCAGACACAAATAAATAATTTTTAACAACCATGCCGTTTGTACTATGAGATAATATTAGGCCTAAAGGGCTCAAAAAGTCCAAAGTGAAAAAACAGCTTATTTTCCTGGTACACAAGAGATAGAAAGAATATTTTTCTATCGATGGCTCTGTAATTTCACAGGATACCTATCTTCTCTAAGGGAGCCTTTCAGAAATGCTTTTATCATTGCTCAGGTAGAAAAGGAACTAGCTATTTTAATATATTGAGCTTCCGATTTAATTGTTTCCAAAAAAAAAACAAAGTATCTTTTTGAACAATGAAATAGAGTAGAAAAGTTAGAAAGCAACTCAGAAACCTAAAATGGTTTTCTATCACAGCTAGGAACAGAATCCAGTTACTCTCTCCACAGTTGTCTTTAAAAATGCATAAATGAATGCTGTATTAATTGTTGCAGTTTTTATCTTTTACTTTAAAAAAAATCAGTACTATACCAAATCATGAACATTTAGTTTACATATTTATACATAAACTAAATGTGTTAGAATAAAAGTAGGAGTTTTTAGAGCATTTACCCCACCAAACCCTGATTCATAGTTCCTGCTATATATTTTACTGAAGACACTTAAAATTGCCCTCTACTTCATATTGGGATAATTACATGGAAGAATTTTGCATGATAAACCTTACTAGATTTATGGCTCTGGCCACTTTCAAGATGTCTTTTTTTCCCCAGTGGAAGTTCTTTTAATTAGTATGCCATCCTGCCAACTTGTCAGCTTTAAAATTGGAAAACATTCTCCTAACATGTGTTTTCTGTTCACTGATGACAATACAAATCATATTAAATGTGTTTGTATAATTAGATGGAAGAGATGCCCTCAATGTAATATTTATATACTTGCAATGTATATAATAAGCAGCCTAGTAGTGGAAATTAATACTTAGATATAAAAAATTGATCCTCAAAGCGATGCACTAATACAAGCCTCATTTAAAGTGAATGCAATTTCTGCTGACACGTTGCCTTAAGAAAAACAGCCAAAATGTGACTTCTTAGAAATTAATGCCAATTCCCCAATAGTTTGTACGTCATCTAAATACTTGTTCACTTAAACATGCAGTATAAGCCTTAGCTTTAATATATATATATATATATATATATATATATATATATATATATATATATGTATGTATGTATGTATGTATGTATGTATATGTAGAAGCACGAAGCCGAAAGCATCAGCCTGAAGATGACGAATGAGACTTCGTCGAAACATCGCCAAGACACTTCCAATTTTACGTGGGAGAAAACCCGAATAACCAAAGACCTACATACAAACACCTGCGAAAACCTCAGAAAACAAATATATATACATATATATATATATATATATATATCCAAATTTCTTTTTCTGACAAAGAATTAAAGAGGGAGACTAAGATGGCCATTTCGAGCTCATTCTGCTCTCTTCAGTTAGCCACATCCTTTATGGGATTTGAACCTGGGCAGTTTACATACTAGGCAGTGATTTAACCACCAAGCCACAGGCTCTCCTCCCTCTTTGCCAGCTGAGTCAAGGGAGTATATGCAGGAAGTTGCTTTGCCTCTTTTGTCAGAAAAAGAAATTTGGATTTGTAATGTTTCGCAGTTGCGACTTGAGCCTGCTTAACGCCCCTAGTTGGGGGCTGCAAGGCAAAAGAGATTGTAAAAAAAAGTAAAACTGCAGTATAGCAATTAAAAAATGTCAAGCTGTAATCAATTAGACATCTGTCTGAAAAACTTCCTGCATATACTCCCTTGACTCAGCTGGCAAAGAGGGAGGAGAGCCTGTGGCTTGGTGGTTAAATCACTGCCTAGTATGTAAACTGCCCAGGTTCGAATCCCATAAAGGGTGTGGCTAACTGAAGAGAGCAGAATGAGCTCGAAATGGCCATCTTAGTCTCCCAATTTAATTCTTTAATTCTTTGTCATAAAAAGAAATTTGGATTTGTAATGTTTCGCAGTTGCGACTTGAGCCTGCTTAACGCCCCTAGTTGGGGGCTGCAAGGCAAAAGAGATTGTAAAAAAAAAGTAAAACTGCTGTATAGCAGTTAAAAAATGTCAAGGTGTAATCAATTAGACATCTGTCTGAAAAACTTCATATATATATATATATATGTATATATATATATATGTATATATATATACAAATATGTATATACATATATGTGTGTATGTATATATATATATATATATATATATAAAACCTATTTGGAATGATGAAACATTAGTTCATAAAGTTTGCCAAGTTTAGTTCCAAATGTTTCCCAAGAAAGTTCAAATAATTATTTATTTAAATGAATATATCGTTGTGATATATTTTACTCAAAATAGCTCCTTAAAAATATTTTAAAATCTCTGAAGTACATTCAACAATTTCTTTGACAAAAGAATAATCACCTACTCTTCATTAGTAACTTTAGCTTTGCTGTAGCGAGACAACCAATATGTACAAGAAAACTTGTGCATACACTTTCTTTTTATTTTAATTTTAATATCTGAGTTAAACACCAATTAAGTTTCATTATTAAAACTATGAGTATACCGTTCAATTATTTTAATGTCTTGAAATTACATAAAGAAAGCACAATTTTGGTAGAAATGCAGATGAAAACCACAGTCTATTCCAAACAAGGAAAAAGCTGTATTTCATGTTTTCACCCAATCAAGAGGCAGCATCAAATCTAGACAATATTGTATTACACATAATTGCTTTAATCCTAAGGCATTTTAAGACGTATTTGAAGTAATACAAGGGATGTCTGTTTTACTATTTTCATTATGAATCTGAAATTACCGGCTCCCTGTCTTGTGAAGACTGTTATTTGAAAGATCCTCTCTGTAGGATCTAGAAGGTAAATACTGTTGATACAAATATCCTGATATATTTAAATAACTTAAGTAATTGCAGTATTATTCAAGATTTATTTCACTGTTTAACACTGTTAAAAATCTATGGAGTCTTGCAAGGAAAAGACAATTTTAAAACTTGCCCAATATAGTACAAAACAAGAAAAGCTTCACAAATAAGCTATAAACTATCTTTACATAATAGTGCCATCTGCTGGCAATATCCTATATAAATATATATACTGCTTTATGTTATTCACTTTTCAAGTTAACTGATGTTATATGAAGTGCTGAAAATGCATAACAATGAGTAAGTTGTCCAAAGAAATTAAGGCATGAGATAAAAAGAGGAAATATGTCTAAAACTAGTTTACACCAATGCCATCCTCTGCATCTCTCAATGCTTTTCTATTCTTAAAGCCATTCTTGTTTCTAATATGTTTGCACACTACTTCAAATGCTGTTTTAATGGTCTACTCCTATTTTTCAACCCATTCATTTTTCCTTCATATATCCATTTTCTCATTCAGTCTTCATTCATTCTTTTTATAAGATCAAACCATCACTAACATACTTCTTTCTTACTGGTCACTCACTTTTATATTCAATCAACATTCATTCAGCATCCATTCATTCTTGACACATTTACTCAAATATCATTTTTATTATGATTATTAACTAGCATATGATACTGTAGAACTATAAAGCAAAAACTGTAAAATATAAGCTATGAAAAAGTAGCTAAGTTAAAATCACTGCCAGAAAATCTACAAACTCACTCCGAATTTATTTCAGAATTACCAAATGAAGTATAAAAATATTAATAAGGACTTTGTATAATACAAAACATAGTGTAGCATAATATTTCTGTTATTACATCAAATGCCTATATTTTAGATTAAGAGTAATAAACTATATTAAAATATCCTATCCTTTACTTTATAATAAAACACAATTTCAAGAATGAAACTAAATTAAATAACAGCTGATAACTAACAATATTATGAACATATGGATATATCTTTATTTGGTCTAAGTATTAAATCAGATCAAATGTTGTTCATGGATTCAGACCAAAGCAAAATATAAAACAGCAATACAATAAAAAAGAAGTGTGATAAATTAAAATACAGAAATAAAAATAGCAATAAAAACTAGGTTACAACCTAACAAACTGCTCATGATTTGCAGGCTAGTAATGCAAAGGTAGTCATGGTGTATGCTATTTTACAATTTTTAATCAGAGATAATGAACAAAAAAAATATCTCTTGTTTTACTATCTGCGCTTCTTAAAAACCCGTTCTCAATGATCGAACTCCCTTTATGTGTTTCCCATTGCATACAACACTTCCATATCACCGAAGCAAAACAAAGAGGCTGATGGACTCCCTGTTGTCTCTTGAGTGGGGAAACACTAGCCCTGAAGCAGCAGATCCAGAGATGAGCTCAGCTACTGCTAGCTGAGCAGGCAAAAATGTGGGCCATGAGGGTCTTTGTCCAGCTTCAGCTAGTGAAGAACTTATAGCTCTATCTGGAGCCAAGGACCTTGCCACAATAACTCTCATGCACAACACCATCCATCTAAACAACTACAATGCACTCCACATAGGGCCTCCATCGGAGTTGGTACAAAATGTAGCAGCTTGTGTATTAATTGGCACTTTGGACTGAGGGCTCATTACACTCTTGCTTCAGGCCTTGCTCCGGCTCAATAAGTTTCTAGATCAGTGGTTCTCAACCTTTTTAATGCTGCGACCCCCAACTGGTCGTAAGTCGAGGACTACTCAACAGGTCGTAAAGTCGAGGACTACTCAACTGGTCCAGCACCGTTTGCAGAATGGGACTTTTGGCGGGCTCAGCAGGGCAGAGACTGCCTGGACAATTCCTATTGGCTTTTGAAAGCCAATAGAATTAGACTCTATTCAAGAGAGTCTATTCTATTGGCTTTCAAAAGCCAATAGAATAAAAGGGAGTAGCACAGCTAAGGAAAAGGGGGAAAAATAATGGTGGACTGCGTTGTTTGGCGACCCCCGTGAAATGGTCATTCGACCCCGAATGGGGTCCCGACCCACAGGTTGAGAACCACTCTTCTAGATGAACTTCAAAGTGCTAGTTTTGACCTAAAAATCCTAATATGGCCTAACATATGGATATCTGTAGGCCAGCCTTTTCTTATATCAACCCAGGAGAAGTGCTAGCTGTACTGTTTCTATGATTTATTTGTTAAATGTATTTGCTGCCTATCTCACTGTGGGGCTAATCTAGTCAGCTTATAACAATAAAAATGAAGAAATGAAACAGAAGTATAATAATAGAACAATAAAATAAACAAAAAGAACACAATGGGAATATATTAATATGATAACCAAATGGAAGGGTGGAGAGGGAAGAGCAAGGGGGAAGAAGGGAGACTGAAATATAGAGGCATGGGGGGGGAGGATAGCAATTGGTAGCAACGCCTGTATTTTGGAATAGCTTCCTTGGTTGAGATTGTCACCCACATCTTGATTTCTTCCAGCAAGGTGCTAAAACCTGGGCTCTTTTTATAGATCGACTGGTACCATCTAAACTGAAAATATGTATTGCCAATAAGCCCTTAGTATGATTTTATTCTATTTAATTTTTAACCTTGTTTTTGTTGTTTTGTATACTGCAGTGCTATTTACTGCTGATGTATTATCTGTACAGCATTATTAACCATCGGGACTCCTACATGATTCAGAGGAATATAGGCTGAATAAATAAAAGTGAGCAGAAACATGCTCTTACGCACAACCATTTTCATTTTTTTTAAACTCTCCAACAGTTTTTACACAGAACTGTTTATACAATACATTATCTAACAGGGTATACTAATGTTACATAGAATTTTAACTTTCATTATTAGCTTTTAATAAAAATGATATTATCATTTTAGCATGGCATTCATGCCTCCTTTTGAAGTTCATGAAATCATGTTTTCCTTTTAGCCATAGCCATTGCTCCCCCCCCCCCATGCAAAACCTAGTATATTTGGAAACTAAACTACATCCTGGAGTCCTTGAGTGTTGCAAGTGTTAAAAAACAAGTCCAGATAGGAAAGGAGAAGCTGCAACATATTTTAAGGATGTCAGAGTTTTCTCATGACTAATGAAAATCTTTATAGTTGGTTATTGACGGATCACATGTATAAACATATGCATCATTTGTTTCTGTATGCTATATAAAGACTTGTCCCCTCTTAATAAAATGCCTTTCGCTTTGCCTAAAATACTTGTGGTTCATACCGGAGGAGATATGTGTGTTAAACAGCCACTTTATCAACGTACTGGGTGTTTCTCTCTCAAGTTCAGGAACCAGGTTTGTTCCAGCTTCAGGCCAATTCAGGTATCTGAGTCTCAAAGGCAGCACTACCATGCAAATAATTATCATGTTCATTTTCTGATAATTGTCACTCAATTTAATGTTTCAAAATTTTGTATACTTTTTAATAAAATGATGTCGTATAAAATGCTTTCTGTTAAGACTCCACATAGTTTCATTCATCTCCTAACTTGTTTTATACTCATTTGTGTGTGTGTGTCCATATTCTTATTAATTAGCTTGATATAATATTACAATACTTATTTAGAGATATAACTATCGATATAACAACGATAACTGAAAAACAGCAATAGCCCGCTAAGGAATATATTTACTAAACGTAAATTTTTCAATGGTCTCCTATTGTATGTTTATTTCTTAATAAAACATTTGCTACAGAATTACAATAGAGCTTGTAATGTGCAACATGTGCAATGTAATATACAATACATACTTCTTTAACAGAATGATCAAAATGGCAACAAAAATATATTTTACAGTATTGTTAAAAAATTATACTATTGCTAACAAGATCAAACTGTTCCTTTGTCTTATAGTGAAATTGTCATTTTTTTTCTTTTCCTGCAAGTAGTTGTGCAACAAAGTATCAATCTGATTTTAAAAGAAATAAGTTCCTCTAACTGAGGAAATCATTGAAGTTTTCAAATAGTATAATCCATTTCTAAGATTTTTATGTATAAACCTATTGCCATTCAGTAATTGTAATATTATTTGTAGGAGTATGGCAGAATAAAACATTTAACTGAGTAGGTATTTATAGTTTATAGTTAGTATTTATCTTCTTTTTCTTACTTTAGGGTGCTAATATCTGGATTTGAGGGTGCTAATATCTGGACTGTGGAAATCAGGCCTTTATTAGAATCTAGATTCTTTGTGGATATTACCAGTGGATATTATCTGCAGCTTTGAAGTTTCCTCTAGGTCTGTCATTTGGTTAGGCTGCTGATGGGTACCTGGGGTGTTTTGTCCTCTGGGATGCTATTTGGCTTTAATTCATCTCTGATTATAAGCAATTTATGCATTTTATCTGTTTTATATAAACATCAAAGGGAGTACAGATGCCTACTATGCAAGCCCCATTACAGATAAAAAGATGGCAGTGTGATCTTATTTAGTTTTAGTATGATTCTCTTCAGCTCTCTTTTACAGTTTTAATATACAGTGGTAAGTAATATGTGTTACTATGATAGGGATATTCTAGTATATGGTTATTAATACTTCAGATTTTGCAGATAATTACAATATATACATTGCCAAAGAAAAAACACATTACTGCTTTTTTCAAAAGTAAAAAGATACAGCCACTTTAAAAGAAAAATATTATCAATACTTGGCATCCACTATTAATGGATGTATATAGTCAATAGTATCTACTGAGATAAATGTTTCTTCTACAAATTTGATTTGGGGGGAGTAAGAGCTTAAAATGTTTATTGTCCAATAATTAGCAAATATTTGTGTGATCTTTGTCCTCCTACAACATGGATTTTATTTAGATTTACGCTCCAAGATATTCTGGCTTTCATTTAAAAAAATGCCCAGCCAGCCAGATTAATTTTATTTTTTTGCAGTCAGAAATTCTAAAATTGACCATCTAATTGTAAAATTTTATTCTAGAGCAAAGAATTCTATTTTAGCCTCTAACAGTTCTGTACATGTAAGGAATTATTGTACCATATCTTTTTATGTACATTTATTCTGAGTTCTGTTCCATGACCATAATAGAACCATAATATGTATGAATCAAATATTTATTAAGAATTATAAAACTGAGACAACAAAGTGATAGAAGAAGGATTTAATTCATGCTCCATGGAACCATATATACCCTATTTCAGTACTGGGGGAATGATGGTAATCAATGTTTTGAGATTCACTCAAAATCTTCCCTGATACCAGGAAGTTTACAGAAACACTATGACATAATCTTCCCTTAATTTATTAGATTACTACTATTGTGCATGTATATCAAAACATGCAGCAAGTATTCAAATATATTTTAAAGAATCATCTTTAATCACTAGAAGCTGACCCTCAAGTAAAATTATTGCTTTGGAAAATTTAATTTCTCCACAGTCTGGGCAACATAATTTAAATAATAATGACTATGGGCTAAAATTGAAGTTATGCTACACTTTGATTTGGGAAATTGAATAATAGTGTAACTGTAGGAAAAGGAGTGGCAGAATCTGGGGGTGGAGTTAAAAGAGAGATCAGCCTAAAATCACTATGTAACAGCAAGTGGGCTAGGATTCCATGGACTCTTATCTAACTCCAAGCAAGTGCTAACAGTTAGTTGAGAAGATTCCTATGTATAGGTTTTTTAACAATAAACCAGTGTAATTGGATCTTCACATGTGGACCTGATCTTTCATATCTGACAATAATTTTAGTTAATTCCAAATGTTTGGTCCAGGGAGCCGATTTAGGATGATATAAGCAAGAACTTACACAATAAAGTCCCCCCCCCCCCAATCCATTGAATACAGTAGTGGCCAAAATTGTGGAAATCTTTTGGGAAAAGTGTACATTTAAGGTTTGATGGCTAATAACACCACTTTTTTTTTGAAGTAGAACCATAAAATTATATATCAATGGAAAGATAATTTAATCAAGAATGTAATGCAATAGGTTTTATGAAGGATTGCTATTAAAATAGCAGTTATAAAGAAGAAAAGTGAAACACGTAGAAAAACATGATATACAAAAATTATCACCATAAAAAAAATGAGACATACAAAAATTATCACTATGTCAGATAATACTTAGTTGGGTAACCTTTAGCATGAATCACGGCCTTACAACATCTTCCCATGGAGTGAACCAAATCCTTTAGTTCCGCAGCTGTTACAATGTGAAACCAAGATTGAATGATTGCTTCTATTAACTGAATTTTATTGCTGGGTCACTTCTGACTAACAAGTTTCTTTAGTTGGCTCCATAGATTTTCAATTGGGTTAAGGTCTGGGCTATTCCTAGGCCATTCCAGCAGTGGAACATGATTATCTTGAAACCACTTTTTGCACACAGCAGCAACATGACATGGAGCTGAATCCTGCTGAAATATAAATGCTTCATTGTTTTGGAAAAGATCATGTATGGAAGGCCTTCCACAGATTAAAGGAGCATTTTGGTCAAAAGAAAATCAATTAAAAAAAACCATACACATATGATAAAATGATAAGATTATCATTATTAATCACTTAAATTGATGAAACTTTTGCAAATCTATAACTAAAAGTAAGCTTGAAATTAACAGAAATTACTTTGGCATAATAATACAGCAAACTGTGTTATCAGCATTATGATAAGAAGAGAGTTCAGTTAGAAAACTATTAAGTATTCATTTTTAGTCACAATTCAATAATATTGTAACTACAATACTTTGACAATATAAATTAAGAATCAATTGGTACAGAAAAAATTCATTGTGACTTAAAATAGAGTTCAATTAATTTCAGTGTAAAAATTAGGCCCATTTATAACAATTTTATTGAAAAATAACATTTATATACATTTGGTAATATTTTTCACTCACCTAAGAATATAACTATATGCATTATACTGTCTCAGATTTTTTTAAATTGAGTGGAGCACTTCAAAATTAGCAATAATTTCGATACCAGTTTCTTTTAATATATACAAATATAGACAACCCTCCCCAAATGCTAACATATTGTACAGAGTTTAGGGCAATAATCAGAGATTTAAGTCTCTATGTTTTAGACCTCCTAAGTATTAAAACCCAATTTGGATTTTTCTGTTTCAAAATAAGAAATTAATATCTCCAATCTTACCCTAAAAAAACTACTTATTGTTTTAAGTTAAAAATAGTAATAATATTGATTCAAGATCATAGTATTTTGAACATTAAAATTGTATTCTTTACTTACCCGATTAAGATAACTAAATTCAAAGATTTTTTTTCTGAATAAAGAAACATAAGACTGCAACAGAAATTCCGGACGTTCTGTACCAAAATATAAGGAATAAATGGAATCAGGAACTGCAATATTTGCTCGCATTTTTTTTTTTTTTTTTATTGAAAGTTTTATAAATTTTACAAAAAAAACAAGAACAGTACAAAACAAAACACAACATATACAAAAAAAACCTAAACATTACATATAACCCCCCCCATCCCCCACCCCTCACATACACCCTCCCTTCCCCCCCCCGAGCTTCCCAGAGCAGAATATAGGCTTAATTAAAAATTAACAAATAAAAAATTTAATTAAAAAATTTATATTTATATATAAAAAAATATCTATATGTAACATTAATATATATATATAAATATATATATATATATATATATATATATATATATATATATATATATATATAAGTAAAACTTATGAAAAGGCTATATGATATTTTTGTATACCCAATCTAAATTGTATAAATTTTATCCATTTGTCCCAGATAGCAAAAAACTTCTCTTGCGTTTGTTGCTTTAAGAAAGCCGAAATCTTTGCCATTTCCGCCAGATAAGCTACTTTAAAAAACCATTCCTGCAATGTAGGCAAAGATTCCTTCTTCCAATATTGTCCAACTAACAGCCTCGCGGCTGTGAGCAAATTTAACATCAATACAACCTCCTTTGTATCACAATCTGTAACAATACCTAACAAAAATAATTGCGGAGTAAATTTTACCCTCCTTCTAAAAATTCTCTGGATATTCCACCATATTTTGATCCAAAATGCTTTTATCTCTCTGCATGACCACCAAATATGATAATAGGAAGCCTCCTTATAACCACATCTCCAACATTTGGGTTGCACGTCAGGGTACATATAAGACATTTTTTGTGGATCAAGGTGCCATCTATAAAACATTTTATAAAAATTCTCCCTTAAATTCTGTGCTTGAGTAAATTTGACATTTCTCACCCAAATAATTTCCCAGGTGTCCAATGAAACTGGCTCACCAAAGTTCTGCGCCCATCTAATCATACAATCTTTAATTAGTTCCGTTTCTGAGTCCAATTCAACTAAAACCCCATAAATTCTCTTAATGTGGGTTTGTCTTTGATCCTTCAGTTGCTTAATAAGATTTTCATCTTCTCTAAGAAAACCCACCTTACAATCCATCTTCCATCTATCTAGTAGTTGCCTATATTGGAACCAAGAATAAGTAAAATTTTCTTGTGCTAATTCTTCCCGTGATTTTAATTGCCAGTTTTGTCCATCCCATTTAAGTAACTGTCTATAAGTCACCATATCCATTTTAACCCCTCTTTTTATTCCTTCTATCGCATGCCAAGGTATAGCCCATAATGGTACTTTAAAATCACTTTTATAATATTTTCTCCAGATCCTAAGTAAAGAAATTCTTAAAATATGAGATTTAAAAGCCCAATCTATTTTTTTATTAAATATTAAATAGGCATGCCACCCATAAAGTAAATCCCATCCCTCTAGATAAAGTATCTCAGAGTTTGTCAAATTTACCCAGTCACTAATTAATGTTAAAACCACCGCATCATAATATAATTTCAAATTTGGTACCTTGAGTCCACCCCTCTCACGGAAGTCTTGCATAATTTTGAACTTAACCCTTGGTTTTTTACCTGCCCAAATAAATTTATTGAGACCCTTCTGCCACTCATTTAAATTAATCTCATTTTTCAAAATTGGTAACATTTGAAACAAGAAAAGAAACTTGGGTAGAATATTCATTTTTATCACTGCAATTCTTCCCATGAGGGATAATTGCAACTTTTCCCAATTTTTCAAGTCTTTCTGTACCCTGACCCACAACCTTTCATAATTATTTTTAAATAATTTTGCATTAGAAACAGACAGCATCACCCCCAAATATTTTACCTTATTAACAGCTTCCGGTGGGAGGCGACGGCGATGGCGGCTAGCTTTTAGCCGTCCAGCTGGGGAAGTGTCAGAGCCGCGGAGCGCAGCGCGCATCAGCTGGCCCGCGGCTCGGAAATCCCTTCCCGGGCAAAGGGAAGGGATAGAGAACGCAAGAGTAGAGGTAGAACCCCTGAACCCCCTCTGGATTTATTTCTAGAGGGGGTGAAAGGAGTGTTCCCTCGGAGCTCTTGCTGATCTCCGCCTCCCAGCTGTTTTTGCTTCCTAGGAAGCAAAAGAAACCGCCGCTTCTATCTCCGTGTTTACAGCATTTTGGTGAGTAATTTTTAAACGGACGGAGCAGTTTAAAGGATTTTTTGTTATATTTTAGGTGTTTATTTTTTTTATCTTTTGATTTTTACTATTTTTCCTCCTTTTCTTTGTTATACTAGTGAAAGGACTTAAGATGGCGTTTTGAAAGTGTCGGAGTTTTTTTTTCCTTTCTCTTTTGTTTTACTTTCCCTTTTTAAGGACTGTTTTTTGCTTTTGCTTTTGCTTTTGGCTTAGAATTTTTTCTTTTGAATTGTTTGCTCTTTTACTACTTATTCTTGGGATTTATTTTGGACTTTTAATGATTATAGTTTGTCTCTTTTTAAAAATTCTTTTTTTCTTTTTTTCCTCCTCCCTTTTTGGCTGGATGGGAAAGGGAAGTGACAATTGTGCTTTTTAAAATGGCTTCAAAGAGGCAGCAGCCTTCCTCAATACCCAAGGTTATTTCTTCTCCTATAACTTCCACTGCACAGTTACAACAACAATCTAAACATGCACCACCGGCTCAGCCACCACCCTCCCCTCCTCTACCTGGACTTTCAGTACAAGAGGTTAGAGGCATAATGGGAGAGATTGTAGTTCAAATGAGAGAGGAAATGACTCAATTTGTTTCACAGATTAAATCAGAAATTAAATCTGATCTCAAAGAAGAGATAACGGGGATAAAGTCTAAATTGCAAGAAAATAATAATGAATTACGACAAGATATACTGGCAGCTGTTTCAGGTTTGGCTACTGTGGTGGTTAAGCTCGATGCAAGGCTTGAGGAAGTGGAAGACAAAGTTGACTCTTTAGATGACAAAATTCAAGACGTGGAAAGGAAGGTGGACTCCTCACAAGAAGATATTTTGATGTTTCAGTACAGACAGATGGAGTATGCTCTGAGGATTAGAGGCCTCAAGGAAGATATGAATCAAGATTTGATGGAGGTGGTTCTTAGTGATCTGGCGCTGGCTTTGGATATGGATAAAGGAGAATTACAGAGAGAAGTGGAAAAAATTTATAGACTCAACTCCTGGATTGCTAAGCAGAAGAATTTGCCCAGAGATGTGGTGATTTACTTTACAAAGAAGTCCCTGCGGAATGAGATTATACAAGCTTTTTACAACAAAAGATTTCAGATTGCCGCCCAAGATGTCATCATTCTAAAGGAAATCCCATCTAAAATTTTAAGAAGTAGGAAAGACTTTGCTTTTTTAACCAATGAGCTTAAAGCTAGATCGATGCCATTCAGATGGGAAATTCCGATGGGTATCGTTTTGAGCCATGCTGGGACACGTTACAGATTGAACACAGTTGACAAAGCTAGAGATTTCTATACTTCGGTCCTGAGTGCAGGCTCAACTTCATCTGGTCGGAAATCTTTGAGTGCTAAGGAACCTGAGCAGCAATCTGAGGCACTAGATTTGGTTTCCGCAGGGATGATAGAAGTGGCAAAGCAACGCCAAACAGAGGCTAAAGAGCAGAGGATGACTCGTGCAGCCTATAAGCGTAAAGAGAAAGAGCAACGTAAAAAAGAGCCCAAAGAGAATTCTCCTGGAAGTGCATCACCGCCGGTGGGAGGAGCAAGACCCAAGAGTTATGCAACACACGCAGCTCTGTCAGAGTTTGATGGTGTCTTCTCCAGGCTGCGTGCCAAGGGAGATGGCAAAGTTTTTGACCTGGAATGTTAATGGATTGAATTCTCCTCAGAAACGGAAAAAAATCTTTTATTATTTGAAACAACATACCAATGATGTTATTTGTTTACAGGAAACTCATATTCTACTTAAAGATCAGAAATATTTAGTTAATGCTCGTTTGGGATCTCATTTTATATCTCCTGCACCTGGGAAGAAAGGGGGAGTTGTTATATATGTCAAACAAAACCTGCCAGCTTGTCTGGTAGAATCAGATCCCCAGGGGAGATATGTGATGATTGAACTTGGTATTTATGGTAAGAAAGTACTTATAGTTGGACTTTATGCTCCAAATCAACAACAGGAACAATTTTATAAACAGTTACACCAAAAAATAACTTTGCTTGATTATAGATCAGTGGTATTAATGGGTGATTGGAATGGTGTCTTAGACACACAAAGGGATAAGAAAGGTTCCTCTCCTTTTCTTAAACAAGCAAGGCTACCTAAAGCCTTTTTTGATATGAAAGAAGACTGGGAATTAAGGGACTATTGGCGGGAACGTAATCAAGAGGAGAGAGACTTTACTTTTTTTTCTGACAGACACCAATCTTTTTCAAGAATTGACTTTTTCTTGATTACCACGGATTTGTATAATAAAGTAAAGAATGTAAAGATTTTTCCTAGATCACTGACGGATCATAGTCCAGTTTGGATGGAGTTGATTCAAGAGAAAGAGGAAAGAAGATCCTGGAGAGTTAATGAAAATTTGTTTAGACAAGAGAAGAATGTTCAAAAACTAAAGGAGTGTTTAAAGGACTATTTTGCTTTGAATATGTACAAGGGGACTTCAATGTCAATGGTATGGGATGCAGGTAAAGCATTTATGCGCGGTGTTTTGATAAAAATGAATAATTTTTATAAGCGAAATCAGATTCAGAAACGTAGAGAACTTGAAGATGAAATTAAACTAAAAGAAAGGGCTTTGATTCTAAATCCTTCTGATGAAAGTACTAAAGAATCTGTAAAGTTATTAAGGTCACAATTTAATATGTTGATAGCAGATCAAGCTGCAACCAATTTATTATTTATGAAACAAAATACATTTTGTAATGCTAATAAGCCGGGGAGATGGTTGGCTTATCAATTAAGAAAGAAACAGAGACAGAGAATAATAGAGAAAATAAATTATAAGGGTAAACTAGTTTCTCAGAAGGAATTAATTAAAAAATCTTTTTTGGATTATTATCAAAACCTATACAAATCTACTAATGTACAACTGTTAGATATAAATAAATATTTAG
The DNA here is from genome assembly GCF_016545835.1 of Crotalus tigris. Lineage (NCBI taxonomy): Eukaryota > Metazoa > Chordata > Lepidosauria > Squamata > Viperidae > Crotalus > Crotalus tigris. Next base: position 761,926 of record NW_024096660.1, read on the forward strand.
CTGAGGCAAGTTTTCCTAAACTGACTGAGGATCAGAAATATGAAATTAATGGTTTAATTACTAAGGAGGAAATTGCCTCAGCAATTCAACAATTGAAATTAGGGAAAGCACCGGGTACGGATGGGTTAACAGCTGTTTATTATAAAGCCTTAATGGAGGAGATGATCCAACCATTAAATGATCTTTTTAATGGTATCTTACAGGGTTTAGAGATTCCTCCTTCATGGCGTAGTGCTTTTATATCATTGATTCCAAAGGAGGATCAAGATCTTACTTTACCAAAAAATTATAGGCCTATATCTCTTTTAAACGTGGATTATAAGATATTTGTAAAAATTTTGGTAAATAGGCTTATGAGGGTGGTGCATCATCTTGTGCATAAAGATCAATCAGGGTTTATAACAGGAAGGTATATGAAAAACAATGTTAGACAAATTATTAATTTATTAGAATACTTAGATAAGAACAACCAAGTTCCTGCAGGGCTCATATTTTTAGATGCTGAAAAAGCATTTGATCAACTGAATTGGCATTTTATGCTAAGAGTAATGGAAGAAATGAATTTTGGTGAAAACATATTACAAGCCCTTAAGGTAATATATCAAAAACAAACAGCACAACTTATTGTTAATGGAGGTTTGTCGGAGGTTTTTACAATAGAGAAAGGTACTAGACAGGGGTGTCCTTTATCGCCATTGTTGTTTGTTTTAACATTGGAAATATTATTGATCAAAATTCGAGAGTCTCAGGAAATTAAAGGAATATATGTTAATAAAAAAGAATATAAGTTGAGAGCTTTTGCGGATGACTTGGTTGTTACTTTGTCGCAACCTGATTATTCTGTAGTAAACTTATTACAGTTGATTCACCATTATGGTTTGGTCTCGGGTTTTAAGATTAATGTAAATAAGACTAAAATTTTACCTAAAAATATGTCGAGTCAGGAGAAGCAGATTTTGGTTAACTCGACGGGTTTTGAGATTGCTCGCATTTTTAAAATGTGATGGGAGGGGGAATTCCATAACTGAATGAACCCACTTCACACATCTCATCCTTTTGAGACTTTGGTCAGTAAAAAGAAAAATTAACAGAATAACAGAATTGGAAGGTCTTCTAGTCTAATCCTCTGCTCAGACAGGAAACCCTATACCAGGGGTATCAAACTCAATTTCACTGAGGGCTGCATCAGCATTGCGGTTGCCCTTGGGGGGCCGGGTGGGTGTGGCCAGAGTGGGTGCAGCCTACTGGGTGGGCATGGATAAAGTGGGTGTGGCCTACTGGGTGGGCGTGGCCAGTTCTACATCATTCGCGTCAAGGGTGTCTGTGGAGGCCTGGGCAGGAGTGGGACAGATCTGAGGGTGTCTGGCAGAAGGGGGTGGGACCAGGGCAAGTGCCAAAGCATGGTCCACTGGGGCAAGTGCCAAAATGACCACCACAAAATTGTACATTGGCTCCCGGCTGGCTTGGGCTAGGGCCAAGGCAATGGGGGCCGTTCCCTCATTGTTTCCAGGATGGCTTTGTGGGCCACATGAAACGACTTTGCGGGCCGCATCCAGCCCTCAGGCCTTGTGTTTGACATGTCTGCCCTATACCATTTCAGACAGATGATTGTCCAATTTCTTCTTGAAAACTTCCAGTATTGGAGCACCTACAACTTCTGGAGACAATTCGTTCCACTGATTAATTGTTCTAACTGCCAGGAAATGTCTCTTTTTTGGATTTTTTGGATCAATCTGTTACAAACTGTGCAATAATTCAATCCTAAAATGGTGATGTAATTGATGAGAAATATTTTTACTTGATAAAAAGTCATTAACATATTAGTATATATTTTATAAAACATTTAACCATTATTGTAGTGGCCTGCCATTTCTTGTATGTTAATTCTTGTTATATACATTTGCTTTATATGTGTATGTATGTATGTATGTTATAACAGTGTAAGATTTTCAACTTTCTTGCTTGAAATGAAATTATAATTTAATTATAATTATAATATCTCTTAAAAGCATAAAAATGTACATAAATAAGAAAGTGGAGTGATATGTCACTCCATCACATATCCAAAGTGTTTCATTCATTCCCTTGCCATTTTATATGGAGACAATTCTCTAACTGAATATTTTGTTCCTTTGGGAGTTTATCTCAACGCCTTCCAATTTCTTCTATGTCTTGAATTTTCCTGGAAAGTTAATTTTCTGTGCTATGAATGAGAATGAAAACGTCAGGATTCTGTCCTCTTAGAATATGGGGAAAATCATTACTGGATAATGTGGAAGTTACCTGGAATAATTTTTTTTAAAAATTCCCCAGATACTTATTTATATATGCTTGAAGACTGAACAATTCATCTATCAATTCAATGAACAAACATGAAAGGTAAAATAACTTATCTTCACCCTTCAAGAGGGTTGAAGACTAACTGATAGAGATGAGCAATATCACATGTGATTAATTACTTATTTCAAAATACTAAGCAATCATCAAGTAGGTTAGTTTTAACTTTTGATCAATAGTTAGAAGATGAACAAAGAGTTCCTCTTTGAGGGAAATGGGTGATCTAGAAATGTGAAATATAAGCAATTAAAAACAAACAACAATCCAAGGTAGCAAAATTTCTTGATTTTTTTTTTGCTTCTTTCATATTTTATGCTCTCCCTTTTTTCAGGAAAGTTTTATTTTACAAACATTCTGGAGAAGAACAATGTTTACCTATTCTTTTTTTCTATTTTGAATGACCCCAATAAAAAAACTGTGCAACTTTATTTTTTGCTTCTGTTACTGTTGGGGGGGCACTGAATTGTTTCAATCTTCAGTATAACTAACTGCTTCAATACCATCATTAGACTTAAGTGTCACACTGACAACTAAATGTAGAGAGTTAGTAATGTGATCAAAGAGTAACATTTAAATCTCCGCATTTATCTAGAAACATTTCTTTTTCTTTATGGTTGACTTCTTATGACTATTGTTAGGGCTTCTAGTATATTGTGTTCTAGATCTAGACTTACAAAAAATGAATGAGCAGACTGCCCTAGCACTTGGTTATAATTGAAATCTACCTTTTGTATTTTTTAATATTGAAATACCCAAAGTCTCCTTCACATTTACAAACATATTTTTCTTACCAAGCTGTTTTCAGAATAAAAATGGCCCATTTCTGCAAGATTTGTATTTATATATGAAATTTTACAACCGGAGGGATAGCACCTTCCAATATCCTTTAACACAAATGTTGACTACCAGCCTAATCTTTACTACCACCATTTTTCTTTAGTGAAATAAATTGCTATTGGGATCTTAAATACAGTAGCCACTAATTAATATGTTCAAGTATATTACAATATGTCAGATAATTAACATAAATCTACATATGAAGTGCATTTTTCATCCTCAAAGTGCCTCATTTATTAAATGACATAATATTGAGAGTCCAATAGATATTCATAAGAGAATAAGTGCATTGAGACAGTAGCTTTTATTATGGAAAGAAACAAATTGCAATGGTTAGCTGATTCTTTAAAGAAAATAAAATAAAACAAATTCATATCCTAAGGCATTTTATACACCTAAGTGCTAGTCAGTCTTAATCACTGTCAGTTGAAAAATATAATTCAGGATAAATTACTTCTGACTAACTCTTTTAATCCTTCCTTTTACTGATGTTGCAGTCATTCTTTGTGCTGTAAGCTATAATGTCTCTCACTTTAACTGAAGTTTTTGAAAGAATCTCTCTAAACCTGTTCCAAGACTGCTTGTTCCCTTACAAGAAATAGACTCCTTAGATCACATTTCCTAAAGACTACTGTAGATTCAGGTAATATCACTGAAAACAAAACAGGTAACAAACTAGCAAGAAAAATGATACTGTTTTGAAAAATTGGTTTCAGAGGCCATGATCTGGATTCCGGAAGCACAGTAAAAGTAGAAGACAAATCATAAACTTTTAGAAGTCATTTTTAAAAGGCCAACAGGACTGGCTTCTAGGAACCATAAGCTTGCAGAAATAGCAACTGCAAGTACATATAGGTCAGAGATAAATTTGCAATGTTGGCCTTTGGGGAAAAAAGAGGATAGAAACTGAGATAGAACCTCAACATCACCTGGACATCTTAGGGTTGACAAATATCATTGGGTATTGAGGAGCCAATAACTGTAGCAGAAAGAAGAGCTAGTGAATAGAACGGCTCTTCACTAATTCCTCTCCAGAAAAAGAGAGGGCTTGAGATTGCCCACAAATGCTGAAGACAGTTGTTCCTTATGAGGAGACTACAAGGAGACCACAAGGGAAATGAGGGAATAGCATCTTGCAGGATACAATCTGGGTCAGTCACTGGGATGAGAGGTTTAGTTTTCTGAGCTTTCGCACTTATGCTGGAGCACATTCTCTTTCACTACATTCTCTCACCAGAATACGACAGGCTAAACCTCTGGTACCAGTGACCTTTCCAGATTGGATCCTACAACATTATCCTGGGACACGTATATTCATAATAGCCATCTTGCTCAAACCATGATCAGCACCTTAAGGACACTGGGTTCACATATTTCTTTTTCTAATCATTTTCAGAAATGACTTGTTAATTGCTTTTTAGCTATTAGGAACATTTGGCTCAACAATTCTAAATACAATGGGTGAGTTTCCTTCAATCCTTAACAAAAGAAATTTTGAATACAAGTTCAAGAACTTTAAAAAATTTTTTTTAATGAACAGCAAAGGATGATTTCTGGAAAGTTATAAGAATCCTGATAATGCTTTTATTGTGAATTCTCTCTTAAAAAAACATGATAGGATGAGACTGTGAAGAGTCAGTCTAGTCTAGAGGGAACCAGTTTTCTTTTCATTAGCCATAAGAGGGCACTCCAACATAAGAAATTGTTTTTAACCATAGAGCCTAACAGGATTTTTTTTTCATTCTAATCATGATTATATGTGAATGCAATGAATTTCTTATAAAAGGGATTCTTTGCTTTTTAATCCTTCAGTTTAGTGTCAAAAACATGTTTTTAAAGGAGAATATTTCAATGACTTACCAATATAGAATGAAGCAAAATATTTTAACATTGCACATTTTGAAGGATATTTTTGAATGATGTACCCAGAAATTAATTTTAAGAGTGCTGCCTCTATACTGTGGATTGTGTTATTAAAATTGTTTATACTTCTTGTGAGGAAGGGGGTAACCATTTCTTTATATATTTATTTTCTTTACTATATTTTTATTTTTTCTTTCTTTTCTATTTTCCTTTTTTTAGTATTAATTTTTATCTCTATGATTATATTAAAAATAAATATAAAAATATATATAATTCGCATCATTCACAGATTAATGATACTGAATCCTGAACTGGCAGTTAACCTCCCCTAGCAATTTCATGTAGACAGACCTCCCCCACCCCGCCATCAATATCAACTAGTTACAAAGGAAGAGAGAAGATGTGGTTTACTAGGAAACATAAAATCTGTCTCTCCAGACTACAAGGAGACTCTCTTAGCTGATAATTAGTAAGAATTTGGCAGAAGGACTAATTTGTTTCTGGGGTTGTTCCTAGAGGGTGAGCTCAGAGAATTAAAAATCTTCACTAAATTATCTGCAGTTTCAGCAACAATTAATCTGATAAAAACCTCAGGAGATGGACTTTACAGATTTATAACTTTTGTTTCTTGTTTCAGACTTCTCAGATCTTGTATTTTGGTCCTTTTAACCTCTGTGGAAACTTTTAAATTGAAATTTACAGTTATCCTTTTACTATTTGGGGAGATTTTATACCCTTGGTATTGCTTGTCTATCAGCATTATTTAACATAATAAGGATCCTCAAAATGTATGATTTTTGGAATCTGTTTTGATAAAAACATAGCTTGATTTTCAAGATATTTGTTAGGCTGCATTAAGAACTATGAGCTCTACTTACTTTCAAGAGAAACCCACCTTGCTTTAAATATTATTTTTATTACTAAAATTGAAAATGTAGATTTATTTTTCTTGGTTACCACAATATTACATGATTTGTGCAGCTGAACATTCCTAAATAGACATTTTAATTAGTTATATTTATTTTATTTTTTCTAATTCCAATATTATCTTTTATTTAAAACTGATCTGGGCCTGTTTTTCCTTCCTCCTCCCCCAAAAAGAAACTTTTCACCCCCAAAAACCTTTTTTTAACCACAAGAGACACTCCAACACAAGAAATGGTGAGACAGAATTTTGCTGTTTTCCAGTTTTCTTTTCATTAGCCATAAGAGAGCACTCCAACATAAGAAATTGTTTTTAACCATAGAGCCTAACAGGATTTTTTTTTCATTCTAATCATGATTATATGTGAATGCAATGAATTTCTTATAAAAGGGATTCTTTGCTTTTTAATCCTTCAGTTTAGTGTCAAAAACATGTTTTGTGTATATTGTTTTTGTGTAGTATATCAAACATTATTGATTTTATTTTAATCTTTTACTCTTGACTGTTTCATATAATTTAATGAGTGCAAACAGAAATACTAAGCATAAGGTTACATATTATTTTTCAAAAATGAGTAAAAGATAACAGAGCAAGGACCTAAGATGGAAAAATCTAAGCATGATATTTCTTCTCTAGAATCTCTGAAGTCTTATATCAGAGATCTATGTATTGGATGATAATCTTCCTATGATTTCATTATCTTGGCAATCACATTAGGAAATGCAAGCAAATTTCAGTTCTCCTCAGGCAAATATTAATAACATTTATGACAGACTGGTAATTCAAGTAAAACCTCAGAATAAGTGGGTCAAAGAATGGAAGACAGAATATTCTGCATTACTTCTATTTCAGAAATTTTAATAGACAGAACTGAAGAATTTGGCAGCAAAACTGGAATTAATGGAAACAGTTCCATGAAAGCAATAAAATACAAATATAATACAAATGAACTATTCCATTCTATACATCTGCTTAAATGAAGGCAAAGCTTTAGTGTGCACCCAGGATGATGCAAAATGATGCCTAACTCTTTTTATATAATGAAAAAGATGTAAGAGATCTGAACTTGAATAATCAACTGGTGTTTCTGGAAATGGAGGGAGAAGATATGGAGGAAAGAAAGATTAGGGAGAGCAGGCTGGAGGGAAAGAAAGAACATTGCTGACAGCTTCCCACAAAGAAATTCAATGGGAAAGCCAAGAGGAAGTCAGAAGTTGCTTCTTAACCATGTGGCTAAGTAAGAAAGTTATTGGAAAAATATTTTATAGATGGATGGCACCAAAATAGAACTGTTTGGCTTGAATTGAAGAATTATGTGTGTTAAGACAATTGTTGTATTCCAACATAAGAACCTTACCCCACTGTGAAACATGGTGGCGGCAGTATCATGATTGGGTCTGCTTGTGGACCAAGTCAGTTTGCTATCATTGATGGATTTTATTCTGAATTGTACCACCAAATTCTACAAGATAATGTCAGAGTATTTGTCTATGAACTGAAACTCAAGAGCAAGTGGATCATGCAGCAAGATAATGATCTAAAACATACAACATGCATAACTAAAAATATTTAAAGCAGAAGAAAGTTAATGTTTTGGAACGGTCAAATCAATGAATATTTTCATCTAGTTTCCTTGGCAGCAATGTGAAAGAATTACCATTGTTTCTTCCAGGACATATTTTCAGTTTTGCTTAATATTTGCATGGTTTTAACATGCAAGGTCAACTAGGTACTATCATCACTTGTAGACATAGCCTACTTATTTTCTCACACTAGCCTTACTTCCCTCAAGTCTAATATCTATTAGCTTTGTGATACTGTATTAATCACAAAGGGGGGAAAGTCTCACTAAGCTCAAAAGAGTTTACAAATAAAAGTATGGACAGGATGCTTAGATATATTTATGTGTCAGAGAATTTGTCCCACATTATCTGTTTTCAACTGTATCCTTAAAGTTCAGAAAATATAACAAGAGCATTATAATTTTAGGATTTAAAGAAAATGTTTTTCCATTTTGCTTTCTTAGGGGCTTTTTCCTACTAGTTCCTACCTATAAACATGCACTGACATCTTTTTTCTGTATTGGATCCAAAACATTGTTTTCATCTTACTTCATTGCAACAAAACAAGGCTCAATTGCTTTAAATTGTTCTACTGTGTTGAAGTAGCATTTTATCACTTATTTTGACTGTTTTATTTATTTATTTAGAAAATTTGTATCGCCGCCTACTCGCACATGGTGATTCAAGGTGGCTTACATCAATAAAAACATTCAATAAAAATAAAATAACAAAAGGAAAAATAATATTTTTGTTGAAGGGAAGTCTTATCTTTTAGCTTTGACACCAATTCCTATAGAGAGAAGTCCCAGCAGCGATATGAAGCATAGATGGGATCAGGATCAACAATCGGAATAGGAAATTTCACACTGACACATTTTTAAGGCTCTCAAGGAAGGAAGAAGACACTTCAACTCGGCAGAGGGGAAAGGACTTAAACTGCAAATTTAAAGTGATTGAATTAATCCTATTATATTAATTATATGAATTATATCAAGTTAATATAATTATATCGAGTTAACCTCATTATATTAGTAGACTTACGATTAAGCTATCACAAGGAGCATTCATAAAGCTTAAGTCAGATAAACATGCCACCCAGCTACCCCTACGAAGGCTTCCTTTGCAACCCTCTCGACATGTTTCTGATTTTTGTAGAATTAATTCGGAATATTGACGTGCAGCAGAACGGCCGAAGATAAAACCCGCTTCACCAGGAGGCTTCAGATGATGGATGGAGAAGTCTCGGAATAGTTACGAACCGAGAGACGCTACTGTTCTCAAAAACACGGAATCATAAATAAATAGGGCCGAGAGCAGCTCAGATTCCCCCCCCCCCCGCAGTGGAAAAAACTGGTCGCCGGCTCCCTCTCCTCTTCTTGCCTTTGGACTTTCCTCCATTATCAGTCACCCCCTCAGCTCACCTTTCGATAAGAGAAGAGCCGGAATGAAGACAACACTTCGTGAAAGGCAGCCGCAGACAACTGGAAGCCACAGTCGCAAGAAAGCGACTCCTCTTCCTCTCTAGCGCGCGCTTTCCTCCCGTTACTTGGCAACCAGCGAAGCGCGAACTTACCCTGAGTCCGGAAGAAGGAGTCGGCGCATGATTAGGTGCGCGTGCGCAGCAATCACGAATCCCTCGAAACCTCTGTTTGAGAGAAGAAAACTGTAGAGGTATACCTAATACGAGTATAAATTTGTATTCCCGTCTGTGGCAAAGCATAAATAATTGCCCCGTTTGTAAATGATGCGTGTACATCCCTGCTTTGTTTCTAATCTTCAGGATTAACATTAGTGTTTCCTGCACATAAGGCCTAAAAACAAACAAACAAAAACAACCCAATTTTCATTTGTTCACGCATAGAAGGATCAAGATTAAACTATCAAACTTTCATTTACATAATTTTCTTTAGTTATTTCAATGTGTTAATTATTTTTCATTGATCCTTGTTTTCTTTTAGAAACTCACTTAGCTTGAATATTAATCCTCAAGCATTTCAACTATATGGCTAAGTAAATTCTACTAGTTAATGCTTAATATTCTTTCTGAATTGGAATGTGTTTGTGGCCTCTGGCATTATGGCTTTTGTTAAATTGGGTTGTTTTTGTTTGTTTGTTTTTAGGCCTTATGTGCCACCCAGAATCACTGTTGGGAAATGAATTGTTATAAATTGTGTAAATAAGTAAATAACTACCATAAATAGTATAATACATATAGTATGTGTACTATATTTTTAAAAGTATTGGTCCAATAGCCTTTCCCTGTTTTCTAGTTTTTAAATAGTATATTACATAAAACTACATTTATGTAATTACTTTAAACTGACTTTTTTCTGCAAAATTCCAATAAATAATTAACATAATATTTTAACATATTTCACACATACTGTCGAGGTCTCTCTCTCTCTCTCTCTCTCTCTCTCTCTCTCTCTCTCTCTCTCTCTCTCTCTCTCTCTCTCTCTCTCTATATATATATATATATATATATATATATATATATATATATATAAAAAATATCTACATACACATTTCTGCGTACGCCACATAGTTTGAACCCTATTCCCTTATTGAAACGCGCGTTATTTCTACGTCGAATATTAGCTCAAATCTTATCCTTCTCTCGGTTTTATTACTGGATGTAAGGCTGAGGATGACGGATGGTTCTGTTGGCTTCTGGGAAATGTAGTTCTTTTGAGCGTCTCAAGCGTCCCATTATCTTTGCTTTAGACTAGAGGGTTGGAACTACAGCTCCCAGATGACACAAGCGGTTGGAAAATAGGGGGCGGTGGCTTCGCCTCCTTTCATTACCTTCCGAACAAGACGCACTCTCTCTTTGCTGGAGCTGAGACTGCGGTTAGAGGTGACCTCGAGGAAGGAGGCCTGTCGCGTTTTCTGTTCCCATCATGGTTGGTACTATTTCACTATCCCTTTCGCGGCTAGAGGACAGATAGTTTGGCGAGATATAAAGCATAGAGTTATTATAAAATACACGTCGCAATAAAAGAGAAGGGCATGACAATCACTGGCGTGTAACTCCGTGGAGGGAGCTAAGAATGCTGCGTCTTTCCCTAGGAAAAAAGCAAGGAGGCCAAAGGAAGGCAATGAGTTTGCATCGGTAATTCAGTGGACGAACCTGTTTAAATGTGGGGAAACTGGAATTGCTTCCATTTATATAGGACTCGGATGAAGATAAATATCCGGATCAACGCTCGTATTAGAAAATGGGCGGGAGGGGAAGTAACTCCATTAAAGCTTGGAAGCTATTAGAAGAAAAGAACCTAGTATAATTAATTTTTGGAGACACAGAGGTGGACTTGAAGTAGAAGCGCAAGCAAGGAAACATGGGAGTAAGGAAAACCTAATTAAATGGCACCTGGGAATTTTAGTTGCAGAGCGGAGGGAATGATAACTGCCCTATTTTAACGCAAGTGAGTCTGAATTAGCCAGGATCCATGTTGCAAGGACTAACTACCACATTGAATGTATGTTCTGGGCTGAGTTTTTGGAACAATTGCGGAACAATCTGCTCTTTTAAAGCTGGGCAGTAAGAAGGGCATGCTATATGTAACTCCTGCATTCTGGAGAAAAATCCTTTAAAAGAAATGTATCCTCTTGCTTATACCAGTTTATTTAGAAAATTTGTACTGTACTTTGCCTGGTCGCTTAATGTTTCTGGACAGTTCACAAAGCGTTAACATCTTTCTGAAATAGAAAAAGCAATAGATACATAGAAAATCAAATGGCTAACAAGTTAGAAGGAGGAGATACTTTAGTAATTTATCTATTAAGAGAAGCATTGTTTCCAGTTGGAAATCACTAACTACTATAAGTATTCAAATGTGGTACTTCAGACAATAGCTGCAGAAGATGCTGCCAAGTTGCCCAGTCACAGTACCCCTTTGATGGTGTTCTGCTATGCAGCTGCTGCAATATTTGACCCGGTGGTATTGCTGTAATGACTTGTCTTGTGACTTTCAAGGTGATCTTCAAGTAGGCACATGCTTCATTTCCAAATTCTTGTCAGAATTATTGTCTCAGAAAGGTTAGAAAGCCAGGAAAGAGACCTATAAATTTCACTGTACTTTGAGCTTTGAGGATGTGCAATTTTCTCCTTGATTAGGAACATTTAAACTTCCCTCACTGAAGGAGAAGAGCAGGGGATGTTTTAATCATCACACGTTTGCTCATAGGCTATGGCTTGGAACTCTTTATAAATGATAGGAATGCTTTCTGAAATGTCCTGACTTAGATGTTCAACTCTTACCCAAAGTAGGTATTATTAAAACAGTACAAAGGATTATATCATTATACATATTTTTTGCTAAAAAATATGCCTTTATTTTTGACACTGTAATTAAATGGTATGTAGAAATTATAGGAAAAAACATATCAATTGTTGCCTAAATCTTTACTGCTTTTGCTAATGGTTCATTAATATTTTTTGTAACTTGAATAAATCAATATTTTGTTCAGATAGGATTCATTTGTATGCTAAAATTAATAGTCCTGAACTATTATATACATTTATCTTGCATGTACTGCATATATTCATCTTGCATACATTGACTTGGTATGGGGCACGCTCTTTGTTCCTGGTTGCTTGTACCGCAGATTCACAATCTAACTAGCTTTCACCTATAAGCTGCTATGCTAATGCAACAGCTTGTTAATAAGTCCCATCATTGTCAGCACTGCATGATTACTTTATACTGTTGCAATTATCATTGGTTCATAAGGTCAGTTCTTGCGTAGATGTGCCAAGAGCTATAATTTTGTCCAACAAGCATTTGTAATGCTTCTTGCACCTGTGCATTTTGGAGATAAGGTTTGAATATTGTACTATTGCTAATACAAAGTGTCGAGAAGGTAGGAAATGGTTTATCTTGTGTCATCCAACTTTCCAATTCTAAGAGAGCAGATTATACTTTATTTACTAACCCTTATCTATGGATAGCTGAAAATAGCTAAAGAATTCCTGGCAGACTGACTAATTCTCTTTTAAATGTCACCTGCACTTAACTTTCTGGTTACAATAGCAGATTTTTTCACAATCTTCTTTCTAAGCTTTATGTTCTTTAAAAATGTCAGTTCTACCAAAAGTACTGTACATTGCAAATAGCAAGAGAAAATGTTTCTCCCAGAGCTATATATTGGTTTCTACAAATAACCTTTCTTTTCCAGTCGGAACCAATCAGAGTCCTAGTGACTGGTGCTGCTGGACAGATTGCGTATTCTCTACTCTACAGCATTGCAAAGGGTGATGTTTTTGGCACTGAACAGGTAATCTGTTAATATATATATATATGTATATATCTATATATATATTCACAAGATTAGGTACAAAACTGGAAAACCTAAAACAAGAATGTTGCAGTGGTGGCAACCATTCCTATTAGTTCATTGGCCACCTCCAACACACCGAGCCCCTGATGGGGCACATTGTGGACCTCTTAAGCCAAAGATTTTTGGCTGGTGGGATCTAGGAGGAGAGGCTTGTCTTTTGCGGCCCTGCACACTTTGGAACATCTTACCCCTAAAGGTGAGGTCTATACTCACCCTTTCAGTCTTCCAAAATGGTATTAACACTAGGCTCTGCTGGTTGGCTTGTGGTCCTGAGGGGAACTCTCTGTGTTGAAGGTGGCTGATGAACTAATAGGAACGGATGCCACCACTGCAACATTCTTGTTTTAAGTTTTCCAGTTTTGTACCTAATCTTGTGCATATTTTAACCTTTTTGATTTAATTATAAACCACCTAGAATCTCTTTGCAGAGTGAGATGGGCAGCATATAAATTTGTTAAATAAATAAATAAAAATAAAATGATCTTGAAGTGGTTGAATTGGAATCTCTCAAGGACTTTCCCAGCAAGAACAAGGTGTCCTTGAAGCTACTATCTGTGAAAGAAGGGATAGCACTAACTCCCTGTACTTTGAATATCGTGGTAAATTGAAAGGACAATAGGAATCCAGTCTATTTATACTTACCTATTCAATTTTGCCAAAGATTTGTTCTAAGCGACAAACCCAGCTATTTTTATTTTGCAGCCTCTTATTCTTGTGCTGTTGGATATCACTCCCATGATGACTGTTTTGGATGGCGTACTTATGGAATTGCAAGACTGTGCTCTTCCTCTTTTAAGAGGTGACAAAAAATCAGAATTAATATTATGCAAATATTTAGGTTGGATGAACTAGGCCTCTGAACACAAGAAACACTGCCAGTTTCACAACATTATTTATGGAACTAAGTATCCTTCTGTATTTGGTGAACTGAAATATCAGCTTGTAAAGGAAATGAATTACCAGGTTTAAAGAAACAATACTTCAAGTGTGCTGGAGCATTTCATTTGTAATACACGTAGTCCTTGACTTATAATTTGTTCAGTGATCATGCAAAATTCCGACAGTGCTGAACAAAGGCAATTATAACCGGTGCCCAAAGTTATAGCCATTGCAGTGCCCCTGCAGTCACATAATTAGAATTTGGGCACTTGGTAGTCCATATTTGCAACTGCTTGAGGTGCTATTGCAGCTGTCCATCAGTGTATGCAAAACTGCCATAGCCAGGGAGGCCTTAGTCTTCTCCCCACCTGGCCAGGATACCTTGGCTGGCTCACTCACACCAAGCCCAGGAGGCTTCGACCCACTCCCTTCCCCATCAGCCTTGGGAGGCCTTGGCCCGCTCTCTGCCTTAGTAGTATGTGCAAATCATTCAATTTAACTTTGATGTTTTTCTCCAGCTACTTAACGATATGCGGTGTCCTTGCTGAGGCTACCTTGTGCCATTCTCTAAGTGGGTTCCATTCTTGCAATGCTTTGGAAGTTGTCGCCAAATTGATAATTTGGAGAAGACATCTGAAAGACCACAAAAATGGAGCCACTTTTGCAATCCTTCTGAATCCTCTTTCTCAAATTGTGTAATTTGGACAAAGAGGCTTATGAAGTATGAGAATGAAGCCTGATTGGAGAATGGCGTGAGGTGGTAAGAAAGCCATGCCTAACATAGGCTGAGCATACCTGTCAGCATCTGGAGAGAAACACCAAAGGAAAGTGGGATAATTTGTGTTGGTTAGAGAGGAAGCGGGCAGAAGCTGCCTAAACCTGGCAAAGTGGGAAGTGGGCCGAAGCTTCCTGGGCCAGGCGGGGAGCAAGTAGAGGCACCACCAGCACCACCACCACCCATAACGTATACCACAGCTTATGGTGGGGCTCCAAGAGCCTTTCCTTACTCAAAGGATCACCTCCACACACTTTATCTAGAACTCTGGCTGCTTAATAACCAGTGAGGTTGCTTAACAAGCACTACCAGGAGAGCCAGGATTATGGCTGTTGAATGGTCACATAATATCTTGCTTAATGATTGCTTTACTTAACGACCAAGATTGTAGTCCCAATTGTCCTAAGTCAAGGACTAACTGTAGTAAAAAAACATTTTAAAGTGAAATTATTAAATAGATCTTACTTTATGAATGTTACATGTAATTAAAAATCAACTGATTTTACTTTCACAAATAACTTCAGTGGTGAATGACCTATTTATTGTTGCTTTTCAAGATCTGTTGCACCTAAGCTTTATTTTGATGACCATAAGAAAACAAGTATCAAGAATGAGAGCCACAAGAATGAAGTCGCATTTCATTAGATATATATTCTGCCTTTTCTCAGATCGAAGCATTAATCTATTTTGATAAGCTGGCATCTGAAAACTGTTACATAGGTTCTGATTCACAATGAAATTTCAACCAGAACTGTGTTCAGCTATCAATAGTTTATTGATTTTTCTTCAAAATAGATCCATGAACTCATCTTTTAGATGGGATTGTTGATCTTTTCCTCTCTGCTTATAGAGGTAATTGCAACCGACAAAGAAGATGTTGCATTCAAAGACCTTGATGTAGCCGTTCTGGTTGGTTCAATGCCAAGAAAAGAAGGCATGGAACGGAAAGATCTTCTCAAGGCAAATGTGAAAATTTTTAAATCCCAAGGAAAAGCATTGGACAAGTATGCAAAGAAGACAGTTAAGGTGAATATAAGTGACATAGTTGACTGCCTGACTTCCTTAACCAGATTCAGCTGCTTTACTAAATCAGCATTCATGCTATATTCTCCAAGTCTCCACGCTGTGGAAGAGCTACAAATAATGTTAAGCCAACAATGGGACGGGGGACATTAAAAAACAATATTGAATGAAATATCATTTTCTCCAGAGAGCAAAATTACAGAGCTTGGTACATTTTACATCTCCTATCGTTCATTAGCTTTCCTGTAATTAAGTCTGACTTTTCTCTTATCAGGTTATTGTGGTAGGTAATCCAGCAAACACTAATTGCCTAATTGCTTCAAAATCAGCTCCAACCATACCAAAAGAGAATTTCAGTTGTTTAACTCGTCTGGATCACAACAGAGCTAAATCTCAGGTAGGCCTGAATTTTTAAATTCCAGCTTGCTAACTGTTATATAAACAACGTTTTTGTTTTTTTTTGAACGCAGAGCATTTAACTGAAACATACTTGAAATTGTCAAAATGACATCGGCAGTTTCTTCTCCCTCACTTCAAACTAGATTGCTCTGAAAGTTGATGTGACTGCTAAGGATGTCAAGAATGTCATTATCTGGGGAAATCACTCTTCTACTCAATATCCAGATGTTAACCATGCCAAAGTGAAAATACAAGGGAAATATACTGGAGTTTATGAAGCAGTGAAAGATGATAACTGGCTGAAAGGTGACTTCATTACAGTAAGTAGTGGTTTTAGATGTTTGTACTTCTGTTTTCACTTTGACAATATATGGCCTAGATCAGTGTTTCCCAAACTTGACAATTTTAATGCATGTGGACTTCAACTCCCAGAATTCCACAGCCAGCAATGCTGGCTGTGGAATTCTGGGAGTTGAAGTCCACATGCCTTAAAATTGTCAAGTTTGGGAAACACTGGCCTAGATGGCCATATCTTGGAGATGAATATGTCACTGCTTATTATTTCAAAGAGCAGCAATGAAAATCATGTATCTCTCAAATCAGAGACTGTATTGTGTAGAAAAATATGTATATATAGAGATTAAGAATTATATGTATGAAGAGGAACAAATTGTTAGGAATATTTACACTGGAATGTCACGTTATGTCCATCTTTGTTTTAACTATATTATAAATAAAAAACTTTAAAAAAAAAGAAAATCATGTATCTCTGTGTCATGGACAAAAAAAAATCAATTTGTAGTCTAGATAAAAAAAATTAGTATGGTTTCTAATATCCCTAACTTTATCTTATTATGATATCCTTCTTTTGTAGAGATGCATCTTATTTTTCTATATGGATGGTAGCTCAAATTAGTTATAAAATTCAAATCATCCTATTTGTGTTTCTTCACTAAATCTTTGTGTTGTCTGAATTGCCTCCAAGCTGTTACTCCAGATAAAATCTACATGGTGCTAAAATGCTATCTCTGTTACTGAACAGTACTTTGTACCATGTTCAAGCTTAGTATAGTTTCCTTCACTTGTAATTCTAGAGTTCGAGACATTGGCATAATATCCCTAACTCATTAATGCAGCAAATGTCTGGCTCTTGGATTCTCTATAAATCACTGAGGACTATAGCAATATACACACAAATAATCCTGTATTATACTTTTTAATATTTCAGACTGTTCAGCAGCGGGGGGCAGCTGTTATTAAGGCCAGGAAACTGTCAAGTGCAATGTCTGCAGCCAAAGCTATCTGTGATCATGTGAGAGACATCTGGTTTGGCACTCCTGAGGTAAGCGTTGCCCATGGAGCCTTTGGGCTTAGAACAGAGCTCTTCAAAACATAATAATTAGCTCAAGTTTTATTGGGTACATGATCTCTGGTCGATTGAGATACATATATTTTCTTGAATGTTTTTGCAGGAGTGGGATGTAATTTAATAAATGTAAAAAATAAAGATACTAATTTGGTATTTTAGTATACTGTTAATGTAATGAAATGCTATAAGACACAACTTTTCCTATGGAATGTATTTTTATACAAAACATTATAGCATGAATTATTGCACTGGTAGAAATATATCACATTAATTATTTTGATTTTCTTTTAAAGGGTGAATTTGTTTCTATGGGTGTTATTTCTGATGGGAACTCCTACGGTGTCCCTGATGATTTGATCTATTCATTTCCTGTTGTATTATCAAAGGTGTGTAAGAAGTATATATTTAATTTTATACCCGAATAAAAGTCCACATTTACTGTTTCTAATGTTGACAGTTTCTAACATACTCCTTCCTCAGTAAGCAGGACTCATAGCTTGAATTCTCCCAATGTTTTGACAAAATATCAATGCCTGTAAACCTGTATTGAGTAAAAAAAAATTCCTAAATGTTGGTTCACAGTGGCAAGTTGCTGTGAATATTTGCATTTAAAATACTATAGACTTGTAGTATTTGAATGATTATTTCTAAAATTATTGATTTGATATACGTTTGACAAATATAAATAATATCTTTAAATTACATATGCAGTTAGTACAATATTTCATCTTTTTCTTATAAACACATTTATTTGTTTCAAAAAACTTTTCAATTTTGATTTGATAAAGAGAGCAAAGGCACGAGGAGAGTGTAGTTAGATAATCTAAAAATCTTTCTATCCAAAAACAGATTAGTGTGATAAATCTATGGTAATCCAGTGTCTATAGCTAGGCATACCATATCTGGGTATAAAAATCCAGACAATCAGCAAAATAGTACCAAAATACTTTGCTGCCGTATAATTATATAGAGTTTTGCAGAGAATGTTACAGGTTTTAATCTTACCAACATCTTCACAGGATAAAACATGGAAGTTTGTTGAAGGCCTTCCTATTAACGACTTCTCCCGTGAGAAGATGGATTTGACTGCAAAGGAGCTAGTTGACGAAAAGGAAACTGCGGTGGAGTTTCTATCTAGCGCATGACTAAATGATCATCAGAATGTGAGAGATGGCTTAAATACGGAGGAGTCCAAAAGTCATCTCTAAATGCAACATCAGATGCTACTCCTGATTCAGCTTTTCTTCCTTGTGGCAATTTTTTCATTACATGATTATTGTTATTTTTTGGTCCCTGTTGCTGAGTAATGACATAGTTTTAGATACAGTTTGCACACTTGACCAAATCCTCCTGATACATCATTTGTTTCCTGTGTTGCATTGTGCATATGCCTATATTTTGCACTTGTGAGAGCAAATAGAATTTGTTTATTGTAACAGCAGTCTTTCACCATAGGTTGTGGGAAAACCACGTATAGCGCTAGGACGACTTTTATGATATGGGTTTTAGTATTAGGTTAATAAAAGTACTCACTAATAGTCTTTATGGAAGGAAACAAGAAAATGTATTTCTACTCCAAAAAAAAAAAAAATAGAAAATATTTACTGAACATCATGAATGTGCTATGTATTGATCATCACCAAATCTCTCACAACAAATCTTGCTAGAATTACATTAAATGTTGAGTATGCACTCCTCATGTATTGTGGCAGTATCCTGTTTAATTTGCTGTGATCAAAATGCATAAAATGCAGTCTTCAGAAAATTATCTTATAAAATAGAATTTGGAAGTGATTTAATAGCATCACTATACATCAGCGGTTCTCAACCTATGGGTCGCGACCCCATTTGGGGTCGAACGACCATTTTACAGGGGTCGCCAAACAACGCGATCCGCCATTTTTCCCCCTCAGGGGGCGATGCCGCGCATGTGCGCCACGCATGGGGGCGACGCCGCGCATGCGCGGTGCATCCATGTGACGGGGTCGCCGTCACACAAAGGTTGAGAACCGCTGCTATACATTGAAGGAAAAAGCTTGAAAGGAAAGTTCAGTCATTCTAAATAATGGAGGGTAATGGTTGATGGAATTGGGTATGTCTAGTTTAACGAAGAAAAGGACGAGGGAGGACATGATAGCAATGTTCCAATATCTCGGGCTGCCACAAAGAAGAGGGAGTCAAGCTATTCTCCAAAGCGCCCAAAAGCAGGACAAGAAGCAACGGATGGAAACTAATCAAGGAGAGAAGCAACCTAGAACTAAGGAGAAACTTCCTGATAGAGTAATTAACAAATGGAACAACCTGCCTCCAGAAGTGGTGAATGCTCCACCACTGGAAGTTTTTAAGAAGAGACTGGACAGCCATTTGTCTGAAATGGTATAGCGTTTCCTGCCTGGGCAGGGGGTTGAACTAGATGACTTCCAAGGTCCCTTCCAACTTTATTATTATTATTATTATTATTATTATTATTATTATTATTATTATTATTATTATTATTATTATTATATTTTGTAGTACAATCCCAAAACATTAAGTTGTTTTGGACTGAAGATCTAATGGCAGGTTACGCTTGCGCTGGTGACACTTAGACTTTGTTCACAAAGAATGGGGAAGTGTGCCAAGTTTCTGGCTTTTCTCCTGTTCTGATTTGTTCTAGGTCCTAATCCACACTTCTCCTCCCTCTCTTGCTTTGCCTCATTTGCTGCCTTAAACTTTGGGTTTTAACCATTAATTTCCGTGGGCTGTCTCCTTGGATATGCTTAAAAATAGCTTAAGTGAAGCAGGTAGTGAACCATTCCAGACAAAGAACAGTTTGATCTTCTCCATACACTGGATAAAATATTGAGGCATGGATATAACCATCCACAATCTACCATCTTTCATACTGTATCTCATATTTAGAGGTGCAGAGGAACCATACTAAAACACATTGTTCTTGCAATATGGACTGTTGTTTAGAATCCCAGTCACTCCAATTTCTGTTTTCCTTGTTTTTTTACACACACAGGATAATGTAAAAGCTGAGCTCAGATATACTAAGTCAAAACTAAACCACATTATGGATTTGTTTGATGCTGAAGCCCATCACTTGTGGCTTCTAAATTGATTTATATCTTAGCATGTGTTATGAACCTAGCCAGCTGTAATTTATTAAAGTATGGGTAAGTAATACCCATACTTTAATAAATTACACCAGTCACATTTTTTTTCTGGTCATAAGTCTATATATTTTTATTTTGATTCAGATTTTTTTTCTTCTATTGGGCTTTCTTTAATAAGGTATGCATGTGATTATCTAATTCCTTCATTTGATTTACTGTATACTGAAATACTTCCTATTTATTCATCAGGGCATTTTAAGTATAACTTTTAATGTGACATTTAAATATTAGAAAACAGACATAATATTTTCACTGGAGTCTTGTTTTTTCTACATCCTATTCGTTTCATCTCCCATTCTATTATCACATATTTTTATCCTCTATCCAGCTTAAAATTTCAGGGGGTGACTTTTGCCATCCTTCAGAATAAACAGAACTGTTGCTAGTCATTGAAGAAAAACAATTCTCTTCTGGCATCTTTAAAATGTAGCTGAAGCTTTAGTAATCAACTGATTAGGCAGGTTAACTTTGTAATTCTAAAACAACTATATAGTAATTTCAATATTTACTACTTGAAAAAGTTCTTTGGAGGGCAATATGAGCTTGTTGCATTAAACCATTTAATTTTTGATCAAGTGAAATGTAAGCAATATGATTAATTAGTAATCATGACAATTCTTAATGCTTTAAATGGAAAATTCTTAACTAAACCTGCAGATGGAGCTAAATGAAAGGGAAAAACCAGTAAGAACTAAAAAGTGGAAGACCGCTGAATTTTAAAAGAGATAAGACAATTCCATGTTACCTTTATAAACTGAGTCAAAGTATCAAAAGAAAAGCTAAGCAATAAAAATGCTCATAATTAATCTCAGTTACAGTGATGTTCTTTAAAAAATACATTTTAGAAGGCCTAATTTTCCACAATCTCTTCATAAAGACTTCATTTTATTTTCTGCCTTTATTTGTTTTAGAGGGGCGCTTAAAGACATTGAACTTGTCAGTTGGAAAGCTGAAAGCCTGGGTTCAAGACCCGAGCACCATGTGACGGGGTGAGCTCCCGTTATTTGCCACAGCTCCTGGCCACCTAGCAGTTTAAAAGCATGCAAATGCAAGTAGATAAATAAGTACCGGTTTGGTGGGAAGATTACAGTGTTCCGTGCACCTCGGTGTATAATCATGCTGGCCCCATAACTACAGAAGCATCTTCAAACAAAGCTGATTCCCTCGGCTAAGAAACAGAGATGAGTACTGTCCCCTAGAGTTGGACACATTTGAACAGAGGAAACTTTTATGTTTACCTTTTATTATTTTTTTGTAAGTAACTCAGGACAATGAATATACCTGATACTCCTTTGTTCTTGTCTTTTCCCCACACCAACAAATCTTGTGAGTTAGGTTGAGAAGAGTAACTGGCCCCAAGTTATCCAGTTAAGCTTTCTTGCCTAAGTTGGGACTAGAACTCTCAGTCTCCCACACAGGCGATATATAAACTTGCATCAGGATGCTGATCTTATGACCTTTCAACTGTTAAGGGTTATGACCCATCAGATGCTCCTCTAAATCCCTTCACTGTTGGCCATGCTGATGTGGATTTTGAGCAACATCTGATGGACATGTCCCTTCCCATTCTCTCAAGTTCTTGTTCTGGAACACTCCTTCAACACACTTCTGGAAAGAGAGATAACTGCAAGGAATTAGATGTACACACATACACACTATTCTTTCATTTGAGGTGATGGATATTTTAGCTGCCAAACCAGTGAGAGCATTTTTTTCCTATGGGCATATTTCAAATCAGAAAAACAAATATGACTTCTGAAATATTGAATGTAGGATTGTGATTCACAGATTCTAGTCCCATTAATTTACAATTTCTGTTTTCATAAGCATTTATGCTTGATGGCATGATGGATGAAGAGCAAAAGGATATTTTATTTTTTAGGAAATTTGACATTCAGCCATTATTGGAGGACTGCGCAGTATCTTGGAAATGCATTTGGAATTACAAGGGACATTGGAGACAATTCAGTTTACCAAAATTGGGAAATGCCCCATTCCACACAGATTTCAACTGAGCAATATAATTTTCTTATAGTAGAAGAATGTGGATAACCTTGAAGAAGGTATGAAGGAATACAAAAGGAAAATAAAAGACAACTCCGTCCTCAGAATGGAAAAGTTGTGAAAAAGTAATCCCACCTTGTCTCAAAAGTGCTTTTCCAAAAAGCAAGTGGCTTTTTTGTTTTTTTTCTTTGAAAATGCTTCGCTTCTCATCCAAGAAGCTTCTTCAGTTCTTGGATGATAAGTGAAACATTTTCAAGGAAAAAAACCCAAGAAAGTCCAGTTGCCTTTTGGAAAAGCATCTTTCCAAAGATCCATGACCTGGATGAGTGAGAATCTCCATAGACATTAATCTCATCTTGATTCTGTTTGGCATAAAATGGGACTGAAGGAAACTGACAGACTTTCAAGATTCTGTTTTACATATATCAATAAAATAACATTTCTGTAATCCTTGCTCTGTCTAGATACCATTTAAAAGATACAGCCTAAAATCAAGGAGGGAATCAAACAGCCTAGCTCTAGTCTAGACCATATCCCTACTGGGCACCAACTTCCAGATAAGCAGGAAAGAACACAGATAAGCAATCAAGAAAAAAATGATATTGCAAACAAGGAATTACCAAAAAAAAGAACATCTACTCACCAAGAGAGAAAGGGAAAAGTACTATACTGCATATAAACATCCAACAAACCCTGCTGTCCCTCACAATGATGATGTTGCCTAGTCTGGTAATGAAACATCAGTTTTTTCAGAGAAAAGCAGTATGTGAGGAATAATATTAACTGTAGTAGGAAGAAGGAAAATAGCTGAAATCATGCGAGTTTGAGGTCAAAATCTTCTTTTTGAAAGGAAGGAAGGAAAGGGAGGGAGGGAGGGAGGGAAGGAAGGAAGGAAGGAAGCCCAATCCTCTTTCTCTTCCATAAGGAATTTCCCTCCTCGAATGCTAGGCTGAGTTGATGAAACTTGGGAGAGTAACCAACAATAGTTTATCGTGTGAAAACCTATGTTTGCTGCACTGGTTAGAGAGGCTGGGATCTAGTATTGTAACAGGTATGAGGCGGGAGAAATTCAATGCTAAGCTTTTCCATGGAAAAACAATAATGGAAAAAGCTTCTGTTGTTGACATTCTTTTGTGAAGCATTTTATTATCTGGGCTTATCCTTGGGTTATTTTTTTACTCTGAGAATCAATAGTTTCCCCTCTCTGGACTTCCATTTACCAAAGCAAAGAGGCCAAAATGGAGAGTAAGAGGGGTAATATAACCTGATAAGAACTTTCCATGTGGAGTTAATGTGATAATTGTGCCTCTATGCTTACAATTTAGCACATGTGTGTTATATGCACACATCTGTTCCATATCAAGCATAGGGCCCTATTTGGTTTCTGATTTGGGGTGAAAAGTTCTGGCTGATCATAAAGACTTAATTTTTTGTATCTTCTCATTGTTATCTAGTGTTTGTCTGGATTAATGCAGTATAAATACAGTAAATGTCACATCTAATGAACTATACTAGCATATGCGACCATCACTTTGTTTCTGATTTCCAAAGGACCTAAAGAGGAAAGAAGTCACATGATTAGAACTGGGTGTGGGATAGAGCTAAGTGCAGTCTCATTAAGGTGAGTTGGCCAGCTTGATAGATCTCCTCTGCACCAACTAATTTTAACTATTGTTTCTTGGCCAGAGTTCTCAAACTGTGTGATGCCCAGCATCCCTAAAACAGTAATTGATGTTTCCTCTCCTCTCAAATAAAACTGTAGAGGTGCATCCTAACAGAAGTCCCACTCTTACCAACTTCTCCAGGCAGAGTCAAAGTATGGCCCAGTATTGATCCATCTGCATGCAAACAAGCCAGGTTTACATATCGGAAGCTGCAGCATTGTCAAATGTTACCTGCAGCAATGGGTCCTATGCAATACCTATTCCCAAATACTTCCCAAGGTGCCCCATCCTAGACCAAAACACTACTATCCAATTTTACCTTCTTTTTCAAATATGGCTCTTACTGGGCTTCATGCCAGGAGGCATCTTATCCTGAACTTGTGCACCTACTCCAGATAGCCCAGATGCTCCATCTTTTGTTTGCAGTTTCCCTCTGCTTCATACTGTCTCCCTTAGCCAAATGTTGCACAAAACAATGGTGGAGCTGCACAATGCAGAGGCCACCTTAGGTTCCAATCCTGCTGCAGTCTGGAGGAGCTTACATCTGCTTGGAATGGTGGGGTGTATGTGAAAGGAAAGTGAAGTAGGCGGGTTAAATTAGCAATATAAAAATGGAATTGGCAGGTTCTGAGCAGCTTCGGCTTCTTTCTCTTCCCCAATTCCCCTCAGCTATATCATGAAGCAGGTGGGTGGGCAAGAGTGGCCCATTTCTGGGAACCCATTTCAGGAAAGTTGATTGCCAGAGGAGAGAGGTCACACATTGACAACAGCTTTGCTCAGCTTACCCTTGGTAGGTGAGAGGCAAAGTTGCCAGTCTGGTATTTACTGCTCCCAGCTCATTCCCAGGTGGTTTGCTATAATCATCTGTGCCATAAGCAGCATAGGTCTGCCCAGGTGCTCACTCAGAAAATGAGCATTCCACTCCAAAGACTTCAGTTCTGCTGAGAGCCACCAACTCCTTTAACTTTCTGCTCCAGGCCTTGGAAGCTTCCCTTAAGAGAGAGTAGATTTGGTCATCCTCTAAATTTCAAAATGGGATCTTTTCCCCAAACCTGATGTAGGGTCAGCTAAGATTGAATCTTCAGTCAGAATCAAAGGGATACTAAAGCAATCTGGGTGCTTTGTCCATATCTTGGGGAGAGGAACACGACTTGCATAGGGACGCCAATATGGTCAAGCTGCCTGCAGTGGGTACAAAGGCTCAGCTCCAAGACCAAGGGTGACACAGTCCAAGAAGAGACTAGAAAATGACAATCCTGGCTAGATCACTTGGACAGTATTCAGAAGTGAGTTGGTATTAGAACCATTCCTGCAAGTGCGAAGGCTGTTTAAGGAGAGCTTGGCACCTGGATCTCAGACACAGCATTGACCAGCATCAACAATTCAGGGAAGGCTGCCCCAATCTTGTTGTTGTTAATTGCGAAGTCGTGTCCGACCCATCGCGACCCCATGGACAATGTTCCTCCAGGTCTTCCTGTCCTCTACCATCTTCTGGAGTCCATTTAAGTTCACACCTACTGCTTCAGTGACTCCATCCAGCCATCTCATTCTCTGTCGTCCCCTTCTTCTATTGCCCTCAATCTTTCCCAGCATTAGGCCCTTTTCCAGTGAGTCCTTCCTTCTCATTAGGTGGCCAAAGTATTTGAGTTTCAACTTCAGGATCTGGCCTTCTAAAGAGCAGTCGGGGTTGATCTCTTCTAGGACTGACCGGTTTGAACGCCTTGCAGTCCAAGGGACTCGCAGGAGTCTTCTCCAGCACCATAGTTTCAAAGGCCTCAATTCTTTTGCGCTCAGCCTTTCTTATGGTCCAACTTTCACAGCCATACATTGCAACTGGGAAAACCATGGCCTGGACTATACGCACTTTTGTTGGCAGGGTGATGTCTCTGCTTTTTAGAATGCTGTCTAGATTTGCCATAGCTTTCCTCCCCAGGAGCAAGCGTCTTTTAATTTCTTGGCTGCAGTCCCCATCTGAGGTGATCTTTGAGCCCAGAAAAATAAAATCTGTCACTACCTCCATTTCTTCCCCATCTATTTGCCAGGAATTGAGAGGGCCGGATGCCATGATTTTGGTTTTCTTAATGTTGAGTTTCAAGCCAACTTTTGCACTCTCCTTCTTCACCCGCATCAAGAGGCTCTTTAGTTCCTCTTCACTTTCTGCCATTAGAGTGGTATCATCTGCATATCTTAGGTTGTTGATATTTCTCCCGGCAATCTTAATTCCAACTTTTGATTCATCTAGCCCTGCCTTTCTCATGATATGCTCTGCAAATAAGTTAAATAGGCAGGGCGACAGTATACAGCCTTGCCGGACTCCTTTTCCAATTTTGAACCAATCAGTGGTTCCGTGTCCAGTTCTCACTGTTGCTTCTTGACCCGCATATAGGTTTCTCAAGAGACAAATGAGATGGTCTGGTACTCCCATCTCTTTAAGAACTTGCCACAATTTGTTGTGATCCACACAATCAAAGGCTTTTGCATAGTCAATGAAGCAGAAGTAGATGTTTTTCTGGAACTCCCTAGCTTTCTCCATGATCCAGCGTATGTTGGCAATTTGATCTCTAGTTCCTCTGCCTCTTCAAATCCTGCCTGTACTTCTGGTAGTTCTCGATCCACATACTGCTGGAGTCTAGCTTGTAGGATTTTAAGCATAACTTTACTAGCATGTGAAATGAGTGCAATGGTGCGATAGTTTGAACATTCTTTGGCATTGCCTTTCTTTGGAATTGGAATGTAAACTGACCTTTTCCAATCCTGTGGCCACTGTTGAGTTTTCCAAATTTGCTGGCAAATTGAGTATAGCACTTTTACTGCATCGTCTTTTAAGATTTTGAATAGCTCAGCTGGAATACTGTCACCTCCACTAGCTTTGTTGTTGCTCAGATTTTCTAAGGCCCATTTCACTTCACATTCTAGGATGTCTGGTTCAAGGTCAGTGACCATCTCATTGTGCTTATCTGGGATGTTAAGCTCATTCTTATATAGTTCTTCTGTGTAGTTTTGCCATCTCTTCTTAATCTCTTCTGCCTCTGTTAGGTCTCTGCCATTTTGGTCCTTTATCATGCCCATCTTTGCATGAAACGTTCCCTTCATATCTCCAATTTTCTTGAAGAGATCTCTGGTCCTCCCTATTCTGTTGTTTTCTTCTATTTCTTTGCACTGTTCATTTAAGAAGGCATTCTTATCTCTTCTAGCTACTCTCTGGAATTCTGCATTCAATTGGGTGTATCTTTCTCTTTCTCCTTTGCCTTTCGCTTCCCTTCTTTCCTCAGCTATTTGCAAAGCTTCCTCAGACAGCCATTTTGCTTTCTTGCATTTCTTTTTCTTTGGGATGGTTTTAGTTGCTACCTCTTGTACAATGTTGCGAACTTCCATCCATAGTTCTTCAGGCACTCTTTCTATCAGATCTAATTCCTTAAATCTATTTGTCACCTCTACTATATATTCATCAGGAATATGATTTAGTTCATACCTGAGTGGCCTAGTGCTTTTCCCTACTTTTTTCAATTTAAGCCTAAATTTTGCAACAAGAAGCTAATGATCTGAGCCACAGTCAGCTCCTGGTCTTGTTTTTACTGACTGTATACAGCGTCTCCATCTTTGGCTGCAGAGCACATAGTCAATCTGATTTCTATGTTGACCGTCTGGGGATGTCCATGTGTAGAGCCGTCTCTTGGGTTGTTGGAAAAGAGTGTTTGTTATGACCATCGTATTCTCTTGACAAAATTCTATTAGCCTGTGCCCTGCTTCATTTTGTATTCCAAGGCCAAACTTGCCTGTTATTCCAGTTATCTTTTGGCTTCCTACCTTAGCATTCCAATCCCCCATGATGATAAGGACATCATTTTTTGGTGTTAATTCTATAAGGTGCTGTAGGGCTTCATAAAACTGGTCAATTTCATCCTCTTCAGCACCAGTGGTTGGGGCATAGATTTGGACTATTGTGATATTGAATGGTTTGCCTTGGATTCGAATTGAGATCATTCTGTCATTTTGGGGATTGTACCCCAGTATTGCTTTTCCTATTCTTTTATTGACTATGAAGGCTACTCCATTTCTTCTGAGGGATTCTTGCCCACAGTAGTATACCTGATGGTCATCTGAGTTAAATTCACCCATTCCTGTCCATTTTAGTTCGCTGATTCCTAAGATGTCATGTTCAGTCTTGTCATCTCTTTTTTGACTACGTCTAGCTTGCCTTGATTCATGGATCTTACATTCCAGGTTCCTATGGAGAAAAAATCTTTACAGCATCGGACTTTCCTTTCACCACCAGATATATCCACAGCTGAGCGTCCTTTCGGCTTTGGCCCAGTCGCTTCATTCTTTCTGGTGCTACTAGTATTAGCCCTCTGCTCCAATCTAGGCAAAGCTAAACTGTGACATACCTCAAATCCACCCCTCAAATTTCTCATGACTCTGAGAAACCCTGGCCCAAATGGAATATTCAAGTAACTCACTTGATCTCACATGCTGACTGGGAAAATCTGGGAGTTGAAGTCCACCCAACTTACAGTCACCAAGGTTGAGAAACACTGAGATAGCCTATGTGTACATGAGCATGACCATCATTTTATTTTTAGTAAACTAATCCATTATTTTTCCATGACTAAAAGCCAGCTGTATTAGGATGGTGCAGACAAACACATCATACAAAACACCCACTCAGAAGTGGAGGGATCTTCACAGCAAGTCTCTTGCAAATAGTTTGGAATTAACTTTTTGCATTAAAGCCATGTCTTCTTGACATATTCAACTGATATACAAAATATTATCAGTTCATTTATTACTCTAACCTTTTTTTGTAAAAGTTTTATTAATTTTTTACAATAACAACCTTAGTGCCTGGTGTACAGTGTGTTGTCTTGGTTCATGATTTTTTTTACAGTCAATAATAATTAATTTTTATATTTCCATAATTAGTATATCAATTGATAATATATTCCCTTGATCCTCTCTTCTCCCAATAGTATTCTCCTTCTTCAGCTTTAAAGAAATATAATTTTTTATATTTAATATTATCCATTTATAAATGATTAAATAAAAACATTTTCTTCTATATTTATACCAACAATAATAGCGTCCATATATACTATTTTTTTCTTAGCAACTTATGTTATGTTCGTAAAAGTCATCTTATTAATTCACCATATATCTTATTTTCATAAATCTTGTTTAAACTCAGTTTCTCCATAATATTCAAACAATTCTTATCAATCACAATTTTCTCAATAATTATCATCTAAATATCCAAATTTTCCACTTAAATATATCATCCCAGTATTTTCATATTTCATATGTTATAGAAATACTATACTACTTATCTATCATAACATCTACCTATAACATCTTTTCTAATCAATTTATATTTCACTTCTATTTGCAAAAATTAATTAAATCACTATATATCCTTTTTTCAAAATTCTTATTAAGCCTAATTTCCCCATAATATTTCAGTCATTCCTTAATCCTAAATCTTTTCAAACTTAATTTGTCTTTAAAGTTCAAACTTTTCCTTCACTTTCGTCATCCCAATATTTTTACATGTTGTGTCTTATCAAAACATATCATATTACTTATACCTCTTATCCCACTTATTCTAAAGCCCCTTTATAGCCAAAGTTATTTATTTATTTAGCCATATTCAAACAAGTGTTTGCTCGTATAATATTCTATCTGGTAGGGTGAGTCAAGTCTCTTAAACCCATCTCTAATCTTCTTCCTTTGCCAAATTGTTTTCCAAATTAATATTTTTGACTTGTCAAACAGTTCTTGTATTTTTGTAGTTGTTGTTAGGCATAGAGAATACATAATACGTAAGATGTATGCTTTTTGACTCCCAAACAGTGATACTCCTAGCAGTGTCTATTTTGTTAAGTCTTCTTTCTTCTCAGGTTTATTTTGACGTTCTAATGCATAAGGTATCTTTTCCATATTTATTGTTGTATCCAAATCTTGTGAAGTTTTTCTTGTTTGTATTAAGTTATAGTTCCCTTCATTTGTGACTTCGCCAATTAAGTCATTTTTTTCTAGCTCACATTCTGTTATCTGTTTTTTTTGTTCATTCTTTACCATCATTCTTTGAATGTTTTTTGATTGTAGATTTAAATTAGAAGTATATTCCTGTATATTATCAAAATTATGCTTAATCTCCTCGTGATTTAGAGCTATTGTGATTTGTATCTGTTGTAGCATTGCATAAATTTCTTCTTGGAAAGTATTTGTCTTGTCTTGAAGTGTTGTTTCTAGAGATCTTTGATCTTTTTGGTTGAATCCTTCAAGAGTAGATATTAAGTGTGGCTTTCTATCATTTTTAATGAATATGTCATATCCATGTTGTCTCCCCCTTTCGAGTAATCTGTCATAAGTGCCATAGTCTCTATAATTAGCCTTGTCAAGCTGGCCAAAACTCAAAATCCAAACAGTTCAATTTTATATAGTTCTTGTCTTTATATATAATTTTTATAATCTACTGTAATTTTCAATTATCAAGGTTTCAGTAAAATCAATGGTTTATAACAATTCTTTCAGGAGTCAATTGTCAATTGTCAAACAGTCAAAATTGCAATTCAGTATATTTAGCCATCTTAAATCCTTCCTGTAACTTTCCCTCTCAAAACTTAGTCATAGATCAAAGTTTTAAACAATGCATAAGTTTAGGCCACAATCAAAATATTTCTTTTCCTTCAAACACTTACCAATCTTATGGCTGGCTCAGTATACAATCTCTTCTTTGTCCCCTGGCAACTATCTTCTTAAAGGTTATTAGAGTTCATGGGAATAGATTTTTCTTTGTTTCTGAATATATATATATATTCTGAGGTTTTCGCAGGTGTTTGTATGTAGGTCTTTGGTTATTCGGGTTTTCTCCCGCGTAAAATTGGAAGTGTCTTGGCGACATTTCGACGAAGTCCCATTCATCATCTTCAGGCTGCACGAAGCTGAAAACACCAGCCTGAAGATGACGAATGGGACTTTGTTGAAACGTTGCGAAGACACTTCCAATTTTACACGGGAGAAAACCCGAATAACCAAAGACCTACATATATATATATATATAGATAGATATAGATATACATAATTTCATCAAAATCCTTTAGAATATAATCTTAGCAATTTGTTTTAATTTCTAAGTTTGATCAGATTGTTGTATTTTAAATTTAATTTCAGTATGTTTCTTTCCTCCTTAAAAGGTTAATTTGCCACTTCTGTCTATGGGGGAATGGGAATGTAGTCCCCACCCCTCACTTTCAGAGGTTTTTTGCTTTGGGGAGAGAAGATCAAATACTCTCACCAATTCCAAGCACACTGTTCACTGTTGTTTTTGTTAGTGCTCTTGGACTTCTTGGCTGCAGGTAGCTTGGACTAGACTTTGGCATGTGGCTAGTCATTCTCCTGTCAGGTTTGGAGGGCTTTCCCCAGATCAAACAAAGCCATTGCTGTTGCTTCGTGATCAATGGGTCACCCCTCCTTCACAGTCAGCTTTTCAGGGAGACTTCGTACCCATCTAGGGTCCCCCTGGCAGGGCGAAACTAGCCATGGGGAGCGGAGGTCTGCTCTCGCGCGGCCATGTGCTACGGGCACAAAACCAGAAGTCTATTCTGACTAACTTTGAAGAGACCAGACACTGAATATCTTTTTTAAAAAAGAGAGAGATTCAGGGGGCCAGTTGTCAGAAGTCAGGCGTATGTTGCCAAGTTAAATATGTACTGAAGGATTTGTGACATATTTGCATTATTGCGTTCAGTCACACCACCATTTGTTCCATTCCAAAGGTACATTAAATGCAGCACGCATTTCCCCATTTGTCCCTATTATCCATGCTCAAACCACTACCCAATCAAGCCTGCCAGATGCTGAGTTCATTTTTCCCTCCTAGAATTCCCAAAGCTCCATGAATCCACAAACAGCCCTTCCTTTTCTTCATAAAAAGAGAAGCAAAGGAAAGCACAGCAAAAACAAACAAAAAAGGGTTTTGCTTCCAGCAAGCTTTGTAATTTTTTTTTTTAAGAATATAAAACTTTAGGAGAGTTTCTGGATATAAGATCTATTTTGCAAAACCCAAATGACCACTAACAAGAGACAGCATGTCCTGTATCTCAGGGCTCCACATCCACCGGGCCCTGGACTGGAATCAGGCTGCAGCATGCCAGAAATGGGGCCATGCAAACAAGTGAAGCTCCATCCATGGGATGCAGGCAGCAGATGAAACCTCTGGTCCACAGAAAAACCTCTCTCCTTGGAAGCGGTCCCTGGTGCCCAAAAGGTTGGGGACCACTACTGTACCTGTTTGCTGCCATCTGGAATCCAACTCCCCAGTTTTGGGAACTCTAGAAGAGATATTACCAATCCCAAATGTGTGAAATGCTTACCTTGCATTAAAACCAAGTCCCATCAACTTGGAAATGAGGTATCGTTTCAATGTTTGTCTCTGTTTTTCTTTCTTTGATCATCCTTTCAAAGCCGAATTCACATTTTAAATCTTTTAAAAGTTCATCAGTTTGTTTTTAGAAGTAAGTTTCAGAAACAACAGAAGGCTTGTTATCCTTATTTCTCAGTTCCATCTCAAAAGCATATACAGATGGGATTCAAAAATCATCTAGGTGAGACACCAAATAATTTAATTTCGTGGTAATTTAAATCAATGTAAAAGTATAATGGCTGGAGAAGAAGTGAGCAGCTTAAGAATGAAAATACAATATACAATATACCCTGGGTATCCGTGTAGTTGTACTGGTTGTGGATATACTAGAGAGGAACAGGAAACTAGAAACGTATATTGGATTAATGGGAATTGTTTCCTTCTCCTTAGGAAGCTGAAAAAATGATCTTTGTCAGAGAATGGCTAACTCCTTGTTCTGCTCATTCCTTTTTAAGTCTGAATGTAAGATCAGGGACTGAGCCTACAAAAGGAGGAAACCTTTAGGCAAGTGAGCAGAATTCAAAAATATAATTCTTAAAGATTAAACTGAACAGCAAACACCAGGCCCAGATAGCAAACAAGAAGATGGAAAAAAGAGCAAAAGGGGCCACCTGAGGATCAAAATCTGAAAGTAAGAAGCTATGGCTCAAACATTAACGGTAAGTAAATGGATTAATTTGGTTACGCTGTATATAAAGTAAATAAATGGAAAGGAAGTTCCAAATTAAATGCAAAGAAACAAGGCCATCCTAAAAGCACAGCAAAAAGAGATGGAAATAAAATATTGCCCTGTCAACAAAACCCTTACTGTTTCTTTTCTCAATAAATAGGGCTATCTTTGTCCTGCTTAATATTCTTCAATTGTGTTAGACTACAATCAACGGACAAATACTGATTGTACCTGGATGGCACCTAGTTCAAGAAGGCTAACAAAAGAGATGATGGGAGAAACATTTATCAGTTTAGTTTTTATTCTAGGTCAACTCTCGTCTACAATTCATTTCTCTTCTTAGGAGCCCAATACTAAATACATTTGATTTTCCAAGTATCGCATAGATTCAGAAAAAAAACCCATAAAGCACTGTACTGGCTATATCACTATGAATTTAGGACAAATAGCTTGGGTTAGCTTCTAACCATTAGCTTTGATCTAATTCTTATCTTTATCTAAGAAATAACTCCTTTTATATAAGGAAAAAGTAAAGACACCTGTTGTGTACTTCGTTCGCGTGCGAATGATGAAGACACATGGCGATGCTGAACAAACACTTTATTCTCCTTCTACAATAACCAAGCAAAAGCAAAAGGCACGCAGGACACAACAACACCCTAGACCGGAAGCTCAACTTCAGGTAATTTTATGGACATAGCTATGTAGTTTTCTTAGCAAAAATCTTAAAGTGATTTGCGATTGTATGATGGAATGTATACCCAGAGAAAGGGGTGGGATCTCAGCAAGAGTGCCAGGAGGAGGAATTCTAGACAGAAATCCAAAATAAGAGACTGCACGGTCCTAAACTAGATAGAGGTGGGAGGAAGAGATTTAGGGTAGCCATTCTCTAGCCATTCCCTAGAATTTCCCAGGGTATACCTATTAGATTAGAAGGTTATTTTATTTATTTATTAAATTAACTAATTAAGTTAAATTTATTGGCTGCCCATCTTACCATAGGGTAACTCTCAGCAGCTTGAAGTTAAACCATAAACCATAAAAAGTTAAAATCAGACATTAAAACCAAAGGCACATGGGAAGGGCGGGGGCAGAGTGTGGGGGCAGTGGAATCTGTTATTACTCAATCAACCGCCTCCATTGTGCTGTTCCCCCAATGGGGCCCCAAGCAGACTGGTAGAGCCACGTCTTTAGGCCTTACCAAAAGATAGGAGGGTTATACACCACTGAGCCGTGGTGGTGCAGTGGTTAGAATGCAGTACTGCAGGCTAATTCTGCTGACTGCCGGCTGCCAGCAGTTCAGCAATTTGATTCTCAACAGGTCAAGGTTGACTCAGCCTTCCATCCTTCTGAGGTTGGTAAAATGAGGACCCATATTGTTGGGGGCAATACGCTGACTCTGTAATCACTTAGAGAGGGCTGTAAAACACTGTGAAGTGGTATTGCTATAGGCTATAGCTGTAATCTGGCAAGATTCTGCCTATCAGGTGAAAGTAAATGAAGGATTGGACTTCACTGGATTTTGCTGTGTTGTCTTTGGGTTTCAGCCTAATACCTAGCTTTCTTCTGGGATTTTTTTTCTTTCCCATTCTAATCTTGTAAAAAGCTAGTTGATTAGTAGTTGTCTGGATTTTTACAGCTGAGATCTGGTAAACCTTGGCTTACAGGCCTGAATTTTCCAGATAGTTCCCCAACTTCTTACTAGGCCAATCTTGTTTAGCTTTTTTCAAGATCACCCAAGTTTCCTAAGGTGCTGCCATCTGCTGTTAAGTGCTGTTAAGTGCAAAACTCAGCTAATTCTGGACTTACAACCACAACTGAGCCCAAAATTTCTATCGTTAAGCAAGACAGTTGTCAAGTGAATTTTGCCCTACTTTACAACCTTCCTTGCCACAGCTGTTACCTGAATCACTGCAGTTGTTAAGTTAGTAACATGGTTACATGCAGTCAGAAGTTTGCAAAATGTGATTACTTGACTCTGGGATACTGCAACCATCATAAATACATGCCAATTGCCAGGCATCCTACCATCGGGTAGGAGATACAGAAATATAGCCAGCTGTACCAACAGGCTGAAGAACAGCTTTTATCCATGGGCTATCAGGCTTCTGAATGGGACATAACTTTATAACTTTATGCATGACAGACTCGTGAGGCCGGCGTGATGTGCAATTAGTTCACAGGGTGAAATAAGTTGGGGGGTTGTAGTCAGTTTGTGGTGAGTTTGTGGTGAGGGGGGCACAGAGGGAGGCTCAGCCAATTTCACTGTATACATGTTATACTTTGATAATAAAGGGTTTATTATTTATTTTATCCACATTTTGATCACATGATACTGCAATGGTAGTAAGTGTGAAAATTGGTCATGTTACTTTTTCAGTGCTGTTGTAACTTTGAAGAGTCACTAAACAAAACAGTTGTAAGTTGTAAGTTGAGGACTACCTGTATCTAATAGCATATATCAGCTCAGCCAAAGCAGCCACTGTCTTCAGCTGTTGCAGATGTTTTTGTCAACTAGGCCAACACTTTGTACCGATTACTTTTGAATTAAATTAGAGCTTGTAGAAATAATATGGAATTTATTTTGGCAAAAAACAGTGCCTTGCAACATTCCTCTTTTATCCTTAGTTGGTTCGTTCCTTCTTACATCAAAGGACTCTGGCCCAACTGACTAGGTTAAACAAATATTGCATTAGCTTATCCTGTTCTGCTGATAGGTTGGCAGACTTTTCACTGAGAGAATGAAGGGGTTTTTTATAGGGAAGATAAATTCTCCACCTGGTGTATACTCATACATACTAGGGAAACCTCCTCAACCTGATCCAACTGCCTATGCTTCATCCTCAAGATGAAGTGAGTTTTTCATTCCTCTGAGAGAAAGACATTGTAGTAAGTTAACTAGAACAGTTTAGCTTTCACTCCATTAAACAACCTGATGGCTGATCAGATCTTGAACATAGAAACAGGCAGGAGATTTTCAGATCTGGGAATTCACGGGGCCCAAATAGAAGAGGAAAAGCATCTTGTAAGGGTTATTGAAAACTATTACATCCGGAAGATAGGAGGCAGAAGAGGTGTGTGGAATAAACCTGCACTCAGTCATAGGTTCTTGCTGGCTCTTAATGTGTCCATGCATCCTGACAGACAACTGGGCAAAGTGATACTCACATTTCTGATACAAAGCTGAGGGGGGAGGCACTCATTTAGATTCTGATGCAAAGTAACTGTCGTGGAAGATGCAAGGATGGCAAATGTGGAATGGCAAGAGGGAAAGTCTTCTCCTTTTGAAAAATCACCCAGAGGACTTTGGGAGGAAGAAATGTGGACAACTAATTATTGGCAGCTAAAATGGCAAAACATAGATAATACTAGTAGTTGTTAAACATGGACAATTGGTTTCAATCCAAAGAAAAGGTGTTTAGTGATTTGAATGTTCATTATAGCATGAGTGGCCCAAAGTCCCAAAAAAACTGAGAGGACAATCCATGGAAAGGGTACTGAAGAGGAAAGAAACATGATAGGATCTTATCTACTGATCTCAGAGAAAAGCAGAGTTGAAAGTGAATCAAAGGTTTTGATCACCAGCAAAATCTAAGGTCAGTTACTAGTTCATCTGACTGAACCAGAGAAAGGAAATCTTATTACTTATACCTGTAAACCTTTCCTTAACTCTAGAAGCAATAAGAGTAGGTTCAGATAGAATTAGAATAGTGCACATATTTGTTAACCTTAAATCACATGCTACACACATACTAGTTGACTAGAACTGACATTGGGTACCCCCCGCCCCCCAAAAAATGTACTAGTACTTCTTAAACTCTGGTTTATCAGCAAGACAGAATAATTTTTGTGGGTATGCAGAGCAATTAGAAGGTGTATATCATATTTGCCCAGCATAGTTGGAAAAGAACAAATTTCATTAGTAGCTTGAATAAAAAGGGGGAAAAACTGTAATGCTGTTTTATACTGCCTTTTTCAATCAAATCCTTAGAATCCTCAAACTAAAAGGGTTAGGTTGCTTAAGATCCTACAGCAAATGTAGACAAACTGTGCCATTCCAGAAGTTCTTGAACACATTTTCTTTGTTCATGGGAAGGTTGTGACTTCAAATTTGTTGACAACTAGACTGTCACAAATGTCTACTGTGCAGGTCTTCAACCATAGGTGGTCTATTGACTATGATATCCAGGGATTATTGGAATTGCAGCCCGGCAACTTCTGTAAGAGCAGTTTCTCCACCACTCTATCAAGAACAGTGGTTCTCAACCTGTGGGTCGGGACCCTATTTGGGGTTGAACGACCATTTCACGAGTGTCGCCAAACAACGAAGTCCGCTATTTTTTTCCCCCTTTTCCTTAGCTGTGCTACTCCCTTTTATTCTATTGGCTTTTGAAAGCCAATAGAATAGACTCTCTTAAATAGAGTCTAATTCTATTGGCTTTCAAAAGCCAATAGGAATTATCCAGGCTGTCTCTGCCCTGCTGAGCCCGCCAAAAGTCCCATTCTGCAAATGATGCTGTACCAGTTGAGTAGTCCTCGACTTACAACCGGTTGAGTAGTCCTCAACTTACGACCGGTTGGGGGTCGCGGCATTAAAAAGGTTGAGAACCACTGATCAAGAACATTCAGTTTCTACTTGAAAGCTGAAAGGCAGACTTGAAAGCTGAAAGGCAGGCAGCAAACTGGGCTCATTCATTCATTACAATAGTTGTAGCTCCCACTGATAAGCCAAAAGAACAAGAATCATAAATCCTTGCATTTGACAGAGCTTCAACCCAGCCTTCGCTACATATACTGTAAATCCCATCAAAGAGCCATTTCTTTCTGACCTTGAAGAATGGATTTAATTTGTTTTTCTGCTTGCTTTTTCAGATGCTCTTTTTAATTTGTGTGTTGGACTGAATCTGACTTAAAAAAAAACTTTTTAAAAAAACTATGTGACCCATTCTGGAAGACAAAAGCTGTCAAAAACAGTAAAAAATGCAGCCAACCAGCCAATAAATAAACACAAAGACAAAGCTAGTGGAGTGTCCATGGTATGTGATTACTTAGGGTAAGTATTTCAACTAAAGATCTCTTCTTCCTGTTTCATAAAACCTCATTTAATCTTAATCAGCAAAAATCTATTAAGATTTACAGAAGTAACACATATATTTTAACCTTAAGCAGATAAAATCAGTTTCATTTCCTTTTAATACAACTTACTGATTTCTCAAAAACTATAACAAAAATCCTATATTTTATCTCTTATCTATAAATAAATCTTTAAAACCTCACCATTCAAGCCTAACTCAAAAATATATTAACCACCAGAAAGAGCAACATACTAAAAATCTTAATATTTAATCCCTTCCAATAATGTCCCACACATTTCTTATCATTTTCGCTTTGTCTGCAGTACCACATTCTAACCACTGCACCACCACCAAGAGTTATTTTCTTATCCTGGCTAGGATTCTATGTTTGTTATACTGCTTAGGCTTCCTCTCTAGAATGAGTTCCTTTCTGTTTGGGTGACTTTGTCCACCACACCAAACTGGAACTAATATAACCATGTTTATTTAACCCAGTTTTCTATGTTTGGTAAAATAGCGAACCATCAACTAATCAGACAAGCTGGGTCCATATAGCATGTTCGGATAAAATGTGATTGGTTATTTACTTTATTAATGGAACTTCTAAATTTCCCCAGTCATGTCTCAGGCACAGTAGACCATTTAACAGCAAGATGTTCAACGATAAAAGAAGATAATTACACAAAACTATTGAATCAAATAAGACTGGATTTGGAAAAATGGAAAAACTTGCAATTGTCAATACTAGGAAGAATTGCTACAGTGAAAATGAACATACTACCGAAAATGTTATTTTTATTTCAAACAATAGCTATAAAACTTGAGAAAAAAATCTTTGAAGACTTAAATTCATTAATTTTGAAATTTAGTTGACAAGGAAGGAAAGCTAGAATTAAGATGAAAATGTTATAAGATGCCAAGGAAAATGGAGGACTTGATCTACCGGAGTGGGTTTTATATTATCAAGCATCTGTATTAACATAGGTAAAAGAGTGGATAACTCTTAGAAATAAAAGACTGTTATATCTGGAGGGGCATGATTTACAATTGGGGTAGCACACTGTTTATGGTACGGGAAAAATAAAGTTCATAAATATTTCCAAAATCATTATATAAGAAATGCATTATTAACAACATGGAAAAAATAAAATCTAAAATATATTTGAAAATTCCAGTGTGGTTGTCAACAATGGAAGCATTTGTACACCCAAGTTTAGTGAACTTTGAAAAAATCTGGACATATAGAGATATTCTAAACAGAGTTTCCCTTCAATCTAAAATCTAAACAAGAAATGGAAAATCAGGGTATCAATCTATCATGGTGGGCACATTTACAAATGCAAACTAGATATGATAAAGATGTTAAACTGTATGGATTTTACAAGGAACAAACTGTCTTTGATAAGACATTATTAACTTCTGATGAGAAACTAATTAAGAAAATGTATAATTTTCTATTAACTTTGAAAATGGAAAGCGAATAAGTTAAAGAAACAATGATAAGATGGGTGAAAAATTTTGGCTATAATATAGAATTAGAAAAATGGCAAAATTTATGGGAAAGAAATTACAAACTAACAATGTCAACTTCCTACAAAGAAAATTTATATAAAATGTTCTCTGAGATTCTGGAGATAATATAAAAGGAGATGCTATTGCACTCATGGACAGGATTTATCCTACTAATCTCACTGGTAGAGCATCAAGCAAGTAGAGATAATAACAACACAAAAGGTAGTTATGACACCCAAAAGATTGGCCTTATCGGTGAGTGCACTATTTATTGCTGTGAAAAAATATTATTTTGCCTATGTATTTTTATCTCCAGATATCTAATATTGATCTGTCTTTGTACTTTTTAAAATCATTTTTAATCATTTTTTCATGCTCAAGTTATAGTTATTATAATCTTTCTTCATACACGAAAATCCTCCAATCTATTTGATACCAAAAATGAAAACAATTGGTTATTGCAAAGAGACTGATTTTTTTCTATATAACTATACTTATCTCAGACCCTTTTGATAATCTGAAAGATGAGCTGTACTTGATTCTCTTTTTGTCTCTTAATCATTTGATTTATATCCCATCTTTCATTCAGAGGTCCAAGGTGGTTTCTCTAGTGTTCCCACTCCTAATTTTCCCACAACATTTCAGTTAATCCTGAGCTGTGGTGCCCCTCAATTTTCAAATTAATTACTGCTTCCCACCAACTGTTTAAATATTTGAGTTATAAACTCCAATATCAAAATAACGCAAGTTACTAAGGATGGATATTTTTTGCACAACAGATGACATTTTATCCTTACTTATATCTGATACATCCATGGATTCTTTTACAGGTTGTTCTGTTGGTACTGGTGCTTGTAGTGGGGACTTTAGCCCATGGAGGAAACATTAATAAAATCAATAAGAAATGGAGAGGAAGAATGACTGACAACTGCCCAACTCAGCCAAGAATCCAAGAAGATAATGAATTCTCAGAGACAGTAAAGGTACGCATACCTCTTGCCCATGCAGAACCAATGAACAGGATGCCTCATGTTAAAAACAAATCTCTTTCTCCATGGGATTACAGGTAGTGTTCACCCTTTTACTGTTAAACTATCTTAGCTATAATACATTATGGAAGTGACAATTTCCATTTGATACACTAGCTGCTATTACAACAAATTGATGACACTCACCATTTTCTGTCATTAATTAGAAAAAAAATGAAAATAGGTCACTCTGTCATTCTGTCCCCTTCTTGAAAATTATGGTTATTTAGCTTACAGACAAATATTTACTACATAGAAAGGGTAGAGAAAAAAAATTATTCTTATGTATGCTAGTATCTCAAATTATTCTTCCAAGAAGAAAATTAGTGAGAGTC
Organism: Crotalus tigris; assembly: GCF_016545835.1. Lineage (NCBI taxonomy): Eukaryota > Metazoa > Chordata > Lepidosauria > Squamata > Viperidae > Crotalus > Crotalus tigris. The sequence goes on from NW_024096660.1 coordinate 803,106, forward strand.
CATTTCTGTTACCACTTAAATATTTATTCTCACTCATCACTAATTTTTTTTGTAAAAGTTTTTTATTAGTTTTCCCCATCTTTATTCTTTTCTCTAGCCATTAATAAAATAAGTCCCAAGTTTGATAATATTCAGTTTCTTGATTTTCTTTCAGTCTCATAGTCAGTCTGTCCATCTCTGCGCATTTAGTATTTTTTTATTATTTCTTCATCTGATGGTATTTCTTCATTTTTGCGAAATATAATTCTTGCCGCTATTGTGACATGCAAAATCAAATATAAGTTTTGTTTGTTAGTCTTTTCTGGCATTATACCTAATATAAAAAGTTCAGGTTTAAAATCTACATGTTCTCCCAACATCTTTTCTAGCCAGATATATATCTTTCCCCAATAACTCTTTCCTTTTCACATGTCCACCAAACATGATAATATGTGCCTGACTTATGTTGACATTTCCAACTTGGGAATAAAAGGTGGCCACATGGAGGATTATCTGGTACAGCTGTAAATTGAGAATGAGGAGGGGGCTTGAACTTACAATTTAGGTCTGGAATGAAAGCCTCCTATTATGTCTTTCCGATGTTTGCATGATATTGATTCAGATGTCAATAGAAATATATTTAGAATAACTTCATTTTCCTGTTACAACATATTATTATGCTACTGTAGTTGTTAGATTTCTACACTTTCAAGGGAGTTATAGTTCTGCCACTATAACTCCACTTTCAAGGGAGTTATAGTTCTGCCACTATGGTTTGTAAACATTTCAGGCTTCATTTTTCTGAATGTTAATAGAATATATAATAATTGAATAGATTTTACTAATCAGTACATTGTAACTAAATAAGATTAGTGGCTTGTTTACAATAATAGATTAGGCTTACTTCCGGTGGATTTTGCGCGCGCGATGGCGGCTACTTTGTAGCCGTCTCTCCTGGGTAAGTGTAAGAACCGCTATAAACAGCAGACATCAGCTGTTCAGCGGTTCAAAATCCCCCTCCCGGGCAAAGGGGGGGGGCAGAGAGTGTCTGAATAGTGGTAGAGCCTCTTTTGCACCCCCCAAGTCCTTTTTTTGGGGGGTGAAAGGAGTGCTCCCACGGAGTTCAGACTTGTCTCCGCTTCCCAGCTGTTTTTGTCCTCAGGGACAAAACGAGCCGTTGCAAACACCTCCGTGCTTAAAGAGAACTGGTGAGTTTTTTTTTATAAACGGACAGAGCTGAGTAGAGGATTTAGTTTTTGCTTTCTTTGATTTATTTGGATTTTAAGTTTTAAGACTTGCTTCTATTTTTATTCTCTCTTTTTATTTTTTTTTTTCTTTGTTGAAAGGGAAAGTAAAATGGCGATCGGCAAATCTCTCGGTGTTTTTTTTTTTTTTTTGAAGTCAGAATGCTGACCGGCAGGCTTTTTGGTGTTTCTTTTTCTTTCCTTTCCCTTTCCCTTTTTATTTTCTTATGATTGGAATGGTTGTTTTTGGTATCTCTAAGTATTTTTTTTTTGGAACGGACTTTTTCTATTTAATTATTATTATTTTTTTTTTCTTTTTCTTCTCCCTTCTTTTTATTGTAATGACTCTTTTTTGAAGGACTTTTTTCTGTTTAATTTTTTGCAATTTTTAAGAAGGAGTAAAGCTTTTTTTAATTCTTTTTCTCTTCCTTTTTTTTTTCTTTTCCCTTTTTTCTTTTTATTATAATGACCTTCTTTGGAGGGAGTTATGATTTTTGAAGGAATTTTTATAATTTTTTAAGAAGGGCTAAAGGTTTTTCTTTAAGATGGCTCCAAAGCGTCCAGGGATTTCTACAGCTTCTAAATCAACAGTTTCACCCTCTTCTGGGGGTCAGCTAATAACTATGAAGGATTTGCAAAACATGATGGGAGATGTTATAATTCAAATTAGGGCAGAAATGAAAAAGATTTTAGAGGAAAATAATAAGATCTTGAGACAAGATTTTGTTTTGGCTTTAGAAGGAGTTGCTTCTGTTCTTGAAAAGGTGAACTCCCATGTGGAAGAGGTAGCTGAAAAAGTGGACATAATGGAGGGGAAAATTGAAAGTATGGAAAAAGAAATGGAAAATGAGATTCTTATGCTTCAATATGGACAAATGGAATATGCCTTAAGAATCAGAGGCCTGGAAGAGTCTTTGCAAGAAGATTTGAAAGAAATGGTTGCAAAGGACTTTGCATTGATTTTGAATAAAGAAAAAGAGGGAATACTTAGTGAAATTGAAAAATTATTTAGGGTTAACTCTGTGGTGGCAGCACAGAAGAATCTGCCAAGAGATGTGGTAATTTACTTTGGTAAAAGATCCTTACGCAATCAAATTGTGCAAGCCTATTATAAGAAGAGATTTCAAATTGCTTCACAAGATGTCATAATTTTTAAGGAGATCCCATCTAAAATTTTAAGAAGAAGAAAGGAGTTTGCTTTTCTAGTAAATGAACTTAAAAAGAGAAAAATTCTATTCAGATGGGATATTCCGACTGGAATGGTGGTGAACTACCTGGGGACATGTCATAGACTTAATACTGTTTCTCAAGCAAAAGATTTTTATACTTCGGTCCTGGGGGTATGTGCATCGCCATCTATTAGGTCTCAACAAGTCCAGATTGAGGAGCAGAAGACAACTTGTGTAGCACATAACTCCAAAGAAAAGCAGCAACAGAAGAAGGTTAAGGAAGTTTCATATTCAGCGGTCTCTGAATCTCTGGGAGATGTTGGACCTACAAAGTCTTTGGAGCAATCTTCAAGGGTGGCTCTGGGAGAAGTTAGACCTACAAAGTCTTTGGAGCAATCTTCAAGGGTGGAATTGCTGCCTGAAATCGAAATTGGGAAATTTCAGCTTGAGGGGCACCAACAAGAGAGGAACGGGCAGAGGATAACTTGTACAACTTACAACTGTGAAGATCAACACAAGGAGGAATTCACTGAGGAAGTTTTACAGGTATCGGTCCCTGAGACTTGTGCAACATATAAATGTAAAGAAAAAGTAACATATAAATGTAAAGAGAAAGACCAACAGAAGAAGGAGGTTGAGGAAGTTTCACAGGTACTGATTCCTGAGCTGGTGGGTCAACCAGGACTTACAAACTCTTTGGAGCGATCTTCAAGGGCAGAATTCCACGCATTTTTTTCGATGCTTGCGGGCAAGAGAGACCAATATGGATTGTGCTTATAGTAGATGCAACTGGCTATTAGACAGAAGATTATGGATATTGAATGAAAATTTTAGATAAGAAGTTTGTGTTTATAGTGGGTGCAACTGGTTATTGGACAGAAAATTATGGACATTGAATGAGAACTTTAGACAAGAAGTTTACTATTGAGATTGTGGGAGAAGTAAAACTTATATCGTTTTTGGAAAATGTCTTATGTAATGTCTAAATATGTGTTTTGGGATAATAATATATTTCAGTTTTAAGTTTTAAACCTTTAATGATAATATTGTTTAAACCTGTGTTTTGAAGGGATTATAATTTGTTTATTTCAGTGAGGGGATTCTAATAAATTTGTGTTTCGAAGGGAGTATAATTTGTTTAAGTTTCAAGTAATGCTTAAATTTGGTTTTTAAATATTATTATTAATATTTCTAAGAGAAAATAATTTGCTTAATTAAATGTCTAGATTTGTTTAGGAAAGAAAGTAATGCTTAAATCTGTGTTTTTGGAGAAAGTTTATATAGAATGATGATTGTATTTAGATTTGTTTAGGATTTAAAAGTGTTTCAAGCTTTTAAATATTATTATTAATATTTTTAAGAGAAAATAATTTGTTTAACTAAATGTGTCTAGATTTGTTTAGGATTTTTAAGTTTTTTTTTTTTTTTTGGATAGGTGAGAAGATTATGAAGATTGAAGGAAATATGTATTTACTTTAAGTTTTCTAAGAGTATTTAGTTTTAATGGTACAACAAAGGTTTATATGTTTATTTTTTTGTATTAGGATAAAGAAAGAGGGAGAAATTAGATTTTACATTATAGCTATAGATATTCAAAGAAAGTAATGTTTAAATTTGCGTTTTTGGAGGGAGTTTATATAGAATGATGATTGTATTTAAATTTGTTTAGGTTTTAAAAGTGTTTTAAGTTTTTTTCTCAATTAAGCCTGTACTCAGCTCTGGGAAGTCTAGGGGAGGGTTTGGGAGGTTGGGGAAGAGGGGGGTGAGGTAGGGTTGGGGGGGGTATGGGAAGGGGATTTGTTTTTGTAAAAATTTAAAAATTTTCAATAAAAAAAAAAAAAGAAAAAAGAAAAAAAAATAAAAAAGTAAAAAAAAAAAAACAAAAAGAAATAAAAAAAAAATAGAAAAGAAAAAATAATAGATTAGGCTTGCCCCACCCCTTGCATCTGGGAAAATATCATAGAGTTCAGCTGATCTTAAAATTAAAGTGCATATAAAATGCCTAGCCATAAAGGGAAAGTGTCAAATATAAAGCCAAACATTATTCAGTCATGAGTGCTCTTTTGAAGATCATTCATATGCTATTTTTTATCTCTAATAAATCCTTAAGGATTCACACTGTTTTTTGTAGACTGAACTGTCAGTGATTTTCAGAAACCAGCCTTGCAAAAAGTATGCACAAATCCAGCTATCAGGTTAACAAAAGAATCTCTGCTTTAACTCTCCGGCTTCAAGTTTCATATTGCAATTTTTTTCCAAACATGTCTTTAAACTTTTTTTCCGATCCGATCTGCAAATCACAGGAGTCAATCTCAACTAAAGTAAACAGTGCTCTTTGTTAAAGTTCCCATCTCTATCCCTTGAGGAAAAAAATATGATTTTATGCATTAGATTAATGCTTGTTTAAATCCAAATTAGTGGCAGACATGTTTTTCAGAGGCTATTTGAGGTGACCTAAGATCACATTGTGAAGATGAGAGTTTTAAGATTCCAAAACTAAGTTTAGGAGCTTGGCTTTAACTCTGAAGTGGAGCCAACCCAAGTTTCTCAACTTTCAGCTTCAAAGACAAATGCACAAGGAGATAAACATCTTATTAAACACATTACAAAAGTTACAAATGCTTACTCAGCAATTTTGTGAGTTAATTGAAAGATAGGGGCAATCCATTGTTAGAAAGGAAACTTAATGAATGGGTGAAATTGTCAGAACAAATATTGAACATTGTGAATGAGTCAAGTGTAAAAAAAAAAAGGAAAAATGAAGTAAGAAAAACACTGTTAAAAGGAGTAATGCTCTTTAAGCATTTGAGTCTACTTGACTGGAGTCCCTCTTTTGGTTGTTTTAATTGCTTGTTAGATTATCTCATATATTGGTGTATGAGATTAATGATGTATGATTACTTTTTTGTTAATGTTTTTATTACTATTTTATGCTATCCAAGGTCATTGTTTCAGCTGAGCAACCTTATAAATGCTTCAAATAAACAAACAAGGGTTGCATTGTCTAAAGGCAGAACCCTTGGATTTACAATGATTCTTCCATTGTTTTGCCTTCACACATTAAATATTTACCTCATGTCATAGACTTTCGTGACTTTCTTCCTATAATGTTGGAGCTTTATTCTTCAAAATATTTCAGGAAACCATGTCAGGTTTTTAATATTAGTACAGCACTTTCAAAATAAACAAATTGTGGGGTCATACCACATACATAGTAATAAGTTTAATCTTTATTAAGGTCACAGAGCAGCAGATTGCACAGTCTGCTTCTTCAAAGAATAATTAAAAAAAAGAACATAAGAAACCAAGGCATTGGAAGAGAAAACATAAACATTACTTGGAAAAACAATACAATGCCTAAAATATGGAGTGCTTCTAAAACAGGGGTTCTCAACCTTGGCAACTTTAAGACTTGTGGACTTCAACTCCCAGAATTCAACTTCCAGAATTCCTCAGCCAGCTTTGCTGGCTGAGGAATTCTGGGAGTTGAAGTCCACAAGTCTTAAAGTTGCCAAGGTTGAGAACCCCTGTTCTAAAACATTAATAAGTGTGCTTATATTAAGTTAGTACAATGAGTATAGGATTTTTTTTCTTCCATTCAATTGCATTTGATTCTCAGAGATTGCCTGGACAAGTCTCTGCATTTTTCTTTGTAAAGTTTTTCAGAAGTGGGTTTGTCATTGCTTCTTTCTTTCTTTCTGAGAGAAAGTAACTGGTTACCCAGCTGGCTTCGTGTCTAAGATGGGACTAGAACTCATGGTCTCCCAGTTTCTTGCCTGATGCCTTATCCACCATTCCAAACTGGCCCTTTATGTACAGCAATGCAGCCTAAGTAATATAAACAAAGTGACAAATTAATTAGTAAAATTACCTTGAGTTCTACTCGTGAGATATTGAGCTATTAAGTGGGTATATATTTACACTAGTTTCTATAAATGTAACTTCTTTAACAGAGACGATTTCACAGCTTCCTAAAAAGGGGGAGTGAGGGCAGGCAAATCATTCACATGCCCCACGAGGGCATCTGCTTTCTCTCCCTACAGATCCAATCCTGCAGCTCCTGCACACAATAGAGCGAAACGATCCCCCAAGCTGCACCTCATGGAAGGAATCCAACCGGCACAAGACTGAGCACGAAGCCCTAAGAACCTCGCGCCGAACAGCTGATAGGCACGCTAGATCTACGTGCCAAACAGCTGACAAGCACGACTTTTGAAAATGGTCGAGACTGACTGCTTTATGCCTTTAAGAGCTTCTTAAGCACACTATGTGCACATGCCTCACTGCAACCGTTGTTTAACTGTTATGTAAATTTATGCACATACTCCCCCCTTCTCATTTAGCTCTTTGCTCTGATGATGTTAACAGGTTGTTAACGAAAGCTCAGCAATTAATAAAAAAAGCCTTTTACCTTACATCCCAGAGCTCTTTATTTTTATCTGATTAACTTTAAATGTCCATACCTGGGATTCCAATATTCAAAATTATCAAAGACACAAGGTAACTGTATATAAATAAAATAGTATATTGGTTAATGACAAATAAACAGCAGAATTAAATCCTTGGTTCAATAAAAGAGACTGAGATGAACAAAATGAAATTATACATTAATTAAAAAAAATAATTTCCTATATAGGACAATGGTAATTGAAATAAATTTTACTGCTTTCCTGGAGTTGGGTTCTGGTCTGACAGCAAGGAACAAAAAGGAGGACAAAGGGGACTTCTATTGACAGATGGAAGTTACTATAAAGAGCATCAAAGGAAAACATAAATAGGGTCTCAGGTTCCTCCACAGCAAAATTACAACTTCATTCTGCAAAAAGAATATTATTATATCTTTCCTCCAATATTGCACAGAACAAGATATTAAGACAGACTACAGAAGAAACTCTACCATGTAAAGGGAAAGTGATTTTGAGTAAACAATTTATTGGTGTGAAAAGTCTCTTATTATAAACTGCAATTTTGGGTGCCTAGTATACACTGTTCCATCTGAAGAGCTATATAAAACACCTATTGCTGGATTGAAGCTCTCACTTTTAGAAGCCCATCTAATCATAATTACTTTGGGTTTGTTTAGTGAAAACCCATCTAATTGGTGTTTGTTCAATAAAATACACCAAAACAAACTGTAGTTTAGTTAATAGGAATGAAACCAATACTTTCTGAAGTATATTTTTGTATATTTGTATGTAAATATGTTTATATTATTGATTTTGTATTTATATTCGGTCTTAAAGCTAATCGACTTTGGGATAATTTTAGCAATACAAATTCTTACAAATAAAGAAATGGAGATTTAATTAGAGAAATGGATACTGGATGTAGCTGCTAATTGAGGTTCCATCATCTTACCTAGTATGAAATAACTTCCTAGCTGATTAGTGGAAGGCATAAGATAAAACATTTATCATTAGAAATTGATGCAATAGATTGGATAGCATTTAAAAACTTTTATAGTGGAATATGGGAACGATATCTTTCAATAGTATAAATACTTATATTGTGGAAAATTGCATTGTTCCATGTGGTTTTATGCTTTTAAGATTACTCTTGGATTTTTTAATAGAAAAAAATCCCTGTTGGATTAGGCCAAATAGAGCTCTCAGGAGTGGTATATAATGCCCACAATGGCCAATGAGATGCTCTTAGGAAACAGGTCATGAAATTAAAATGTTGCTGGTCACACATTCAGTAGCTATAAGTGATTTGTTTTAATTCTTGTAATCACAAATATTTATGGAGCATTGTTATTCTAACATCAGAATTAATTCAGTGAATAGGCAATAATTTCTAGCACAACATAAAAGCCAGGTAAGGATTTTAAACTATAAATGTTGTGCAGGTTTTGAGATTTTGCTTGATAAAAATACAGGAAACCAGAAGTTGCCTTTAAGCTTTATGTTTTTATTCAGCTGAACAAAGATGGGCTCCTCTGGAAGAGAGAATCCCCAAATGACAAGAAATCCTTGTATTTATTATTTCAATTACATAAGCAATCCACCCAGCAAAACTGACACACATAAGATAAAGATTTCACCCAGTAAGTCTGGCACACTGTAGATAAGAAGGGAGAAAGCAGAAGTAGCCAAAAATGTTCCCTTTTGGGTGTTTCCCTAAAGACATCATACGTTCCCGGGTGGGTTAGGACATTTGGTGTTTTCCTTGCTGTCCTTTCATGACCCTGCATCCATAACTCTGCAAGTGCCCAAAGACAGCCGGGCCATCTGCACATCTGCACATATTCACAATTGATACTTCCTATGCTGTCTCCTAATTCCGGGTCAATATAAACAGATGAATGGAAAAATTTAGAAGAGGCAGACAAATGGGCAGAAGTGAGAGGTCAAAAAGAATAGAGAAATTGAGTCAATTGAAAAATTAAAGAACGCTAACAGAAAGCTTCTGCTAAAAAGGAGATAACTACACTAAGATTCTCAAGAGAATTTGTGGTTTGTAAATTAAAGAATTTGTGGAAAGTTACAAATGACTTATGATATAAAAAAACTGCATGAGGATTTTGCAGGCTCTCCATATAAACAATATTAATATGAAAATATAATATTTGTAATGATTTTTCTGTTGTATGTAAACGTATCTTTTGTGATCCTAACTACATAATATAACATGTTGGAAATTTATTTTGTCATTTAATATTTGCACGTTTCTTCTCTCTTAAAATGCAAATGCATTCATGTATATAACTTCAAGTGCAGGCATACAAGAATGGAATCAATAACTCTGCTTAGCTTTTCCAGAGGAAAAACATGTTGTGTTTTATCAATGCAGGTATTGTACCAGGTTACTCTTATTTCCTGAAAAAGATCTCCTAGTTGTTTCCTGTGCAGTTGACTTTTCAACAGCATTCATTAAATTGCTGAGCTAAAGTTGTTCTGCAATAAAATATCAACATGAAAACAATGAATTTCTCCAGCTGCAGACAGAAGAAAGTAATTTAAAACAACCACAGTGAAGGAGCATAAATGCTAATTCATTTACTTGTAAATGCACAGATCATTGAATGAACTTGAAAATTGTAATTGAATAGGGATCCTGAAAAACAATCCCTGAGGAATTTGTTGATAATTTTTGGAGAAACTAAATCTTTTTTTTAAAGAGATGTTCATAAAACTTAATAATAATAACCTCATGGGTGCCTGTTGTTGGACAATGTTACTTCCAACCAGTCTAACCTGTCCTAGAAAAAGTGACAAGTCACAAATATTTAACAGAATAACAGAATTGGAAGGAACCTTGGAGGTCTTCTAGTTCAACTCTCTGCTCAAGCAGGAGATGCTATACCAGTGATAGCGAACCTTTTAGAGGCTAAGTGCCCAAAAACCGGCTCACCCCCATCCTGTTCCTGCTCCACCTCTGCTCCACTCACTCACACATCCCAGCCCACCCGCCCACAGGGCCACCCACCGCAGATCGCCCAGATGGCCCAGCAGCACCGTGGCAGCCATGCCTTCCACCTATGCCCTGCAGCATCAACTGTGCGTGATGGGGTGCGAGGGTGGAGTCTTGTCCCTGCTGCCCAGCTGCCATGTCCTTGGCTGTGCTGCTCCATGTGGGCCGCCCTCGGGGGTGACTCTCCTCTGGGGGGGACTGGTGATGAGGGGGTCACGGGGGGAGGTGGGGCTGGGGCGACAGCGCACGTGCCCAGAGAGAGGGCACTGAGTGCCACTGTTCGCACCACTGTGCTATACCATTTCAGACAAATGGCTGTTCAATCTTTTCTGGACTGGGAGCACCTACAGCTTTTGAAAGCAAGCTGTTCCACTGATTAATTGCTCTCACTATTAGGAAATTTTTCCTTAGTTCTAGTTGCTTCTCTCCTTGATTAGTTTCCATCCATTGTGTCTTGTCCTGCCTTCTGGTGCTATCCATTGTGCTATCCACCAGCAAACCATTCTAGTTTAGACTATGCATTCTGCACAAATGTAATTATTCCAGGACTCGTGGCTTTTGCTAGGTTGGATACATTAATCTGAAGTACTTAACTTAATCAGTGGCAGAATACTTACTAACTGCAATCAGACTGAAACAGTGATTGTGAATTTTGTTGCCCACCTACTTTAATTTCTTATTGTTCCTTAAAGGCTTCATTTTGTTTCTGAAGTGTTTAAACATTACAAAGAAGAAAATAATCATGACCAAATATTTATTTTTTTGTATTTTAAAGAAACCATTCAAAGGCTATTTGAGACATTAGCAAACTAAAGACAGAGTAAGGAGCCATTAGGCTTAAAAAACAATAACTTTTCCTTCAAGAGATGAATGAATAGTCTGATAAATAAAGCAGACCAAGTTTAACTCTTTTGTAGTATAGAAGCTTGATAGATACAAAAAGGAACAACTTTATCACATGTTCTGGAAGGTTTTTCTGCTATAAAAGGTCAACAAAGTGGTTTCATATGTAAGGTGACCAACTCTCCTCCTTTAGGGAGGACAGTCCTCCTTTTGTGAGTTCTGTCCTCCCTCGAAAAGTGTCCTCCTACATGTCCTCCTTTTTGATATTTGAAGACTAATCTGCAGGGCTTTTTTTTCCCTCATAGAATGCTCAGAACGGCATTCAGGCACCTTTTTTTTCAACTTTTGCATGAGCTGTGCTACTCCCACTATTGGCTTTTGAAAGCCAATAGGAATTACTGCTGAGCGCGCCAAAACAACCGGCTGGCAAACTTTGCACATGCAAGTTGTCTGTATTATTGTTGCAATGAATAAAATGGTTCTTTTATTTACAATATTTTTTTCAATTTTTTTGTGTCCTCCTTTTCATTGCAAAAAAGTTGGTCACCTTATTCATATGCCTTAATTACTTCCATAAATAAATAGTATATCTCCATGTTCTATTGTAGAGAATAATAAATCAAATCCATCTCTCTCACACACAATAGAATTTCAATAGGTATGTGAAGCAGTGACAAGGAGGAATATTGTTTTTTTTATCTATTTAAATTTATGATAGCTCAACTCCAATAGAGTTTTTATAGATTCTGAAAATTATCACAAAAGAAAAAAAAGAGCAGGTAGAATTAAGACATTATAAAAATACAAAGGGACATTATGTGATATCCAAGATAAATTCACTACTAAGTTACTAATTAACATATTATGTGCCAATGATGTCCCAGATAATTAATAATGTACAAACTAGGCTAAGAATTGTACAATTGTGGCAGAAGAGCTACCTTTTACATTATTTGTGCCTAAGATCTAATGTGAATTTTATTAAAGTATATTAATTTATATTAGCAATATTTATATTTTAATAGTAATCTGTTTAGGAGACTAAATTATGTACTAACCTTTCCCACATCTGTTTTTCCTTCACGGCTTATATTCAACAAGGAAAAGAATGGCATTTATACATATTATATTTCCATTTCTGCTGTTGAGTGTAATTTATTTTCAAGGTTTTTCAGATTCATGAGATACACTGCCCTATTCAGTACAGTTTAAGTGCAAGCAGGAAGTACAAGCTAGTAAAAAACACTTCCCTGAGAGGTACTGTATATTAAATTTCATATATACTGTGGTTTCATTATGAGGACTTCCTCCTGTCATCTCTGCTATGTTGGCTTCCAAAGAAAAACGTCACCTTTGTGGTGAGGTTTCTACATTGTTTTGTTCGCATTACAAAAAAGAAAAAAAAAAGAAGCACTTAGACACAGGTAGAGCCTTGACATCAGGTTTATTTCCTCTCCTGCATTTATCAAAGGGCCAGTGATTATCATGTTGATAATAAGCATTCCATTGGGGGTCTCTGGCATTCTCATTTTGAGAAATCCAATCATGACACATCTGGAAAATATCAAGTTGCGGAAAGCTGGTGAACAGGAGCCTTTCAGATTGGCCTTTGATGTGCCTACAGCTAATTTAGCTGGATGGAATTTTAAATTTTCCATATCTCTGTAGTCGCAGAGTTCCTCAACAATGCTAGGTCCTAAATTCTGAGTGCAGTTTTTGTTCTGTTTTGCAAATTGTGATCCCAACCTACTGCAGTTTGTAAATCAAAAGTTACAGGTAGTCCTCAACTTATGACCAAAGTTACACTGGGCCTGTATGAGAGTACTTACAACCTGATTTCAAAGTTACAATGGTCAGCCTCCCCTCCACCATGGTGGTGTGACTGCAGTGTGAGGGCTCGGCAACTGGGCCGCATTTATGGCCATTTGCAGCATCCTGCAGTCATATGACTGTTTTACAAACATTTTGCTGAAAACCAGCATACCAAACCACTGGTTGGCTTAACCAAACCACTAACTGGCTTAACAACTGTGGCATTCGCTTAATGATTGCCACATTCACTTAACTATTGCCATGTTTGCTTAATGACCACCACAAAAAAAGTCATAAAATTGGATCGGATTTAATTTACAACCCTGATGGATAGGCTCCATTACAATTGTAATTTGAGGAGTACCTGTATTCAGGTATAAACATTATCAACAGAGATACATCAAATGTCTCAGAAGGGGCACTCCCTAATTTCTTGAACTCTACAGGTGAGCAGGGATGGGAGAGAGAAGTACTTTCAGACTTGCAAGACAAATGTAATGTAACCCAACAGTAAAGATAGAACTAGTATTCTATCTAGCAACGTGGTGGAACTAAAGTAACATACAACTGACAATCTTTGCTGGCATGGCGAGTTTCTAGCTGTTTCAGAACTGTTGGTGAGACCGTTAAAAGTCATTGGCGCTGTTTGAAATTGTTCTGCCGGCAGCAAGATCTGACTGCTGGCCTGGTGACAGATTCTATCCCAAATAAGGGCTGTTTCCAAAGGAGGCAGAGGAGGAGAGGTGCTGGGGCTTACAGAGTGAAGGAACTGGATGAGGCTGTTGGCAGACTCAGAGGAAGAGAGAGGGGCTTTTGGAGGAGTTGGTGGCGGTGGCAGTGTGCTCCAGGGGCGAAAAGAAGCAAGGCCCCTTTAAGGAAAAGATGGAAGAGACAGGATCAGAAAAAGGAAAGGAGGCAAGGTTGTCTTGCAGGAATATAAGCTAATTTGAGGGCTAATCCACATGGAGCTCTGTTTCCATCTGTCCTGTTTGCCATCATTCGCTCCCTAGAGATTAAAATGGTCAATCTGAAACCTGAGCTGGCCACGAACAAGGAATGTATATTGGAGGTGGTGACCCTTTGAGAGCTGTATGCAATGAAATTTCATTTTGATGTATGGCAAATTGGTGTACATTCAAAGTGACAATAAAGTTATTACTATTACTACTATTACTATTACTATTCCTGGGGAGTGCATTTCTTGTCTGGATTACGTCTTAAGACTGACAGTAGGAGAAGAGTTGAAAATTAATGTAATGTAATGTAATGTAATGTAATGTAATGTAAGTAGCTTCCCTTCTTCTCTCCTGTAATAAGCCCCGAGGATTATTGCCTGCACTCCCCCCCCCCACCCTCCTCGGACAAACCGTTGTCTTAGGAAAGCTCAAAACATTCTTTTTTTTATTAAAAGTTTTACAAATTACAATATAAATCCACCCATCCCATCCCCCCTCCCCCACTTCCCAGAGCTAATTACAGGGTAACAAATAAACAAACATAATCTAGCTAACATAAACCAACTAAACTATCAATCAAAACCATAATACACTTTAACTCCTTCTCAAAACAAATATTAACAAATTAAGACAAAAATAATAATACAATTAATACTGTTAATAATTATCTAAAATCTATTCAAAAACAAGGTAATACTTTTCAGTTTCATACTTCTTCTGAATATAATCAATCCATCTTCTCCAAACCATAATATATCTTTCTTGTGAATGATCCTTCAAATAGGGGGAGATTTTCGCCATTTCTGCTAAATTAGACACTCAAAACATTCTTAAAGACTCGACTCATCCAGGACGTTCTTTTTTTTTTTTTTTTTTTTAAACTATTACCATCTGGCAGATGATACAGGACAATAAAAACAAAGACAAAGAGGCTGAAAAATAGTTTTTATCCCAGAACTGCAACCATACTAAATACCATGTGAAGATCAAGATCACGTGAAGGGTTAATACCACTTTACAACGCCTTGGTAAGGCCACACCTGGAATACTGCATCCAGTTTTGATCACCACAATGTAAAAAAGATGTTGAGACTCTAGAAAGAGTACAGAGAAAAGCAACAAAGATGATTAGGGGATTGGAGGCTGAAACACATAAAGAACGGTTGCTGGAATTGGGTATGTCTAGTTTAACGAAGAGAAGGACGAGGGGGGCCATGACAGCAGTGTTCCAATATCTCAGGGGCTGCCTGAGGGAGGGAGTCAAGCTATTCTCCAAAGCACCTGAAGGCAGGACAAGAAGCAACAGATGGAAACTAATCAGAGAAGCAACCTAGAACTAAGGAGAAACTTCCTGACAGTTAGAACAATTAACCAGTGGAACAACCTGCCTCCAGAAGCGGTGAATGCGCCAACACTGGAAGTTTTTAAGAAGAAACTGGACAGCCATTTGTCAGAAATGGTATAGGGTTTCCTGCCTGAGCAGGGGGTTGGACTAGATGACCTCCAAGGTCCCTTCCAACTTTATTATTATTATTATGGATCATCGCACAGTCAGCCAGATGTTCAGACTGGATTTGGCATTTTGTCTATCTATCGAGTCCTTACCCAGGACCTGGGATAGGCAGATGTAGATGTTTGATGGTATTACAGGTATCGTCGCAGGATGGAAGCAGTTCCTAATAAGGCCGCCTTTTGCAATTGACTAATAGCAAATTTGTCAATGCCAATGGTGTTTAAGTGGTGCTCCAGTTGTTTGGGGATTGCACCCAAGGAGCCTATGACTATTGGTACTACCCTTGCTTGCTTTTGCCACAGTCTTTCTATTTCTATTTGTAGGTCTTTGTATTTTGTTATCTTCTCCAGTTCTTTCTCGTCTATTCTGCTGTCTCCAGGCACTGCCCCGTCCACTATCCAGACTTTTTTGTCTTTCTTATCGACAATTGTTAAGTCTGGGGTGTTATGTTGCAGGTGCTTGTCTGTTTGAATTCTGAAGTCCCAGAGCAGTTTAATTTTATCATTTTCTATAACAGTGGTTCTCAACCTATGGGTCGATCGACCATTTTTCGGGGGTCGCCAAAGGCGGCGATCTGCCATTTTCCGCGGCGCCGTGCACGCGCGCCGCGCATAGGGGGCGGTGCCGTGCATGCGCGCCACGCATGGGGCGGCGCCGTGCGTGCGCGCCGCGCGTGGGGGGACCGCGCATGCGCATCGCGCATGAGGGCGCCGCCGCGCATATGCGTCGCACATGGGGGCGTCGCGCATGGGGCCGCCGCCGTGCATGTGCAGAACGTTTGTGTGACGGGGGTCGCCGTCACACAAATGTTGAGAAGCACTGTTCTATAACTTTCTCTATTTTATGATCCCACCAGTTTTTGCTTACAGGCAAATGATATTTTTTGCAGATCTTCCAATGCACCATTGTTGCTACTTTGTCATGCCGCTGCTTGTTGTTGTTATTATTATTATTACAGAAATTGTGCAGCTACGTGGGCAATTTCTACACATAGTATAGTTGTACATTTCTGCAAGAAAGGGGGGGGGGAAGCAGATTAAAACTCAGCCAAGAAAAATTATGAGTTGTAATATTCATTTCAGTTTGGAAGCAAACCTAAAGCATCAATGAGGTTTTTATTCACATTTTTGCTCACATTGGCTCTTCTCAAAAATTGCAAGCATATAAATAACATTTGCAAATGAAACTCTGACTACAGACTTGCAGAACAACAGAGGATTTTTCATGGCATATTGGTCATGTTTCCAAGGCAAACAAACAAAAGACAGCAATTTCTTCTGTCTACATGGCACAAAAATATTTGCCCGCCAAGTCAAAATTTATTACTATTTCTTAAAAATACTTTCCTGATCAGTGGGTCCAAATTTGACTATTAAAACTGTGTTCCTTTTATTTGTATAAATTGTTGTTGAAGAAACGTACTGCAAGATTCAGGTTACAAAAATGTGTATCTGACTGTTAAATCTGTTTTCTTTTCCTCCAGATTCTCCCCCCCCCAACTCCAATAAACTTTCAAGAACTGATTTCTGCTAGGGCAGTGGTTCTCAACTTTTTTAACGCTGCGACCCCAAAACCGGTCGTAAGTCGAGGACTACCCAACCGGTCATAAGTCAAGGACTACCCAACCGGTTGTAAGTCAAGGACTTTCCCTGCCCAGGAGCGCCACGCATGCGTGGTGCCGCCCCCTGCACCGGCCGAGGCCTAGCTGGCAAGGGGCAGAGACGGCGCAGGCCGACCACCGGCTGGGCCAGCAGCTGGCCCAGCCCAAGGCAGGTAAGGCACCCGCTGGGCCCCACACGCACCAGCAACCCTCCCTACGCCCGCCGCTGCCCCGCTAGCCTTACCTTGGCCACCGCCTGTTCGGGGCGGCGGCAGGCAGGCCCAGGCGCTCCTGGGTGGCCACGGCAAGCGGCAGCAATGGCGCAGGCCGATCACCAGCTGGCCCAGCCCAGGCAGGTAAGGCACCCGCTGGGCCCCACGCGTGCCAGCAACCCTCCCTGCACTCTCCGGCCTCCCACCTCCCACCCCTGGCCCTCTTTTACTTATGTTTAGTAGTTGCTCAGCAGGAAGGGAAGCTTTCCTTGCAGCACCGTTTGCAGACTGGGGCTTTTGGCAGTCTCAGCAGGGCAGAGACAGCCTGCCTGGACAATTCCTATTGGCTTTGAGAAAGCCAATAGAATTAGACTCTATTCAAGAGAGTCTATTCTATTGGCTTTCGAAAGCCAATAGATTCTATTGGCTTTCGAACGCCAATAGAATAGAGTCTCTTGAATAGAATCTATTCTATTGGCTTTCAAAAGCCAATAAGAGGGAGTAGCACAGCTAAAGAAAAGGGGAAAAAATGGCAGACAGCCTTGGTTGGCGACCCCCGTGAAATGGTTGTTCGACCCCAAATGGGGTCGCGACCCACAGGTTGAGAACCGCTGTCCTACGGCAATATGGTTCTCTGAAGTGTAACATAGATCAGGGGTCCCCAACTTCTGTGCTGTGGACTGGCACCAGGCCGCAGCATGCCAGAAACTGGTCCCCGCAAACAAGCAAAGCCTCATCCGCGGGATGCAGGCAGTACATGAAACCATGTCCCCTCTGGTCCGCAGAAAAACCTCTCCATGGAACTGGTCCCTGGTGCCCAAAAGGTTGGGGATCTCTGACATAGATCAAATAGTGATTATTAAAATATGCTGTGAAATTTACTGCCCTTCATGGTTTATGAAGCTATATCCAAAGGTCACTGTAATAATATCCTCATTCCAAACAAATAGACTAATAGCATTGGTGACCATTGTAGTATTTCTGGAACTGTGCATAGTTCACTTAAAAGCAAGATGAAAACACCAGCTGAAATTTCATCCTGAGCCAGTTCACAAGTCTTTCCACTCTTCTCAGCAACCTGATAATTAAATGAGTATATACTGTCGCCCTGCCTATTTAACTTATATGCAGAGCACATCATGAGAAAGGCAGGGCTAGATGAATTAAAAGTTGGAATTAAGATTGCCGGGAGAAATATCAACAACCTAAGATATGCAGATGATACCACTGTAATGGCTGAAAGTGAAGAGGAACTAAAGAACCTCTTGATGTGGGTGAAGGAGAGTGCAAAAATTGGCTTGAAATTCAACATTAAGAAAACCAAAATCATGGCATCTGGCCCTCTCAATTCCTGGCAAATAGATGGGGAAGAAATGGAGGTAGTGACAGATTTTATTTTCGTGGGCTCCCAGATCACCTCAGATGGGGACTGCAGCCAAGAAATTAAAAGACACTTGCTCCTGGGGAGGAAAGCTATGGCAAATCTAGACAGCATACTAAAAAGCAGAGACATTACCCTGCCAACAAAAGTGTGTATAGTCAAGGCCATGGTTTTCCCATTTGCAATGTATGGATGTGAAAGTTGGACTGTAAGAAAAGCTGAGCGCCAAAGAATTGAGGCCTTTGAACTATGGTGCTGGAGAAGACTCCTGCGAGTCCCTTGGACTGCAAGGCATTCAAACCGCTCAGTCCTAGAAGAGATCAACCCCAACTGCTCTTTAGAAGGCCAGATCCTGAAGTTGAAACTCAAGTACTTTGGCCACCTAATGAGAAGGAAGGACTCACTGGAGAAGGGCCTAATGCTGGGAAAGATTGAGGGCAATAGAAGAAGGGGATGACAGAGAATGAGGTGGCTGGATAGAGTCACTGAAGTAGTAAACGTGAACTTAAATGGACTCCAGAAGATGGTAAAGGATAGGAAGATCTGGAGGAACGTTATCCATGGGGTTGCGATGGGTCGGACATGATTTTGCAATTAACAACAACAACAACAGCTAGTGCTTGCTTAACAACCGGTCACTTAGTGACAGTTCGCAGTTACAACGAATCTCTCAAAGCTACTTATGACCCAGTTTTGGAGTTCTGATGGCTACACCACCACCCTCCCTGCAAGTCCCATGACCACATCTTGGGTGCCTGGCAACCAGCTTACCTTTATGGCAAGTTGCAGCATTCCACAGTCATGGGACCACAATTTAGAAGAGTTTCTGCCAGTCTCCAACCTTTTCAGCTGGTTTCCAGCAAAAAATACCCATAGGAATACATTGATTCACTTAAAGATTGTGATGTTTGCATAAACACTGCCACAAAAAAATGTAAAATCAGGTCTGGTCATGTGAGTGCCTCAACTTACTATCATCATGACGTATGATGGAAATTCTGGACTCTATGATGGTTGTAAGTCAAGAACTACCTGTAGCTAAGTGGGTACAAAGCTAGTAACCATACTGAAATTTATGCAATTACCATGTAACACATAGTCATGAAACCTGCAGTAAAACAAATAGACACTAAAGGTGATAAAGATGGTAAATTGTTTAATATGTATTAAACAAGCCACAATTACCTGGCATCATATGCTAACTCATAGAACATATTGGGCAGACTTCCGGTTTTGCGTGGTACCAACCGGTTGTGGGCTTGCAGATTCTCTGCAGCCCTGTGGCTAATTTCGCCCTGCCATGGGACCCTAAATGGGTTTAAGTCACCCAGGAGAGGTGACGAAGAAAGCTATTCTGGAATGGTGATGGCCATTCTTTCGACTTGGGGAAAGCCTTCTAACTCAACAGGAGAAAGGCTGGCTGTATTGCATCAATCAGCCTAAGCTACTTGCAACCGAAGTCCAAAAGCACTAACCAGCATAACTGTGAACAGCGTACTTGAAATTGGGTGAGGAATTTGATCTTCTCTTTTCTATTTTACATTTATTTTCCTGGAAAAGATCCCCAAGAAGCAAAATACCTCTGAAAGGGAAGGAGGGGATTTCCGTCTCATCCTTGTACTAATGGAAGCAGTGAATTAATATTTTTATGGAGGATCAAAATATATCGAAGTGAAATAAATATAAAACCTGAAATTTAAAACTTAAATCTGGATAAATCTAAAATTGTTTTAATGGTTAAGACTCTCATTTCAAAGATAATTGTTCATTTTTGGAAATTGAAAAACAAATAGTTGCTGACACCTAGTGGCAGATGAAGACTATGACAGCTATGACTTTAATATAAGACTTGGCAAAATCTGGCAAAAGCTAATCTGTGTCTGTGACCTTCAAAGCTTTAGCAACAAAGAACAGCTGTGACAAAAAAAGACAATAATCTGGGCTGTAGACAAAGAGAGAATTATACATTTCAGAAAAAAATCTTTTTTGAACTATTTGGATTACAAATATCTATCTAATTGGGACTCTAAAACTATTTACAGAGAAAAGATAGGAAGAGGAAAACTCAAATTCTTGGCTATCATGGATCAGAGACATGTAGAAAGAACATATCAAGAAAACATAAATATGTCACAGGAGGAGATATATAGTATACTGCAACTAATTCAAACAACGATGACTTTACACCACAAAAAAATCCAAAACAACTTTGAAAATATAAATCAATCTATTTCCAAGTTAACTCTACAACAACAAAAATTCCCAGAAAACAACAACAGAGAAGGAGCAGATAAAACAGATAAATGGATATAGAATTGAGAATAGAGACTTAAAGATGGAACTTAACAAAACAAGGAAACATGATTTAATCTTAGTGGGAAAAAAATCACAAGAATTGGAAAAAACAACTTATCCCTTAAGACTACAAAATAAATCTGAGGACAAGAAAACAGATTGGATAAAATGGACTATAGAGATATCAGGAACATTGGAGAGAAAGGAAATGATAAGAGAAGCGGAGAGAAAGAAAAAGAAAAAGATTTTCAACAAATATGGAAAGGCAGAAGTTCCTGATTTACTTTTTATATCTACAGCAACATTTACGAACATACGGAAAAACCTTTTGATTCAGCAAAATACATTGATTAAGAAAGATACTGGGCAAAAGAAAAAGACTAAAGTGGAAACTAAGAAAATGATGGGACTTACCAGAGAGAATACTTTAAAAAGAAACATTTGTTGGAATATGGTTAAAGAAATAGAAAAGTTTTGGAATATATATGTCATTCTAAGAGGGATGAATTCTCTAAATATAATATGGTATGCTTTTCCCCTTTTTTGTTTTCTTTCTTGATATGAGTAATATAAAAAGTTGAAAACTTAGATAAAGGAAATGTTTTAGATATTTAAATCTGATTGAATTTAAGAAAATTATAATGGATAAAAATGTTTTGAATAAGAGTTAAAGGACTAGATGACTAGATATATTAAATGGAATGTTTAAAGATTAAACATATTTTTAATTATGGTTAAAAAGAATAAGAAATTTAGGAAATAAACACATATTAGCTTAGGAGGGATATATATTTTAAGTAGTATGTTATTTTTATGCTTCTTTACTCTTGATTTTTTTTATTTTTTTCTACTGTTTTATCTATTTCTTAAGAAATGTAAAAGTGTGAGATGATTCATATGGAAAAATAGAGTTAAATTCTTAAATGTAATTAATTTTTGAGAAAATCTTAACCAGTAAGAATATCTAGAATTTGGTGGGAGAAACAAAATAAAATAAGGACTGTAACAGGATCTATGATAAGGCAACCAGAATGATTGGATAGAAAAGAAATATTATATTGATGTGATTATTATTTTTAGGACTATTGGGAAAAATTATATATTTAATTGTTATCTATCAAAACAATAAGAATTGTATTAACTCAATGTTTGCAAAAGAGGATATGTTGGGAAAAGAGGAAATCAACTAAAACTATTATGTGGATTATAGAAATCAATTGTTAGTGATTGTTTTACAAATGTAACCCAGACAACACACTGTTCACCAATTATTAAGTGATTTATGTTTTTTAAAAAATCAATAAAATATATTACAAAAAAAGAACATATTGGGCAAACAAATGGTGTAATAGAAAGTAAAATACCTATTTTAACTTCTACTATAGAATAACCCCAAACAATTATCCAGCTTCTAGATAATTTTTATCAATCAATTTTTTATTATGGTCATAGACTAGCAGAAGAAGGGTAGAATAAAAACAATTTTAAAAGCTAAAAAATATAAAATACACAAGTTAAAAACATTTAACTGAGCCATGGTGGCGCAGTGGTTAGAATGCAGTACTGCAGGCTACTTCTGCTGCCTGCTAGCTGCCTGCAGTTCGGCAGTTCGATTCTCAGGTCGGTAAAATGAAGACCCAGATTGTTTGGAGCAATATGTTGATTGTATAAAACCTGAAGAATTTTACCCAATATTTTACTCTGGAATAATGCTGAACTAGTTATCAACATTGTTTGATTGTACTTATTCAAACTGTTGCAAATCCACTGGATTTTCATACTATCTAGCACACAATAGTATCCCTATTGCTCACAAAATAGATCTTATCATGTTGCTGAGATGAAAGTGCATAGCACCACAATATTAGTTTGATTGGTTAATCCAATCCAATCCAATCCGACCAAATCACATTGTGATTTACTATGTATAATGCATGAATCCAGCACACAGTAACAATATCTTCTTGGGAATTTCATTTGTAGACACATTATAAAAAAATGCTAGTAAATTTTTTATCTGGAAATGAAAACATAAAAAATCTTTTGCAGATGGTGTACCATCTTCCAGGTTACTCCTTTTATATCTAAACACAAAAACTGTTCCTGACTTCGAAGAAGCTAGATCATATTCCATGCAGAGAACATTAGACAATTTTTTAAAAAAAAGATATGCCTTTTCCATCTTACATATTTAAATATGCAACTCTAAATATCTCTTAGACCTGCATTCAATTATTCATTATTGTACTTTATATTAATGGTAATAGACCCTGAAGCACTCAGATAAGTATAAGTGTATAAGTATATGCTCCTCTGCTCCTGAAAGATCCTGCTATTTTTATTTTCCAAAAACATTTGAGAAATGTCTTAAGTAATATCAGGAATATAAAATATAGTTCACTTACTGAGCGAGGTTCAAGGATGTTAAATGTCATAGCATTAAAACAATTTCTTCTTAATGCAAGTAGCACCATGTCCCTGGCAACTTCAGTACATTAGATTAAGAAACACAGTTCTCAAATTTCTTTCTTCCCTTTTGAGATTTCCACTTAAATATTACACTACATACATGTATTACACTGAATCAGCATCTGGTCTGATGGTTTTAGCTTAGTGTGTTGAACAAATCTAGTCATTTATTCAATAAACCACAGTTAAGCAAAGCATGTCTTAGCATGGTATGTTGACCCAATCTCTTTCTCTCCCTCTCTGTACATATTGACTTAATTAGCATGGGTGCCATGCAGCGTGGTCTAAATAATATAGCTCTTGTTGATGTCTGGGGCCAGTGGGATTAATTTTTTAAAAAATAATTATACTCCTGGCATTATTTCTTTGAAGCTCTTAAATATGTCAGAACCTAATACACTACAGCTGTTGTAGAATAATGATGCATCTAATGTTTTTATTTTTAAAAATTGTTTCACATACGCTTTAAAATATAAATAACTATGCAGTTTTTCTGTAGCTTTGCATGCATCGCCACAGTCCCATGAAATACTCACTGAACTGGAAAGAAGAGCCAGCTGTTGTTGCTATTTTTAACATGACTGTCTAGCTCTAGCTGATTTCTATTTCTCACCAATCATGGCAGCTTAACCTATGGGACAGTATGAAAACTACTGAAATGGGTGGAAATTGTATTTTTAAAAACAAAGCATTGTCTGCTTCCCAGCAAGCTTTAGGAGAGAACTTATATTGTAACTAATACTATTTTGTACTTGTTAACACCCAATTTGTGTGCATGAAGGCTTTTTTTCTC
This sequence comes from Crotalus tigris, assembly GCF_016545835.1. Taxonomy (NCBI): domain Eukaryota; kingdom Metazoa; phylum Chordata; class Lepidosauria; order Squamata; family Viperidae; genus Crotalus; species Crotalus tigris. Next base: position 826,785 of record NW_024096660.1, read on the forward strand.
TCTCTCTCTACCAATCAATGTAACGGTACAGACACAACTTTAAAGTAAGCCATTTTTCTCTTCCCCTTTTTTTCTAACCAATTTACTTGAATTAGAAAAGATGTGGCTACGTTAATAGTAATTATAATAAAAAAAAACAGCTACATGCGCTACCAGTTCTGAAACATACACTTCTAAGGATTTATCCTCAGTACATTGAATTACAGAACTCATTGAAGTTAACCTTCCTCAGCCAGATTCTCCGGGTCTTAGACCTCCCAGTCAGCATGGTTTTTGGATGGATACTTTGGTTTGTAAAGGCTGGGTTAAGAATGAAGGCAAATTTTAGACTGGAATACTAGATAGTTCTTCTATGTTATTTTAATATGTAGAAATCCATAGTAATCATATATAACAGGTTGGAAATGAAAGAACTATCTACATTACTGAAAGCAGAGTAACTTTTACCCATAATTATAAGGTTGTTGATAATGATGTTGAACAGTACTTTAGTTTGTTCTTTGATCTGAACAAAGTAGAAAGCAATTAAAATTAAGCCTTAACTTTTCCTGATAACCAATACGCTTGGCTACATTTTAACAGACATTTGTCATAAACATAATTTATTTCTCTTCAGTAATAGAAATAAAGCTTGTGAGATTACAGCAAGAAGTAAAGCCAGTGTATACATAGAGAACAGATCTTTGGGAGGGAGTACGCACACAGTATAATTGCTAAGTAAACATTATAATATTCCACTCTTCTCTAAAATGGAACTTCCTTCCCCATCAGACCAGATAGCCCATTTTTTTTATTACTCAGTCAAGTGGACAAAGACTTGACATTTTTTTTCCTCATCCATCTATCCTCTGTGTAGCTGCAATGTTTTCTCAGACAGAATAAGAACCTACTTTCTAATTTAGAATATCGGTAGTACCCTGCATGTATTGTTGGCACTGATCCACATGTCTATGTGGACAATATGGGCTTCCAAATAAAGCACAACTTAAAGAAATGGACTAATGATTATAGTGTTACAATATGTGAAATGGACACTATACCTTTTAAAGTAGTGCTACTGTAGGAATAGCAGCTTTAAGAATAGGTAAAACCTTTGGATGAAACATCCATCATTCTCTCCTACCTCCCTCTGCCTTTTCTGACTACTGATTTCTAACTTATAAATAAAATATGATCAGGAAAATTACTTTTATCAAAGATGGCTAAAGTCACTGATGCATCTGCTTTGCTGAAATGAATAATGAATTCCATGAGAAACAGCTAAGGAATTGCTAAGGCCCAGAATGCAGGTGACCTAATTGCTAACTTACCATTATTGATTAAATTTCCCTGAGCCTTTGGAGAAGATATTTTTAGTTATCAGGTGACCATGTAGGCCTATAATTTATGCTGATTTTTTTTATTTGGTAATTTTATTGATGCTACCTTTGTGAGTCCAATGCCTTTGCTGAAAAAATGTTTTCAATAATAAGAAAAGGACTTCACAGGGGGAAAAAAGGGAAACATTAAGCCCTCAAGAGTGCAGGCTGGGCCAGATTAAGGTTCTACACAAAGGCCAGCAGTGGTGCTTCTCTGTTCTCCTGCTGCTCTTAACTCAGGAGCCTCCAACTCCTGGGCTACGGATTGGTACCAGTCTGTGGCCTGTTAGGAACCAGTGTGCATCGGCTGAGATGAGCTGTAGTTGAGCAAGTGAAACTGAAACCATCCCCCCTCCTGGTCTGTGGAAAATTGTCTTCTACCAAACTGGTCCCTGGTGCCATAAAGTTTGGGGATCGTTGGCTTAACTAACAAGATGGTTAAGACTTAATAGGTACTGAGAACTAATGTTGAGGGTGGCTGTGACTCCCTGGGGGAAAAACCTGTGGTGCCCCCCTTCCCTTGGTGCCCTAAGCACATGCTCATTTTGCTTAATGGTTAATCCAAGGCTCAGTAAAGAAAATGAAATAAAATCAGTGTGGATAGAACAACAGTGCTATGCCTAGTAATTTTTTTTTTAAATTTTATCTGTTTAGTGCCCCTGAGAGTGCTATGTTGATAAGGATGTTGATAAGGCCATACTTTGGAAAATGGAGCATTCTTGGGAGATTTATGAGAGTTGGTAGGTATACCATAATGGCAATTGGTTTCCATAATTTATTTTATATTGTGTTTCTTTAACAACAGTCTGGCATGTTTCTTAGCTAAATCCAGATTAATACCTTATAGCTGAGCAAACAGCATTTTAGGAAAACAAGGAGTGATACAAGCATGGGTGCATAGCCAAATCACTCCTGTGTGATGATTTGGGGGCTGTATCTACTTTTTCCAAACCCAAGTACAGGGAGATTTTATTCTGAAAACAAGGAATTAACCATCCCTTCTCCCCACACATGTGATATTGCAAATTGCTAATGCAAATTCTACTGAGATACCGCCAAAATAGGGGTGAATAAATGAACCATGGTGATTGGGTTGTCTAGGGCGGTGGTTCTCAACCTGTGGGTCATGACCCCATTTGGGGTCGAACGACCATTTCACAGGGGTCGCCAAACAACGCAGTCCGCCATTTTTTCTCCCTTTTCCTTAGCTGTGCTACTCCCTTTTATTCTATTGGCTTTTGAAAGCCAATAGAATAGACTTTCTTGAATATAGTCTAATTCTATTGGCTTTCAAAAGCCAATAGGAATTGTCCAGGCTGTCTCTGCCCCGCTGAGCCCGCCAAAAGTCCCATTCTGCAAACGATGCTGCAAGTTGTCTGCAGCGAAGGCGAGCTGTCTGGGAGTTTCCACCACTCCCTGCTGAGCAACTACTAAAAATGTAAGTAAAAGGGCCAGGGGTGGGAGGCCGGAAGGCGCAGGGAGGGTTGCTGGCGCGCGTGGGGCCCGGCGGGTGCCTTACCTCCCTTGGGATGGGCCAGCTGGTGGCCCAGCCGGCGGTCGCCCTGCGCTGTCGCTGCCCCTTGCCAGCTACGCCTCGGCTGGCGTAGGGGGCAGCACCACGCATGTGCAGCGCTCCCAGGCAGGGAAAGTCCTCGACTTACAACTGGTTGGGTAGTCCTCGACTTATGACCAGTTGGGTAGTCCTCAACGTATGACCGGTTGGGGGTGCGGCATTAAAAAGGTTGAGAACCACTGGTCTAGGGCATTCCTTAGTTATAATTAAGCTATGTTTAATGTGCTATGCACATGTGTTTTAAGTTTGAGATTACCTATGAGGAAATTCATGATCACTGCTTCATGATTTAATAAACTCCGTCTAGCTTAGTTCAGAAAGCACCAGAAATAAAAAGTAGCAGTATCAGAAAGTGATAAAGGTTTAGAATCTCGATATTGCCATTGCTAGCCTCAAATTGCTGTTTCTTACCATCTATAATAAAAGTGGCTGTTGCTGTTCCATAAAAATACTACTGCTATACTATAGAAATGTTATTTGAGAGTATTAATGGTTTTTAGACTTCATTATTTATTTATAATTCCACTAAATAAATAAATAAATAATTATATTGTGGAGAGCAATGTATGATATACTGCCAAAGACAAAGTGCAGAGAAATATTTATTGAAGCAGAACCTACCCTGCAAGTTCTCCCTTCCATCTTCATATTTTAGCTGGAGGGCCACTTTTATCAAATAAGTCATGGAATAGGTTACGAAACTCAGGTGGCTTATGAAGAAAGCTTATGCAGAAAAACTATCACCAATTTAAAAAAAGCACAAAACCATACAGAGCTTTAAAATCTGAACTTCTGAATTTTCTCTCTAGATTTTCTACCTTTTAATCATCTAACAGTATAAAATAATAGTTTAATTTTAAGAATATACATTTTTTAGGCTTTTTTTCTTTACCCATCCATTTATATATGTATGTGTTTATTTATAGAGAATAACAAACAGAAGCCAAAAATTTTAAAAGCAAAATATTTTGATTTTCATCTTGTTCAATTTGTTTTATCTCTTTTACTCTGGAATTAGATCCTGTGATTTTATTTTTATTTTCTTTCTTTATATGGTCGTAAGACTAATCTATAAACTAGCTAATCTACTAACTACTGCTTCAAGAGGCCTCAGCTTGGATGATCATATCTGATATCCTTCCTCTACCAACAAATCATCCTCTAGGAATATTCCATCTATTCTGTTCTGTAATTCCCACATTGACCCAATTCTTTTTAATTTACATTAGTTCAACAAGAGAAGGCAAAAGCCAAAATATTTTGCTTTTAACCTTTCATATTTGTTTCATTAGTCATTCCAAAAAAGCTGTTTTTTCATATTCTTATTTCCTTTTCAGAACCATAGTTCTTTTCAAGTTCTGTATGATACCTTAAGTATTTCTTGTACACTGTGAATATTTAATATATAGATATTTCAAATTTCTATCGATTCTGTAAGACACAGAGATAAAAATTATTGCTAGGTGCTGTGCATTGTTTTGTGAATTATCACATCTGAAAATCAGTACCTAGTTTTTTTGATGACATTGATGAATATTTAGCATTACATTCTCAAAATACTGCAGGGGGAAAATGCTTATTGAACTTTAAAAGACAAATTCAACTTTCTACATAGAAAAGATTGCTGTACTGATTTGGATTATGAATGTGGACAACAGTTGAGTTAGATTTCTGTCTGCTATATATATATATGTTTGCATGAACTTTATCAGCTGCACTAACTCTTGGATCCTGTTCAAAATCTTGACTTTTAAACACAGTCATGATTTGTAGCTGCTCTTGACTTTTAAAGTCCTTTATCAGTTTGGCTTGAAGCCACCCAGAGTCACCTTGTAGGGGAGATGGGTGGCATAGAAATTTAATAAACAAATAAATAAAGTGCCTGAATGAGTACAAATCGACATATAGATTCTCTGCTGAGATCCTTCCTATCTCTGTTGGCACCTGAGATATGGTGGTTAGTTATCAGGGAAGGGTGTTGTTCTTTTTTAAGTAAGAAACTTTGAATTTGACATGGTCTTTGCTGTATTTACTCTGATGTTTTTCATGTAGGGCTTTTTGTTAATTTTTTCCCTTAAATTTTAACTCAGCCTACTCCTACCTGGCGTAGCTGTGGACCACTATCCTCAGACAGAACTGTAGACGATTTAGCTCACATCTGAGAGGACTAAACCATTTTAGCTTTTCTTACTTAGATTTTTGCTACTACTCTTACTTAGTAATTTTCAATATTTAATTGTAAATGATCTCATGGCTGTGTTCCACTATTGTGATGTAGTGGTTAAAATATTGGACAAGTCCCAAGAATATCCAAGATTTAGTCTACCTTCAGCCACAGAGGTGTATTGGGCAAGTTTAGGCCAGTCACTCTCTGCCTACCTTATTTCATGGAGTTGTGGAAAAAAATAGAAATGCCATGAAATCCTGAACAAGAGATGGAATGTGAATCAGTCACATATTTTATATTTTACTCATTATTTTACAAACATTAATAAACTATATCAAGGCCTGACAAATCACCCTATAATTTAGTATTTGTCTCAGTCATGTAGTTAAGAAATCATAGTTTAAGACAGGGCTTAATCCAAATCCGATTAAATTGCTTAGAATATTGGGTGAACGGGGCCAATGTAACTGAAAGATAAATAAATCCCGATGTTCACAAGCGGGCATGCGAACTCTTATTGCAATCATTGTGAATGTATCAGCGCCTCCGGTCAGAGTCAAGACCAAATTGATCCATAACAACCAGGAGACCACATTAATAGTTAGTGTGGCTTTTCGGGTATTTCCCCACAAATTCTTGTTCTTTAGTCACTTCAGTGGGAGACTGCGGCTGCTCCCGGAAATGAATGCGCAGTACACACTTCGTAGCCTGGAACACAACTGAGTCCATTATTTTGCGTGCGCGTGGGCTGCAGCGAAAAGATTGCCGTTTTTGGTCACCAAAGGCCTGGGCCAAAAACAACCAATTACCTAGCAGCCCACCTCTGCCATCTCCCTCGCCGTGCGATTGGCGGCTGCGCTTTTAAGGGCAAACACCGACGTCTGTGTTTCATGCACCACTTCCGTTTTAGTTCCCTCCGCCTTGAAGATGACAGGTTAAGGGGAGTCGTTTAACTTGATACAGCAGCCGCCGCCGCCGATCCTCCTCCTCCTCGAGGCCCACTGCTGGAGCCCTGACGTGAGTGGGAGGAGACACCAGAGCAGGACTCTTGCGAAATACACCATTTTTATTTCTTTTAAAAAAAATCCCACCAGTACCGCCAGAATTGAGCTCCCAAACCCTTCCCCACTCCCTGGCCCAACCCCACCGCCCGAGGAAATAGGTGGGTAATATCTGCTGGCTTGGAAAAGGAGGGGGTGGGAGAGTAGCTGCTCCTGCCACCGCCGCCCTCTTGCCTGGCTTTGTCTCCTAAAATAGGGATTGCCTCGAGAAGGCCTCTGCTTGTTCTTTGCCGGGCACCGGGAATGGCGCGCGCGCGCGCGCCAGTGTTTTGGAAGTAGCTGGTGCTGGGTGGTGACGGTGATGAAAGTAGAAAGCAGCCCCAGGGGAAAATACGCTGCGGTGACATAATGTAGTCACGTCCTTTTCTGTAACGCTGCTGTTCTGCTTTCTCCCATCCTCGTGTTTTTCATTTAATACTTTTGCTTTAGTGGAGGCCGATTTTAGGCCCCTGCTTCTTGTTGCTTTTTCAACTTTTTTCGGAGCCGCACAAAGCCTCCCTATTTCCTTCCCCATCCGGCCCTTGCTAGTGCTTCCTGGGGGAGGTAAATGCAAAATCGGAAACGGTGCTGATGATGGCATAAAGTATGTAAGTGTGCTAAAAAAGAAAGCATTCTCCCCTCCCCCCCCAAAAATAAATCCTTCCAGCTTGTGGAGGGAGTAGCTGAAGCCCTACCTACCAAAAGCTTTACAGAACTTGTATTCCTCTTTCTCTTATCCTGAAAGCATTGCAACTCCAAAAAGACTGTGAGCCAAAGAAATAAGCAGGCCAGTTCTGACTGGAGATCTCCAGAAAATCTTAAGCCTTAGACTAGACTGAAGGGGTTGAGGGTACATCATAGAAGATGCATTGGGAAACGACTGTTTTTGAAGACACTGGAAATCGAATTTCACTTGAAGGGCCCCTTCTGCTCACTTACTGCCTTAGATGGGAGGTGAAAGAAGAACTGGTATGCTGTCCCTTTTGTTCTGGAGCTGAAGAATGCATAATAATGTGGGCTCGCAGGGTAAATTGATCTATAAAATTGCCAGACGCATTTTAGCCTAGCATGGTGTGTAAATGGAGCCAAGGTAGTTAGTTCATGATTATATGTATCTCATAAACTCTGAGGACATAGTTGAGTTTGTAGGGGTAAGTAGATCCTGTAAACTTAACGTTACATGGACATCTTTTGTTATAACAAAAAATGAAAGCGTTTATTATGCATTCATACAAATTGTGAAGGAATAAGTACGGGAAAATTAGATTGCTATTTATGTCTTGTATTGTGAATTACAATAGAGTCAATCTGGAGTCTGATGATTCCTACATTGAAAAAATAAAATTATACTTTTATGTTGTGAAAGCTAATACATTTCCTTTATCCCAGTAATCCACTTGTGTGTTGATTTTATGGGTCTGTTTTATAGATCCCATAGGAACTGTAGGCCATGGAGAAAATCAATATGCAGCTCCACAGATTTTCCCAAGTGATCCCTTATGGTTTGTTCTTATTCCATTCCTGCATCTTTCAAAATGCATCTTTTCTTCTGTTCCTCAAATTTTTACTTATTTTTCCAGAGCACTTGAAATAAATAAAAAAGACCAAAAAAGAAAACTGGTATGCTGCAAAGCATCACTCACCAGCCCAAGGTGGCTTCTAGGCTCCAGACAAAACCCATGAATTTGATTGGTGGTTACAGTTCATTATTTGTTTATAAGTATTTAATCTGCCCCCAAAAACCTAAAGCTGAGTGGGGATAGAAGAAAGCCATCCAGTAAATGCTTTTGTTCCCTACAGCAGCTGTTTTGTAATATTCTGTCATTTTGCAAGATCATCCATAAATATGTTCTCGCAGTTCCAGTTAGTGGCCATCAGATTGAAAACATTTAAGTTTTCCAATGTTACTTCTTGAAATAAAATTAATGATTTGATACACATTTTAAGACTAATATATAATTTTGTGCATTTTTGTAATTCAAATGAAAATACATTTGAGCCATAAAAGCTTATATTAAAATGGGTATTCTGTAGAGTGCCCAGACCTGTGTTTGCTACAGTGACCATCTCTTTGAAAAATAAAAACAAACCCTTAAATGTTTTTACAAAGCCAGATGTAATCTTACCTGGTTTTTGCACAGTACATTGTTAAGCATATCTATCAGAAAGTATACCCACTAAATGCAAGGAAACAATGAGGAGGAATAGCATTGCAGCCCTAACATGCAAAAGCAACCGAAGCATGGCAGAAAAGAGAAGAACAAAATACAAAAATGAGTCAGTTTCTCATTTATATTTCAAACTTAGAAATTGCCCGTATTACTCACAAAGCAAATTCCAACATTTCTTTAAAGCTAAGAGCAAGAAAGAAGAAAAGATCCTCCCTCTCCCAGTTGGGGATGAAATCAAAGGAGCCTCATATAGAAAGAGACTCCTTGAGGAAAGCAGCCAGCAGCTCTGGGAGAGGGAGAGAAAGCCAGAGTAGCATTTATTATAAGTGGTCCTAAGGAATTCTGCCTTTTAAAGGAAAGCAGTGAATTCCCAGGAAAAAGGAGGAGCCGGGCTGGGGGGGGGGGGGAATGGTGTGAGCCACTCTAATCTCTGCAGCAGCCAGGCGTTTCCGTGGTGGAGAAAGGGGAGGAGAAAAGGGTGGTGGTGAGGCAGAGTTTTTGACCCTCCTCTTTCATTGATGAAATTTAAATCCTTAGGTTTTTACCTTGAAGACAGTTTCTCTGAGTCATTTATTTCTGAAGATTGATCTAGGAAGAAAGCAGGGAACAATCAGGGATAAAATCATTTTTTTTACGGGGTGGGTGGCTAAGATGATTATGATTAGACTTTTATTTTTTCTAAAAGAGTATTCTGTTGACGATATGTAAATGTGGAATAACAGTGAGGGAAGTATCCGCTACATCAGGAGAGAAGTCAGTTTTTTTAAAAAAGCTCTTATTTTTCTGAGCTTTTCTTGCATAAGCTGAAGGAGAGAGTGTCTTAATTTTTCTACATTTCTACAAGAAGAGTATTTATTTTCATAAAGATACAAAATGTCATCATTTGTAAAAGGTAAGTATAAGCATGCTAATTTCTGTAGTGCCAGAATTTGTATGTGGTTTGTGGCTGTGCGGTTTTTGGGGGATTTTTTCCCCCCAAACAGCTGTGCTGTGGTTCACAGGCAGCTACTGAGGTAGGGTGGTAATGATCAGAGGCTGTTTAAAAGGGTCATCAGTTGGATTAAGTCAGCAATTCTCTTGTTTTGAGGGTTGCTTAGGTGATAGCAAAGCACTGCCAGTCTCTACCATTTTGTGTGTGTGTATGTGTGAGAGAGACTGTGAGAGTGGGAGGGGGGAATATGTGAGTAGGATTTCTTTTCTTTCTCCAAATGTTAAAAAAAAAAGACTAAAACTAGACTGAGGCAGTTGGAGCTGCTTGCCTTCAGTCTGGTAAATTAAAGAAGGGTTTGTACTGAGTACTTTATCAGCTGGCTTCCCATTAACATATTGGTGACATAAGTGGTTATTAAAGTTCCATTTCTCCTAGGTATTTTACAGCCGTGCATGTCTGTATACGTGGTTTGAAAATCCTGTATTGTGAAATTGCCCACAAGCAAACATTTTTAGCTTGATGACTGATGCATTGCTGTGACAAGGAAATAATTTAATAGTGTGCTTGTTTCACAGAAATAATCTCGTCTCTGTTTTATGCCTCAAACCAAATATATGAAGCCTTCAGTACTAGAAAGGAAAGTGTGTAGACTATTTCTAATAGGCAATACATAGAAAACCAGGTAGCAGTTTAGTTCTGAGTACTACTATCTACCCCAGTGGAGTGTGACAATACCTGGTGGATTATAGTTATAGAATAATCTTTGTAACAACTGAGCAAAAAGCTAAGCACTGACATGACTGACCCTTAAAATAGACTGCTTGAAAGTGATCTAATGAACTCTGCACAGCAAAACAAAAATGCCTCTCCCCCAATGTTAAATGTTTTTTTAAGGTTTGGGGTTGCTATTTTTTAAGTCCAATACTGGAGGAGGCCATTTTGTATAAAAATGGATTTCATTATATTTTCTAAAATCGTGTTTTCATTTAAAAGATAATCTTAGTTGTAGATGGTTTTATTCATATTTCTCCTACATTCATAGATTATGTTGTTGTAAACAGAGATTAAGTATTAGCAATTGCTAATATAAGTTTAAACTTTTGTGGCCACAATGTAACAAGACACTTTTTCTGTACTATCTAGGATTTTTAGTGGAGGGTTGGTAGATTTTACTTTTCTTTTTAATGCATTTAAATGTATGCAATGTCTTACGTGCTTTTTTTCATTTTGTTATGGTGAAATAAAATGGTGCATTTATTTTTGCCTCCAAATTTTGGCATACAATTTTAGGATGAATTGGGGTCATGAAAAGGGATTTAGCACACTACAGCTTTCTATCCTTTTGATAAGCTTTTCACATTATCAAAGATAAGCTTTGCCAGAAAATCACATTATCACTTAGCAAATCTAGGCCACTCTAATTAGGTTAAAACTAAAAAGTGTTGTCTATGTGAAATAATTTTGTTTATATACACTGAATAAAAAGTTAAATCTAAAATACTTAAAGCCAGTACATATGCTGGTCCCCCCCCCCAGATGAATGCATTCAGGTTTGATGTTTAAGTGTTTAGGTAGTGGCTCTGAAAGATTATGTTCATGTATTTATATTATTAGCAGGAAAGTGGCAGAATTGAAAAGTTCATGCTGTACAGAAATAATATTGAACATATTTCAGCAATACATAATCCAGTCATAATTTCTTATAAATTGCTAAAGCAGATTATGTAGGTACATGGTAGAATTTCCAAATCCATAAACTGTAGTTTATAACTAAATATTTAAAATGGATTAAATAAAACTGTTTAAAATTGAATTTAAAAACCTGAGAGGCAGTGGGAGGAATATTCTTGATACTATTCTGCCTGTCCAAGAGAACTTGGCTTCTGTACTTCTAGAGCAGGGTTAGGCAACCTTGGCTCTTTTATGACTCGTGGACTTCAAGTCCCAGAATTCCTGAGCCAGCCATGCTGAGGGGAAAGGGAAAGGTTTCCAAGCTGAGCCATGCTGGCTCAGGAATTCTGGGAGTTGAAGTCCAGGAGTCATAAAAGAACCAAGGTTGCCTATTCCTGTTCTAGATCAATAGTCCACTGAAACATATGTGTTTAAGTAAAAACAAAAAGGGAAAAGGGATAGTATTACCCACCCTAATTATATATAAAGTAGCTTATTGGATCCTCAGTTTCAGATTCTGTATCATGAGATATACTGTAAATACACCTGTGATTCTTGTCATGTTCCTTACATCTCTTCTAGATACATACTTTTTGTTTTCTCATCCTCAGGCATCCCTCAGCCTCGGATAGATTCTGTACTTTAGATATGGCAAGATGTGTTTTTCTATCTCCTTACTTAATTTTAATACATTTGAATAAAATTTACAGCAGTGGTACAGAACTTGATGTGACCAGATTTCAGCTCCCATCTGTCCCAATTAGCATGAATCATAGCAAAAGTTTTTGGTAGTTGAAGCCCAGCATACATATTTAATCCAATTTTGGGTTATCTGTCCCTAGTCTGACCAAACAATTCTGGAGTGAAACTAGGTGTGTGCTTTCCTTTCTCTAGCCTCACCATTGTTTTCCTTCTCTACCCGCTTCCACCCACCCTGCTCATCTCATGTATTGTAATTCAGTACCCTTGCTTTTGGGTCCACTTAAAATCACCATAAAGTCAGAAGCATCATCCTGTGCCATGTTTTTCTTTTTTTTTACCAGATAGGACTATAAACCAGGCTGATTAGCATAGTACTGCAGTGCTTATAATACTTTCATATTCCTGTTTCATTTCCTTCTCTTACAGGTGTGAATGTAAACAAAAACTTGTCTCACACAACATTTATAAATGTTCAATTGTGTTTAGTCGGAAAACGGTTTAAAATGGACTTTGGGAAGGGCAGATTTTTATAATAAGTAGTTTCTTTGTTCACAATTTAGTTGTATTTGAAAGCAGTAGAAAGGTGTCATGCTACTTTGTTTTAACTAGAAGTGTACTGTATCTCTCTCTCATCCAGTTTTGAACTGATATTGAATGCCTGCTTTCACTAAGGGTAAAGAATGGCAGTGAAAGCACAAAAATACCTTGAACTTTTGATTGGAGCCATACTGCTTTGCTATCCAGTTGACTCCTTTAGAAATATCTTCAGAGTTCCAGATGTGGTGAGAACTGTGCCAGTTCTTTCCTTATGATCTGAAAACAGATAAAGCAGACTGAATGTGGGATCCCTGAAAGAGACAAAAATCTTTATCTTTCTATGTTTCACAATTTTATTATTTATTTCAAAATTAGTTTTTTAAGATGGAATATCTGGTCCTTTTCCTTTTATTTTATTCTCAAGAGCTTGGTGCTAAATGTAGGATGGTTGGAGATTTCTTACCTTGTTTGTTTGTATCTGAATTCCACTGTCTGGATTTAAAACCAGGACATATTTGCAATAGATGTGATGAAGCAAGCCTTTCTTCCCAGATTTGCGCAAACATTTTTACTTGCCTGCTTCACTATATTTGCTAATCCTATTGGGCAATGTGGGCATCATCGTTTTATTGCTACATTGGAAATGAGACATGCGGTTGGCAAAAGCAGTTGGGAAGGCAAACAATTGAAACAAACCTCATTCTAAGATCATTTTATCAGGCAATTGTAACTTCCTGGATTATTTTTGTGGGAATTGGGCATAAATCTGTTGCGTGGCTGAAAGCTGGTTCTACTTACAATGAAATTAAAATACATTAAGAGATATATTACCAAAACAAAACTAAATGTAGTCACGGTGACATCTGCAGTTGAATTTAAATGTTCCTTCTGTAAATTGGGATAATTTCCACAATATACAATTTTCAAGTATGAATATAGCAAACCTGTTTCCAGATCTAATGAAGTACCCTTTATAAATCTCAGATAGCAGCATTTCGCAGCCCAGAAGCCAGAAAGAGTGTTCAACTCCCATATGTCTAGCTATCTTGAGAGCCGGAAACCCAACAAATCTGGAAGGCATCCTCTTGGGGAAGAAATCTATCTTTATAATGAATCATATGATTCATTACGATATGACCACATACATGCAGTCCAGTTAAATTATTAAGCAATTGTATTTTTGCAATCTGAAAACAATCGGACCATACTAGCCCTGATTTTTTTTTTTTTTTATTGAGAGCTTTTGTGAAAGGTACTTCTTCCTTGGTTCTTTCTGTATTTTTTATGACTTTTCATCTGTTCTTGATGGTCCATTAAACCTCTGGACCAGATTTCAAAGACAGGAAAATATGACTTCACTCTAGTAGTGTAAGTTCTACTACTCCATTAATGTAGTAGTGTAAGAACTAAAGAAGCTTCTTGGATGGGAAGCAAAATGTCTTTAAGGAAAAGCAAAGAAAGTCTAGTTGCCATTTGAAAACGCCCCTTTGGGACAACCATGACTTGGATGACTGAAAATCTTCATAGACATTAGTGTAACTTCTTTCTCAGCAGACATTGGCTAACATGGTGTTGTTTATATTATCATTATCAATCAGTTTCCAAGTCTCTTTAACTTGTATATGTGCTAGTTGAAGAAACCTAAGAATTCATAATTGTGTGAAGGAATAGAGGATCTTTAGTATAGAATTTTAGGTACAGAACTTTTGGGATACTACCATTTTTTTAGTCTTTTTAATAAAACCACAACACCTTGATACTAGTATTGTATTGTAGAAGTCTGATCACTCCTTTTTAGGCTAATAAATTTTAGTCTCTTCAGATGTAGCCATCAAATGCATTGGAGTATGATGAAATAAGTTGCACGTCATGAAAGCTAATGTCTTTTAAATAAATGTATTGGTCTGAAAAGGGGTCATCAGATTCCTAATTTTTGGATACTGTAGACTAACACTCTTTTCCTACAGTATTTAATATTGTTAAGTATTTAGTTATAACAGTAACTTGCAACAAATTATTCTCTTTGGTTAGATAGAGTGGAAAATCACTGTGCTTCACATCTATTCAAAATTAAATAGATTCTTGTCTAGTTTTCTGTTACCCACATAACAAGTTAGAAATTTCTTTCTAACCACAGGACAATCACTTAAATATGAGCAAGCAGTGTGCTGCAGCTGCCAAAAAGGCCAACACAGTGCTGGGCTGCATTAACAGACGGATAGAATCAAGATCACGTGAAGTATTAATACCACTTTACAATGCCTTTGTAAGGCCACACTTGGAATACTGCATCCAGTTTTGGTCACCATAATGTAAAAAAGATGTTGAGACTCTAGAAAGAATACAGAGAAGAGCAACAAAGATGATTAGGGGACTGGAGGCTAAAGCATATAAGGAACGGCTGCTGGAATTGGGTATGTCTAGTTTAAGGAAGAAAAGGAGGAGGGGGGACATGATAGCAATGTTCCAATATCTCAGGGGCTGCCACAAAGAAGAGGGAGTCAAGCTATTCTCCAAAGCGCCTGAAGGCAGGACAAGAAGCAACGGATGGAAACTAATCGAGAGAAGCAACCTAGAACTAAGAAGAAACTTCCTGACAGAACAATTAACCAGTGGAACAACCTGCCTCCAGAAGCTGTGAATGCTCCAACACTGGAAGTTTTTAAGAAGAGACTGGACAGCTATTTGTCTGAAATGGTGTAGGGTTTCCTGCCTGAGCAGGGGGTTGGACTAGATGACCTCCAAGGTCCCTTCCAACTTTATTAATATTATTATCATGTTACTTTGATTTTTTTTCTAATGTACCTTCTCTTCCTCGTGCCAATCGTAGATTCAACTTAAAATTACAAAACTTGCTTATAATGCTTATTGTGATTGTGTGAGGTGTATGCCTGCATCTACAGAACCCAGCAAAAGGTTTTCTGATTGTTTTTCATTATTCCTGCTTGCTTTGAGGACATAAATTTCAGCACTGAATTCTTCTATTCTGTAATAATAGATATATTATGGTATTCTTCTGACCTACAAGAGAGAACTGAACATTTTAGTAAGAAAATACTAAATATAAGCTGTATGACAGAATTGAAATAAGAAAATATTATATGTGCTCTAATATAAGGAGCAATGTTAAGCAAGTTAAAACTATTTACTTATAACATGAAAATGCTTTAGACCATTGCAAAACTGGAAATGCTCTTATATGGAACAGGAATAGTCTTAAAATGAAAAGCAGAACTTGTGTGTAGAAAAAAAAAGTTCTCTTTGTGAGTAATGATGTACTTCACTGGAAGTTTCTTTTTATTACAAATAATATTGGGCAAGTCAAATTGACATTTATATCTAACACTCTGGTTTTTCTAGACTTTTCATGCAAAAATAACCAGGTTTTTTTTCTGAGACTATCAATTATTTAAATGATTTTAAAGTAAACTGTTGATTCAGTTTTCAAAGACTCAGCCTGTTATAAAGAAAACTAGAAAGGCAAAATATAGTGCTTCATTAAGAAAATAAACATAGGAAGAAATAAAAAATAATGTCTTCACTGAGAACTTTTCCAGATTTGGAAAACATAAGTACCGTAAATGCCGGCGTATAAGACGACTTCCGCGAGCGCTGAAATCGGCGCCAAAGACGGGGGTCGTCTTATACGCCGAGTCGTCTTATACGCCGGAAATACTGGTAGTTTCCGGCATACAAGACGACGTTCTAGGAATGCGGCCCGGCTATAAAGACGGGGGTCGTCTTATATGCCGGGTCGCTAATACGCCGGCATATACGGTATGTTATTATACAGTCCTGCACAATGTATGTTCTTGAACCAATAGCATGGAGCCTGACAAATATAATCAGTTAATTTAATATTGTATGGTGTTCTGAGCAGTTCTATAAATTTTGAATAAGCAATGTTTTTAGATTCATCTTAGAATTTGATTGGGATATTCATTGTGGATTATACAGTTCTTGTTATATAACCATTTAACCAGACAGCCAACTGCGTTTAAAAATCATTTTTCCATGTGATTGAATGGAGGTGGACAATGAGACAGATAACTTCAACTAAGTGGGTTGAAAAGAGTAGTTGTGGAGGATTTAATTTTTAAGGATGAAGAGTTAGTTACCTAAAAGTTATAATGTAGTTTTGAGTTGATATGTTGCAGTACATTAGGGGAAAGCAAGTCACTGTGTTCTGTTTCTTTGACATACAAATTAAAATTAAAATAAAATGCTACTGCTGATTTATGATGCTTGATATCTTGGATTGTTTCTGTACTATATGCCAGCTGGTTTTGGCTAATTTTCTGTTTAATGGTGAAAGATTATCAGATTTTTTTTCTATCTAGAATCTTGTACTTAAAAGTAAAACCTAATAATGGATAATTCCTCTGTTATTTTTGCATGTGTAAACTAAGTGCCTTAAAATGTAAATGTAGGTAAAAAAAATGCAGTGATTCACTTCATGTTGCTTAGTAATAACTGAACCCTTGAACCAGAAAACACTAAGGGAGAATGCTGAGGGATACAGAAAAATATACTAGAGTTTATCACCAAGTTTCTACCTTTTTTTTGTATGACATAATTTTGTGAAAGGAAGATTGTATTGCTTGGCAAATCAGTAATGCTCAGCTGTTCAACTGCAGAACAGCCTGACAATTTAGAAAAAGAATAGCTATTATTTGGGGATTTTTTTCTCTGCCTAGTTAACTAATAACAAGCACAAAAGTGGAATGCATCCTCATTTGGCACATTGATTGACTAGCAAAATAACAAGAATATTTTGCACCTGTAAAAATATTTTGTATTTTTGTAGAAAATAAGTCTATATAATACATGCTGCTTTTAAGTATACTACAATTTAACATTATGTTTCATTGTCTAAGCATTTTGTTCTTTCTTCCATATGCCTGCAAAACTTGTCTCTGTTTCTTTTTTAAGATTTTAGCAAAGCGATGTCTCAGGCTGGTACCTCCCCATTCCAGGAAGCTATTAGGCAAGAACTGGAATATTCCATGAAAGTGGAACTGGATAAAATACTTTCAACTGCACCACAGAACGAGCTACAGGTTGGGACTAAAACAAAATTAACAGTATGTTCTTGAGTAGATCCTGTTTTTGTGATGTTCAAAATTTTGGGATATACATATGGGATAAATATAATATCTAGACAAGTGTTCTGGAATTTGTCAGAGAAACAAAGGAATTTTAAGTGCAGCCACTTCAAGAGCTTTATGGTTCTTAAACATGACGTGGCCTTTAGGACTACATTTAGTATTAAACAATGCAATTTAGAAAAGCAGTTTTGTATGCATTCTTTCCATTTTGGTATAGATTAGCTGATACATAATAAAATATGATTTTTTTCTGTACTTTCTGTGCTTATCTGTTTTGCCTTCATCACCTTTGTTATATTTTGTTGACACTTCTTGATTATTACACAGTGAAATATCCTAAGCAGTTGGCAAGCATGACAACTCTAACAATAGTGTTCCTCTCAAAAATGAAAGAGAATGACTTTGTTTCTGTTGCCTCACATTTTACAATAATTCTATATCTCTGTTTTGCATGAGGATTAGTAGAAGTTTAAAAAAATCTGCTTCAATTGCCTTTTTTTTTTCCAGCACACTAAAAAGGACCTGGAAGGATTTCAAAAGCTCTTTCACAGATTCTTACAAGAAAAAGGACCATCAGTAGACTGGGGAAAGATCCAACGACCTCCAGAAGATTCTGTAAATTGCGACATGTGAATTACCAATTTCTTGTGGATCTTATTGTTTTTTAAATATCATATTCTGACTTACCCAGGGATTTTGAAGAAGTTCACACTAAGCAACAGGAAGGAATTAGGCTTTAATTTGAAGGAATGAAAGCAAACAGCCATGATGCATCAGGATATCAGTTTGCCTAAAGATAAAATGTCACTATCATCAACAATATCTGTCACTTATCTTTGAGTCATTGGAGGTTTCTAAAAAAAAATCAGTGCAGGAATTGGAGTAACAAATATGTAAGGTTCCCTATAGCAGGGCTTTTCAACCAGTGGTACGGGTATCACCTGTGGTACATTGGCACCTGGCAGGTGGTACGTGACCATCCTAGAAAAGTGGTAGCTGGGGAGGGAATGAGCTGAACTGCCGCAGCACTGCACAAGCCTCAGCGAGAGATGGCTGGAGCTGCAGGGTTCAGTGGAAGCGCCAGGATCAGCATCGCTTTCCAGCTGATCAGCGCTTCTTTGATGCTGTTAGGGCTCAGTGGAAGCACCAGGATCAGCACTAGGCTCCAGCTGGAAAGCGGTGCTGATTCTTGCGCTTCTGCTGAGCCCTGACAGCCCCAAAGAAGCACTGATCAGCTGGAAAGCAGCACTGATCCCGGCGCGTGCGCTCGCACACACACAAACATATGCGCAGGTCTGGGAGAGGTGAGCTGAGCCAAGCCATGCAGAGGCAATGATGGGGAGGGGAAGCCTTTGCCCACCACTGCCTGCCTGTTGCCACCTCTTCCCGGAGCCTCTGGCAATTTAAAAAAAAAAGGAGGGAGGGAGGAAGGAAGGAAGGAAAGTCAGGGAAGGAGGGAGGGAATCTGGATATAAAAGGAGGGGAGAGAAATTTGTTAAATGAGCTTTGCTCCATTTTATGACTTTTCTTTGCCACAGTTGTTAAATGAATCACTGCAGTTGTAAAATTAGTAACATAGTGGTTAAGTGAATCTGGTTTCCCCACTAACTTTGCTTGTCAGAAGGTTGCAAAAGACGATCACATGACCCTGGAACAATATGACCACCATAAATATGAATCGATTGCCAAGCATCCAAATGTAAATCACATGACCTTGGGGATGCTGCAACAGTCATAAGTGGGAAAATGGTCATAAGTCACTTTTTTCAGTGCTGTTGTAACTTTGAACATTCACTAAGCAAACTGTTGTAAGTCAAGGATTACCTGTACTTTATCACTTTTTTCTGGGTTTTTTTGGTCATCAAGTTTTTGACACCTTGCTAGGTGACTGGTGGTACTCGAATGTTGCCATATTCTGATGCCCTACAGCATCATCTTTTCTGACGTTCAATGTTCAATAAGATTTATTGAATCAGTTTTGGTTATCTAGTTTTACTTCTGCAGCCACTCAGTACTTAATCTAAAATTGTTGCTTGCAAATGAGGAGAGTATTTCAAGACAGTAACCAAGCGCAGTGGTTGGAAAGAACAGCCATCAGTCTTTGGATTGCTTTCACCAATATAGACAATTTTGCAATGCTGTCTGGATGAAAATTTTGTCTTACATAGCCAAAACCAAAATTTAAATATTTACTGCATGTTTTATTTTGCCATTCTTTTTTACAAAAAAAAAAAAAATGCTGTAAATAGTACATAGTTATTCTAACAGGCTTACCACTATTCTAACAGGCTTATCACCATTGTTTTCCTTTCAGATACAGCCCTATGAGAAGATAAAAGCAAGAGGAATACCTGATAGCATCGCTTCAGTTTTGAACAAGTTAGTTGTGGTGAAACTTAATGGTGGCTTGGGCACCAGTATGGGATGTAAAGGCCCCAAAAGTCTCATTGGTGTACGGAATGAGAATACATTCCTGGATTTAACAGTTCAACAGATTGAGGTGAGTAGCTTATATGTGAGTTCTCCTTGTTAAGTTGCTGTCATAAAATCTGTGGCTATCATTCGTGGAGAGCCCATGCAAAACACTAAAACCCCAATGGGAAAGTTGGCTTGCATTATGCTGAAATCTAATTTTTCTGTCTAGGAATCTTACAATCATCCAGCTACCTCATATTGATGTATCATTACTTTTTAGCATATAATTACTAGTAAAAGAGCACCCGAGAGTAAATTGGAACAAAACAGTAAGAGTACTGACACAGTGTTCTTTCTCTCTACTGCTTTCCCCATTCAAATACACAATCTGTAAAATGTTATAGTTCTTCCAGCAGTCTGTTCCACAATGGCCAGCCAACTGCACAAGGAAGCCTACTAGTCCCCCAGCAGATGGTTTTCAGAGGCAATCTCTCTGCTATCCATACCAATAGCCGTTCATCCCCACATGTCCCGGTGAAACATTAATTGGTGATAGAAGCAAGTAGTAATGTTTTACACTAGTGCTTATTAATCTGTTTGATAGAGGGTAATTAAAGCAGCAATAGTAACTCATCCTTCAATAAGTTTATGGGAGACGCTGGATGACTTTTCATGCCATAATGAACTTGGGGTGTTGTTGCTTATGTCAAGGATAGCATTGGTCAAAGAGTTTTTTGGAAAAGATTTATGTTTTGACTGTTGTTTCTCAGGTTGTAAGAAAAATTAGAAAGAACTTGAAAATATTGTTGATTCTGCTGCCCATTCCATACTGTGTCCATTTTGATTGTCTGAATGTAGTCTTTTTCTATTTTGTTGCCTGCAATCAGCAGTTATGAAATTTTGCAAATTAGATCTTCAAAGCACAAACTTGCAGAATCACATTCCAATGATTGCATTTTAAAGTGGATAGTGGGCTGAGTGGTAATTTGAGTACTCTATGTAGACAAGGACCGATGAGAAGTTTGAAAATGGAATTGATTGACAGTAGATTATATTTGTGGATATTCTTTCACTCAAACGGAGTGATCATATTGAGCAATAGTTTTAAGCATCACCTTTCAGAACTCCATTCATTGTATAGAGCTGGGTGGAGCAGGGAGCAAGGAGAGGAAGTGTGTCAGAGAAAGGACCTCGTAGTCACATGGAGCCCTTTATTTAAGGAACATATAAAAAGTGCTGGGGTTCAATATATAAGTTAGTTTAACTTGTTCCAATTGTAATTATTATTTGAAAGGCAGTTATTGCTTATTACATTAAGTTTTCAGATACTGTGTAAGCTTTTCAAGTCTGTAAGTGTCACAAATGGCAAAAAAAGGAGTGGCTTATGATGAAAATATGCTGTCCAGACTTGATTATTGTGATGCTGCAATAATAAAGCTGAATTAGTTCAAGGAACAGAAACATGACAGTTACTGACACCAATAATAGTAGGTGAGCCATCTTGTCAGTTTTCAATTAATTTCAATGTTTTGAGCTAAAAAAAAATCTTGTTTGTGATGGGGAGATATAAATGATGAATTACACTTCTGCAGCATGATTTACCTCTTTTGTATATATATTGTAACATTGCATACACATTAGAAAGTGGCACAGCTTGCATTGTGACAGCATGTCACAGCACCTTTGGCATTTTTACGAAAGCCTTCAATCCTGGTACCTCTGGAATTATGGCAAATAAAGGTTTTTTTTAAAAAAATATATTAAAAGTGCTCTGCTTTAGAAATCAAGAAAGACTTAGTTTGGTTGGGCAGCATTGGCAACTAAAGCCTTTAACTGAGTTGAAGCAAGAAAATATTGTATATTCTTGGTTTTATTACAATCAATTGTTATTGAGGTGTATATAGATAAAAAGGTTGGTATTACTTTAGAGGATGTGAATTTGGTAAAACAGATTAAAGATCAAAGTCGATTTCATATAAAAAGAATTTATAATGCTTTAATAGAATTGGACTTGGAAATGGAGTTAGTTAAAGATTGTATGATCAAATGGGCGCAAAACATCCAAGAGCCAATTTTATTGAATACATGGGAGACAATCTGGGTTAGAAATGTAAAATTTACTCAAGCACAAAATTTAAGAGAAAATTTTTATCAAATGTTTTATAGATGGCATTTGGATCCCCAAAAGTTGTCCCGCATGTATCCGAATTTACAGCCCAAATGTTGGAGATGTGGAAATTTAGATGCAACTTATTTTCATATTTGGAGGACTTGTAAAGATATTAAAGCTTTTTGGATTAAGATTTGGTGGAATATTCAAAAGATTTTTAAGAAAAAGATAAAGTTTACTCCGCAATTATTTTTGTTGGGTATTAGTGTAGATTTGGATGTTAAAGAAACTAATTTGATGTTGAACCTTATAACTGCTGCAAGATTATTGGTGGGGCAATATTGGAAGAAAAACTTATTGCCTACTTTGGAAGAATGGATACTTAAAGTGTCTAATTTAGCAGAAATGGCGAAAATCTCCGCCTATTTGAAGGATCATTCACAAGAAAGATATATTATGGTTTGGAGAAGATGGATTGATTATATTCAGAAGAAGTATGAAACTGAAAAGTATTACCTTGTTTTTGAATAGATTTTAGATAATTATTAATAGTATTAATTGTATTATTATTTTTGTCTTAATTTGTTAATATTTGTTTTGAGAAGGAGTTAAAGTGTATTATGGTTTTGATTGATAGTTTAGTTGGTTTATGTTAGTTAGATTATGTTTGTTTATTTGTTACCCTGTAATTAGCTCTGGGAAGTGGGGGAGGGGGGGACGGGATGGGTGGGTTTATATTGTAAATTGTAAAACTTTTAATAAAAAAAAAGAAATCAAGAAAGACAAAGTCTTAGTTAAGGCTTCAGTCACTGTATATTTCCAATTTCCTTTGCTTTCCTGATATCCTCTTTGATAGTTTTTAAGTGCCAAGTAAATGCTGTGAAACTTTTAAACAGAAACTAGGGTTTTGTTAGACATTTTCTTATTGAACCTGCTGTTTAAATTTTTGATGCATAAATGTTGCTTTTGTATGCGTGTGGTGCCTTCGAGTCAGTCCCTGCTGTGTTCTTGGCAAGTTTCCTAGGCTGAGACCGAGTAACTGCCCAAGATCATCCAGTTGGCTTCTTACCTAATATTGGACTAAAACTCACAGTCTCTCTCTGTTTCTAGCCTTAACCACCATGCCAGACTTGCTCTCTAAATGTTACTTTGTTTATTTATGACCTTCCCTCTGCGCTGAAGGATATTTGAGCCAGCTTACAAATGAATAATAGAGGAATAGACAACAATTGTGTTGCTGCAACTATATTGAAAGCCATTTGTAAATCGTTTTTCATACAGATAAAAATATTTTCAAAACAGGAAACATAACTTTAGAGAATGTACACATATTGCCGCATGCATCAAGTTAGGAAAGACATTCTTTCCAAGGAAGAAAGGAAATTCCTCTTCAGATAGTTGCTCTCTGCATTTTCCATAAACACTTGGGTTATATTTTCCATTCTTCCTAATTAGGGATAGCTATTTATGCATCAAAAGGTTTTGTAAGGACCTACCGCAGCTAAGCCACCCAAGAAAGCAGAACTCTTGAAACAGGCATTGTCTCAAAAGGAACTTTTATTAGGGGCTAGTGATAGCAGGGAAAACAAGGCAAGGTCTGAGGAAAAACCCGTGAAAGCAGTATATTAAAAACAATATTCAATACTTGTCTCCCCCAGGGTCCCAGTGATCATATGAATTCCAGCCAATCCACAGGTGGCATAGTGTTTTGGTAACTGGCTTCTTAGACATGCTCTTTCAAGGTCTCTCTTGATTTCTTTTCCAAGAGCAACATCTCTTAGATAAGGATGATACATTCCTTCCCCTGGGGAAAGAGCACAATAGCAAGACAGTGCAAAGCATCCCCCCTCCCAACAGAATGGCAGGCCCCAAAGAAGGTTTACAGATTCGGGAATAGGCATAGGGAAACCATGTATTTCTTTGGGAACCTGACAGGTTTTAATCAATTGTAATTTTATAGCTAAGAACATGGATTTGGTTTTTCATTCTACTACTCCCCGTCCTCAGTTCTTTTGGTTTTTGCATTATCATTATGTTAGAAGTAAAGTCTTCATCCTGGTTCATCCAAGCCGGGAATAAATAAGCAAACATGGTGACTGCTTTGGGAAGAAGGTTACAGTTTATTGCAGAAAGATGGTTCTTCAGGAAAGTGCAGAGGAGAGAAGAAGCAGGAGAGAGCAGGGGCGATTGAGCACATGGGCAGTAGGTTTTATACCCCTCCTAGCCTTTTGTTTGGAAGTTTCCTGTTCCTGTGGCATGAACCTTGAGGCTGTTTCTGAGTGTTTGTCTAGGCCTTGATATCTGTGGTTTAATTCTATTATCATATCCTGCTTCCCAGGTGATGGGGCTGACTCCTAGAGTTTGGGTGGGGTATGCAGATCTTCTCTTTTGTCTTCTTGATTGCTCTGGCTCCAACTTTCTGATGGTTTTACATCTGCATTTGTATGAAGCTAAAGTCTTGCTTGGGGCAGAGAGATAGATTTGGGGCCAGGTTTGGTTTTAAAAAGTCCTTTTGAGGAAAAATATATTTTTCTGCCCTTTTTAATATTTCCTTCTGGGCTAACTTTCATCAATTAGTTTAAAAATAATTTAAATTTATTTAATTATTTAAATAAATAAATAATTTAGAAAATAATTTGAAGAGTGGGGTGAAATACTTTAGGTATGCGTTCCTTAATTTTATGAGAGAAAGTTTCTTGGGCAGAAACACGAGAAGTTTCAGGAGAGGGTGCTTATAGGTGGTAGATGACTGACGACCTTTCTGAATCAGGAAGCTACTATAGAAAAAGCCACATCTTGCAGCTGGATTGATGTGTTCTGGACCAATTAATCTTTGTATGTTTAACAGCAGGTCCCGATAGAACACATTTTTGCAGTGCTGTAGTTGAATTTGGATGTGACTAAAATTTGAATGAAACCAGGCAGTTTAACGTTTATTAGGAACATTGAAGACAAAATTGGTAAAGACAAATTGAAGGTAAACTTGGTAAAAGGCTATTCTAGACCTGGGGTAGGCAACCTTGGTTCTTTTATGACTTGTGGACTTCAACTCCAGAATTCTTGAGCCAGCCAAGCTGGCTCAGGAATTCTGGGAGTTGCAGTCCACGAGTCATAAAAGAGTCAAGAACAGTTGCCTACCCCTGTTCTAGACAATGGCACTAACTGTCCAGGAGAAATTGGCCTAATGAGCAGCAGAGTTTCATTCTCTCTGTTGACAGTAGTGGATGAGGTGGTATTATAAAATACAACTTACTATTTTTTATTTCTTAAATTTATATGCTGCCCATCTCATAATTGAGTGATTCTTAGCAGTTTTGTTCTACAACATGTTCTTCCTTGTCCATTTTCAAAACTATATTCAAACACTAACAGTTTGTACCACCTCGTTGGGAGAGCTGTTCTCCATATGATATTCCAATATTACATCTTTGCACGACCAAACTCAACAGTTCTGTGCAGCTGATGAAAATAATGGAGTACACGATTCTTGTAAGCAGCTAATGGCAATTAAGTAGCATGCACTTTATTATTTATTAAACAAATTTATATAGCTACCCAACTCTCAAATAGGTGACTTTGAGCAGCTTACAAAAGTTTTAAATTCCATTATAAATAAAAAAACTCACTCCAACCTCCCCCCCCCCATGATAACAACAGTACAATTAAATCAACTACTTGATCGATTCGTGGTCACCAGGCCCACTGACCAGACCCATGAAAAACAACAGTGTGGGGTCCAACCATACTTCAGGGGGAAAGAAGTTCCATAAAGAAGGGTCTACTACCAAAAAGGCCCTTTTTTGTGGTCCCACCAAATGAGAATCTCTAATCAATGGAGTCTTATACATATTCTGTCTTCACTTCCTCGTGGGCCAAATAGACATAATATTTTCCATCGTCACTTCTGATGCAGTCTTCAAAAACAAGTGGTGCTCTCCATACCAATCCCAGTTAAGCTGGTGTTTGTGTGTATGGATGTGAATCTGTAGCTAATCATCCATCTTCCCATATCACAGATATTTTTAAATGGTGGCAGACCTTCAAAAGAAAAATTGCCACTGATTGAAGACTTTTAGCTTGTTTGCTACATAACGACTGAACTGATTCACAAAATAATCCCATCTCTGATGTATGTGGTGATGAAGTTGCATGTTACCTACATCGGTAATGTGAAAACCACTTAGAAGATAAAAATGGTAACACACTAAGTGCTAATTTAAGTCATTTGTCTCTTGCAAGGTTTTCATTTTCATGAGACAGATTTTGCAGTTAGTATATTTAATGAGAAATATATTTAGTGATGATTCAAACTGAATTTTTGGCATAAGGGATTCATTTATTTTTACAGTGTTAAGCATCACCATTAATATTCAAAGCCCTTGATTGATTGAACTAGATGATTAAATTTTGTGACTGTATTTTAATTGTATCTAATTGCCTTGATCCAACTATAAAGCTGGAATATGGAGGTGGTATTTAGCACATATTTTTATAGGAATTGTTTTAACATCTTAGCTGTAGTTTGAATTAGAAGTCTGTGTTTGTTTTTCCTGATGACTTGATATGCAGGTTCTGAGGTTTTGCTTGATAAATACAGGAAACCAGAAGGTGCCTTTAAGTTTTACTTTTTTATTCAGCTGAATAGAGATGGACTCCTCTAAATGAGGGGAGCAACAAATGACAAAAAATCCTTGTCATTTGTTGCTCCCCTCATTTAGATTGCACCCAGTAAGTCTAGCACACTGTAGGTAAGAAAGCAGAAGTAGCTAAACATGTTCCCATTCGGGTGTTTCCCTAAAGATATCATATGTTCTTGGGTGGGTTAGGACATTGGGTGTTGTCCGTGTTGTCCTTTCATGACCCTGCATCCAGGACTACAAGTGACCAGAGACAGAGGGGCCATCTGTATATTGATACTGTCCCCTAGGTCCTGGTCAGCAGACTGACTGTTCTCTTGAAAATACACATGTTTAATTGCTCTTGAACATTAGATATCTTATGTGTAAGCAAAATGTTTAAAATAATCAATACTTTATTTTTGTAGCATCTAAATAAGACTTACAATACAGATGTTCCTCTAGTTCTGATGAATTCCTTCAACACTGATGAAGATACAAAAAAAATCTTGCAGAAATACAGCCACAGTGGTGTGAAAATCTACACTTTTAATCAAAGCAGGTATTTATAATTCAATTTTAATAATAAAAGCTATGTAAATGATAGCAGTAAAAAACCTCAATCTGTTATATAAGCTTTAAGCATTCATTTTTATATTACAAAGAAGACCGTTACATAACTACAATGAATAAAATTGTAAATGAGATGTAAGTGAGAGAATGAGTGTTTTGAAACAATTCTCCATTTCTTTAGGGATTCTGTTGAGTAATACACTGTCTCATGTGAAAAACTGCATTTGGTCAGAGAAGAATAATGCTATGTATTCATTATATTTTGCTGTTACAGATTTTTTTCTTTTTTCAGCTAAATTGAATAGCTGAGACCATTTTTTTCCTCACATCGTTTTCTGCGATCTTTGAAGAGCTTGGTTACATGTGTATCTCCCATGGAAAACCAACTTTTCCCAGATACATTTTTAGTAACTCTAGACCAGTGGTTCTCAACCATTTGGGGTCGAATGACCATTTCATGGGGGTCGCCAAACAATGCAGTCTGCCATTTCCCCCCCCCCTTTTCCTTAGCTGTGCTACTCCCTTTTATTCTATTGGCTTTTGAAAGCCAATAGAATAGACTCTCTTGAATAGAGTCTAATTCTATTGGCTTTCAAAAGCCAATAGGAATTGTCCAGGCTGTCTCTGCCCTGCTGAGCCCGCCAAAAGTCCCAGTCTGCAAATGGTGCTGCACCAATTGAGTAGTCCTCGACCTACGACCAGTTGGGGGTCGCGGCATTAAAAAGGTTGAGAACCACTGCTCTAGACTTATATATATTTTAAATTCTTTTTTAAAATTACAGTTCTCAATTATAAACCATATATGGGCTTTTGGTTTCATAAACATGTTGTAATAAGTAATTAATGATTGATGTTCCCTCCAGACATTGAATAGAGCCAGTGGTGCCTCATCTAATGTTTTCCCCCCCAGGTATCCTCGAATTAATAAGGAGTCTTTACTTCCAATAGCAAAAGATGTATCTTACTCAGGAGAGAACACAGAGGCTTGGTATCCCCCTGGCCATGGAGACATCTATGCAAGTTTCTATAATTCTGGATTGCTGGATATTTTTATTGAAGAGGGGAAGGAATATATTTTTGTGTCCAACATAGATAATCTTGGGGCTACTGTTGATCTCTATATTCTCAATCATCTCATGAATTCACCAAATGGAAAAAGATGTGAATTTGTTATGGAGGTCACCAATAAAACAAGGGCAGATGTGAAGGTAAAAATATTTAATTCAGTTTATTCCATTGTAGGT